>NC_143476.1:91214793-91514793 GCF_987193195.1 Phasianus colchicus | reverse complement strand
GAGCCTGGTGAGTTACTGTGTGCAGAAGGCAGTGCTGCTGCTGGGTGAGTGGCAAAAATAGGTCTGAGTGTAGGGTGAGAGAGCAGGGCAGGTGCTGCAGCACAGCTCAGCCATTGCAGCACAGCTCGGCCGTTCCTGACACCAGTTCTGCATCCATTTGGGCGCTGCTGCAGACCCCGGGTGACCTGGTTCAGCACGCTGGCTGAAACTGCTCAAGCATACTGGCTGTGAAGAGTAAAAATATCTACTGCTTTTTGTAAAAATAGAACACAGTTCACCTGGAGCTCGCCTTCCTTTTTTTTTTTTTTTTTTGTTTTCTTTTTGATGTGCTAAAAATACTCTGTAAACAGGTTTTGGTGAGCGCAGTACTCTGTCCCGAGCCCTTATCTGCAGGGTTGGGCTGGGAGGTGGGGGTCTGAGCCCCCCTCTGTGGCACTGGGCTGGGAGGTCTGGCCAGGAAAAATGTGAACACCTTGCCTCCAAGTGCTGAGGCCTCAGAGTAGGCAGTATTATTGCAAAACATCAGATAGGTTGTGTTGTGTAAGCTGCGGGTTCCCACGCTCCGTTGTTCCTGCAGTGCTTGCTGCTGTTTGCTTCATCCCTGCTGCTTCTGGGACACATCCGTGCTGTGTTGAGCAAAACCTGGCCTGCTGTCACTGTAGTGGCATGGGGCAACCGGAGCCCTTTCAGTGTAGCTCCATAGGGCTGTGGTTCCCCTGCGATGCTGTGCAGCCGTTCCCTGACCCTAAATGCCCCTTGGCTCCCAGCTGTTCTTCTTTCCTCCCCGTGCTTCCGGTGCTCGTCTCTGCAGTTCTGAGATCAGTGTAAGACAAAATGTGTCAATCTGCTTTGAAATAAGTTGCTCCGTGCCATGCATGCGAAGAATTCTGCAGGGAAAGTAGGCAGCGTTTGGCTTTATCCTGAGCTTGGAGCAGGAGGAGCTGCTCTGTGCTGAGCTACTGAACAAGGCTTTGGCTTGTGCTGGAGCCAGCAAACAGCAATCCAGACCTGCTGCCCTGTGCCCACATTGGCTCTGCTGCCCTGAGCTGAGCAGAGCAGAGATGCACCCGTGCTCACTGCAGCAGTGGCATCTGAGCAGGGGCTGCTGGCCGAGCTGCCCACAAAGACCCATGCATCAGTGAGACTGCACAGGAATCACAGTGAGGTTCATGATGTGCTGTTGGTACCCTCCCCAGCAAATCGCTTCATGGTGTCCCTGCAGGACCTGGACTGTGGTAAGAGCCACAGAATTGGAAATCCTTCCAAAGTCATGTGGTCCAGCTCCGTAGCTTCGGATCCTTATTATTCTGCATGCCTCCATCGTAGACACGACTTCATCCCATGCTCTTCTTGCCCAGCTCTGGTGTGGGCTGCTGCCATCCACCCACAAAGGAGAGCAGAAATCAGTGTGGCTCTTCTGTGGGCTGGTCTGCCTGCCACGCATCCTTGTGCTGACAGACTTAGGGATGCTCTACCGTCTTGCTCTTTATGGAAAATACTTGTGTTGTTTAAGCAGGTGAGCGATGTCCTGTTTTGCTTTGAAGCTGCAGACTGCCACTGACTTTGTGCTGTAGCACAGGATTAAGGAGCGCTCTGCTCAGGTGCTGCTGCAGTTCTGCTGTGCCCAGCACACCGTGCTCCAGGTGAGTTTTCTCACTCGGGGTGACAGCAGGCTGGGAGTTCAGCCCTGCAGTGACACTTGGTGCTGGCTCCATTCCTTCTGCTCAGTGGAAATTTACCTCACTGCCTCCTATCTCTGCTCGAAATCAAAATTGCCTCTTCTATGGAGGGGAAGAAAACAACCAGCATTTCACGTTACACGTTCCCCAGGTGAAACACTAGATTGCTGTCCTTTCACCTCGTTGCCTCGGTGATGGAAATTTATGGCCTCCACCGGTGCAGCTTCCGTGTCCTGATCGGTGCTGCGGGGCCGTGGTGCAGCACTGAGCTGCAGGCTGAGCACCACCAGCACCTCCGGTAAGTGCGAGTGGGTGTGCAGGGCTGGATGGGCACCTGCCCCACTCCAGGGCCTCAGGTGTGGGTGGTAGGGTTGCCTGGGGCTGGGTCTGCAGAGCGAGCAGCAGTGACATCCCAGAGAGCTGGATGCGTTGCTGCTGAGGGCTCTGGATGGGGCTTTGGTCAGTGTTTCTCTGGTGGTTTGGAAGAGTGTACCAAGTGCTCCATCCAGTTTGCCATTTCTCCTGTCCAACCCGCGGGGCATTGCTCCAGTCCTTGGTTTGCATTGATCCAGACTTGTGGTGCATTCTACGCTTGTCCGTCGGTTTTTGTACCTGTACCAATGATGTCAGCACCGCTCTTTTAATGCACGTTGTAAACGTGTCATGGGATTTTCTGTCCCATGGGAAGCTGACTTCTAGTTTTTCGTCTTCTGTCAGGCTGGATTACTGTCTGTTTGTGTTCAAGAATCTGTCTTTTGGGCGGCCCTGGGTGACATAGCCATCGTGCCACGCTGTGTGTGCACCAGGTCATCCCTCCTTGCTGCATGGGGCAGAGCTGCACCTGGAGGCCAGGTTGGATGGGGCCCTGGGCAGCCTGGTCTAGCATTAAATGAGGAGGTTGGTGGCCCTGCATGTGGCAGGGGGGTTGGAGATTCATGATCCTTGAGGTCCCTTCCAACCCTGGCCATTCTGTGATTCTGGAGGGGGAGGAACATGTGGGGCACCACGCCAGGTGCCAGCATCCTGAGGATTGGAGGGCTGCTTGGTTATTTATGTGAATGCTTTCATAGGTCTTACAAATGGCTTTGCTTTTCAGAGTTCTTGGAGGGAAGAAATGCGGTGTTCATTTAAATGCAGATTTTAAAATGTGAATCATATGTATAAGTCTACGTACATAAGCATATGTACAGAGTCTCACAGGTCCGTAACACACCTGTATGCTATATTGCCTCACCCTGTTCCTCAGGTGCTCGGGTTCTGCCTCCTGTTGGTGCTGCTTTGCTGCACACTTGGCTCTGGGCTCCCTTGCACGGAACTCAATATTGGTTCTCCCCCCCCCAGCTGCCACCTCCAGAACAGCAGCCTGAGCTGCAGGTGGCAGAATGTTGCCCCTTTAGACCTTTCCCACAGCACAGGAGGAAAGTATGTAACCTCTGACATCTTCAGGGAGGCAGGAACAAGTGAACTGTGTGTTAATCATTGGACAAAGCAGAAGTGAGTGTGAATGGGTCTAGCAGGGGAACTCAGCATAATGCCTGACCAAGTGCCTTATGGCATCCATCGCCACTGCAGCAGCTGCGAGGTTGAGGTGAGGGCTGTGAGCAGGGAGCGTGGATATGGCTCTGACAGGGAGGCATGGAGAGCAGGAGCACGTCCTGCAGTACTGCCAGCAGTGGTCCCACAGCATGGTGGGGAAGGATGTGCTGTGGGGTGAGCCCAGTGCTTCCCTCCCCAGGCTGCAGATCGCTTGGGGTGTGCTCCACCAAAGCAGGGAGGACCCTTTGTACAGCACCCAGTAGGAGTGCTGGATGTGGTGTAAAGATGGGCATGGCAGGTTGGTCAGTGCTGGTAATCACTGCCAGCATCATAGCAGTGAAATATCCAAGGGCACTCCATATGTTACTGAGTGCAAAACTAGAGGTTAAAGCTCCCACTCATGGCACAGGGAGCCAGGCAGTGCAGGGTTCAGGTGTTCCTGTGTGTGACTGTGTAAGCGTGGCCATGGCTGCTCCCAGAGCTGTGCTGTCAGAGCCGAGTGAAGGGCCCCCAGAGCACCAGATCCAGACTTCTCTGGGTAACTGGGGTAGCTCTGGGTGGTGTGAACCAGCTGCTGCTCCCATAGTGCTGTTGTGAAACATTGCCTGGTTCCACATCCCCTCCCTGCTGGTCCAGGGATATTGGAGCCACCAAAAATGGGAGCTAGGGGACACTGCTATGGGAGTGTACAAGGTGATGAATGGCTCGCACAGTTTTTTCAGTTAACGTATTTTGCTGCTAATAAATAGTACTCTACTACTACACTGATATCAGTGATGTTCAGACAGGAGAAGGTCTTTCTGCTCCATGGCATAGCGCTGCATGTGGGACCCAAAGCTGCTTATCTGCAGAGGATTCCTGTGATTACAGTATTCTCTTGGGGCATAGCATCTCTTTCACTTTTAAGATAAGCACTGGCCGATTAAACAAGCTTTTATAGGTTCAGCAGAAAAAAACTGTCTTCCTTTGGCCAAGCTTCCAGAATTTTGAGTGTTCAGGGGCGAGTTTTGATGATTTTATGTAGAAAATCATGTCGTTTTCCTTAGTTTTTCGAACTCAACGCTTTCTGGTGTAGATGCTTTCAGAGTAGTATGTAATGTGTAACAAACTGCTGACCTTCCCCACATCATCCCTGAGTTCCTGCGCTTTTCATGCCTTCTCCATCTGTCTGCTTACGCTGAAGGCTGCCGATGCTCTTCGTACAGAAGTTCTTCTGAAGGCTGATTGTTCTCAGCAGGCTGAGGTTTATGAGCAGGATCAATATGTTTTATCACACCATTTCATTGGGATATATTTTGTTACACTGATTGCAGTTGTAATTGGAAAAAGTAGACAAGCCTTTGGACATAGATCCCTCTTTTCAGGTCAGCTCTGTTTACCCACTCTGAATGGTCTTGTTCATTTACTCAGTTTGAAACCAGGACCTGAACTGTGTGTTCCACCACATATCCACCACCCTCACTGCACCCACGCTCTCATGTGTATGATCCAATAAGAGCCATAGCTCCCAAAAGGTATTTCTTCTCCTTATCCCTCCAAATGTGTTCCCTTGTCCCTTGCTGCGCTGGGTTCTTCAGGATGGAAGGTGATGACCTCAAGTTGCATCAGGGAAAGTTCAGGTTGGATATTAGGAACAACTTCTCCCAAAGAGCAGTGATGCAGTGATGCAGGGAGGTGAAGGAGTCCCTGACCCTGGAGGTGTTCAGAGCTGTGGAAATGTGGCACCTGTGGACATGGTCAGTGGGCATGGTGGGGTTTTCTAGGGTTGGACTTTGGGATCGTAGAGGTATCCTCAAACCTTAATGATTCTATAGTTCTGTGTAGGGATATAGTCAGTGGGCATGGTGGGATGGGTTGGAGTTGGGCTTGGGGATCTTGGGGTCTTTTCCAGCCTTAATTGATGATCTGTGATTCTCCCTGCACACCAGACACAGACCAGCCCTTGCAGGGCACATCAGTTTGGTACCTGTGTGCCTATCCACGAGCACTTTGAACTGTTTAAGTATTATTTAATCTGCGGACCGAATTCAGCTGATATATAACTCAGCTGAGACATTTTCTGCGCTCCTACGTGACAACTTCCCTGGAAATCTGGATGTTTGGATTAAAACTAAAAGGCGGGTCAGCATTGTCTGAGTTTGCTGAATATTGTCAGGTGATGTAGGTGATCAGAGGCACTGCCCGTGGGCTGCGCTGGTTCCACGCACTGACCTCACTGCAGAAATGCCTGGGTGGGAATGGAGTGAACTGCAGGCAGAGCTGTGTGTCTTGACACCTCCCGCTGAAATCACTGTGTAAACAGTGCTCACCCAGCAGCAGTGAGCCCAGGTGCTCCTTAGCTGAAGATTAGCCCCGACTCTGTGCTGAGAAGGGAGCAGTGTCTTTGGGGTTTGCATCCTGCACCTTCTGTCTCAGAGATTTATGGTGTTCAGTGATGATGTCCTGCAGTCCCCTGGGTGTTCAGGAAAGCAAACCAAAAAAGAAAATCTATTTTTCTTGTACAGCCTTCCAAAGGAGGGTGAACAGAAACTTGTGTCAGGTGTAATCTGTTCCAGGTCTCCCACTGTGCCTAATCAAGCAATCCTATATCTAATTGTTACGGGCACACACTATTGCTGTGAATGTTTAACTCCTTCCTCTATCAAGGCACAGCACACTGGGGATAAAAGAAGAAAAAGGGGCACGAGAAGAAAATGTTCTCTGCCTTTCACGTGCCTCGCTCATTGCACACAGTGGGGTTGATGAAGGTACCTTGCTGAGTGAGGGAGGGACTTTGAGTGTAGGTAGATGAGGCTTTGTTACTAATGGAGATGTTTTTAATATAATTAAAGCGCTGCGTTTATTTCATGCTTATGGAAATTTGAACACTTACTTGCCAAAACATTTTTCCTGCTTAGTAAAATGCAGGGTTACAGACTGAGAGCATGTATGCAGAGAGAGATTTCTTTTAAAGGATGAAGTGTGACTTAAAGTACAGTTTTGAGAATGTGTTTGGATTGCCTGGAGGAGCTTTTGTGTCTCGTGGACCTGCAGCAGAGATCCTGCAGCATTTGGCCTTCCTCGTGATGCAGTGGTTCTGTTTCCATACTGGTGATGCACTGAGGTGGTGTCAGTGCAGAAACAAGGTGTGCTGCAGTAAAGCTGATGTCATGGAGGAAGTGTGAGGAGCATTTGTGGTGTAGCTGCTGTTAGAAACCCTTCTGTTGGTCCCTCTTCATTTACTACCACAGCTTTTTATCCTTTGTTTCTCCATGAGGTCATAACTATGTGGTTCTGATGGCTTTTCTAACTTTCTTCCTCTTACTAAAGGAATGCTCCCGATCCCAGTTTGCAAGTCCATTGCCTTTTGTCTATTAAAAGCGAAGGTCGCATGTGTCCTGTAGTCCAAATATAATTACTGACATTACCAGACCAAAGGAAAAAGTAGTTAAAACATTGAAAACTACAATCAATTCAATGTGCACTAATGTAACTCCACTGACACACTGCCTTGTTTTCCTGCCTGGTGGAATGCTGGGTGCTTTGGCGTGCTCCGACCCTCTGCTGATCTCTGATATCTCATCAGGGCCTGCAGGCCCACAGCTGCTGTTGGCTCTCCAAGGCAAACAGGGCAGGTGTAGTGTGGCCATGCCAGGAGGAACCTGTGGGGGAGCATTATTGTTTCCCAAATGGCCTTCAAGGAATGGAGTCTCAAATTACTGTAATTGAATCCCACGTCTCTCAGTTCTGGAGCGCTTATCAGGAGAAAAAAGCACAACTGATAGGGGTGACTGCAGAACCTGTTTCTATACAACCCCTCCCAGGTTGAATTTCGGTGGCCTCCAGGTAACAAAAATAAACAGGTCGAACAGGGAGAAGGAAAATACTCTTGATGCCGATGCTCCTCCGGAGCTGAGCATCACAAGGGCACAAACCAAAGCCATGCCCACTGGAACATCCTCTGTCCTAGAAATACATCCTGCTGGCAATGCAGTGGGCAACGTGCGTCTGAATCGTGCTGAATCCGCTACCTGCTGCTGAAACCAGCTTTTGGACACTGTTACTGAGCAGGTGGGACAGGTTTAAACCATTGCATTCTGAGGACTTACTCTTGTATGTTTTTTTAAGCCCTAGACGTCTCTTCCTGCGAGGATTATTCGCATTGTTGGGCAAAAAGCTTACAGATATTTTCCCTTGTGTCTGAAGAGACTGACCGAGAGTCTGAGCAGAATGAAAGAACGTGGAGAATTGATCACTTCAGATTTGGAATAGGCATCACTTAGGATTTGAAGTAGAAGATGCTTTGATAAGCACTGCTTTTGTTGGGTTCTAATATTGTTATACTGTTATTACTATTAAGTTATTACTGGTATCTGCTATTATTTTCTTAACTCCTGGTGCAACTGGAAGCTCTTGGTGTTTGCTGTTCTTGGGCAGATACAGTGTTTGTCTCTCTCTGGGAGGGTTTTCTCCACCCAACAAAGACTTCTGCTATCTGAAGGCTGTGAGTTCATTCACAGGGTAACCTGCTGCGAATGGGTGATCTTCACAGTCGTTAACAGGATAAGTATTAAACCTTCTTTCTCTTTTATTACCAGGAGGAGTCTCGTATCCTCAGGGTGAAAGTGGTGTCTGGCATTGATCTGGCGAAAAAAGACATCTTCGGAGCCAGGTGAGTGTTCTGCATGGAGTATTTCATGATTTTGAACAGAATAAACTTAGCAGAGCAAGGAAACGTATTATCTGACTGTTAATAAATACGATGAGAGCTCCTGTTACTTGCTCACAACTGGTGCAAGTTGTGCAGCATGTGCTGGCAGGACAGCTGTTAGTCACGGTGGGTTGCAGTTAGCAGTGGGTGACCACTCACAGCCCCTTCTGTCCCTGAATGCTGCCAGCTCAGTTCCTTGTTTGTGTGTGAGCATTCACACTTCGGTAGTGTTTGCAGTATTTATCTTACTCCCAGCTGCCTGCTCCCATAATGCAGAAAAGGCTGAAGACCAGCAGCTCCCTCTGTCTGAATGGGAGAAAGCTCTGCTTTCCCTACTGGTTTGCAGGACTCTGGTGCCAGGTGCCAGGACTGCACAGACACTTTGAGTTTTCTTGGACCCTTGGACATGTCCAGGTGCTGCTGCTTCAGTGCCTAAGGATGGTACATCTGAAAGGAGTGAGGCAATGAGAGCATTTCCTCCTATGCTATGCTGCCCTGTGCGCTGCTGTGGGAGAGAATGCACAGAGATCTCTGCAGACCTGGGGCTTTTCTGTTAGGTAGTGGTGAGTCTGGGCTTTATTTACAGTTGTCTTAAATCGTCCTGATCTCTGGACTTGGCACTTAAGGGCCAGGATTAAGTTTTTGCTGTGCATAAGGCAGTCTTCCTATGATAGATTGTTTGTCTGTATGCTAAAATATGGAGCAGACAGACTGAAGTGGAAACTTTAGGCCAAAATAACAGTAGTCAAACAAGAAAACTGGGTTTTCAGTCTACCCTTTAAAGATGCAGATATTTGTGTTTTCAAGTCTTCTGTTTTGAAATTATTAGTCATAGGTTTTAGGAATAGGTTTTCTCCCAGTCTGGGCTTGTTGTGTAAATAAAGATTTCAAAAGTTGAATCACAGAGAGACTGAGAGAGGCTGTTTCTGAAGCCAGAAGTGGCCAGAAAACATTGTATTTTTTTTCTGGAGGTTAATTGAGGTTTTTGGCATTCTTGCTGTCTCACGCTCAACTGTGAGGGAGCTCATTACTGCAGATACTACAATCTATTGACAGACATTTTTAATCACTTTGAAACCAGTGGTATCCAATTTCTGAATGTATACACAAGCAAATAAAAGTTAAATCACCTTGAATTTTTTTGGTGAAATTTACAACAGTTACTTTGGTAGTTGTGTGCAGAACACGCTAAGACAAAACTTTGTATTCTTTTTATTTTAATTTTTTTCTCCTGAATGTGCTGTTTTATGTTCTGAGCACAAGCAAAGTGCTGGCACACGTGTAGCTGTCCTTAGAATATGTGTTTGCAGGGCAGACCCAAAGCCCTTCTGTTAGCAGTGTGCTGGGTCACGCTGCAGGAGGAATGCTGTTAGCGGTGTGCTGGGTTGACCTAGACATACTAATACTGATTTTTTATTAACTGGATATATTTAATTGGCTGGAACTTTTCTGAATTGTTTACAGAGCTCTAAATTTCATTGCTTCTTTGGAAGAAAGCAAAGCCAGTGGCCGGAATAACCAATCAACTCTTTAAAGGGAACTTCACACAAGCATTGAAGTGTGGTGGCAAATCCACAGAAGTAATGTGAGAAGTGGGAATCTTTTCAGTGGTCATAGGATTCACTGAAGGACACACTGGAAACTTCCCAGCCGAATCTCAGGCATCGTGTCATCTCCTCCAAGAACTCTTGTGAACTTTTGTGAAACAGGAGGGGAGTCAACTCTTTGAAAGGGTAGATTATAGCAGAAAATGGTTTGAAGTTGGAGGAGGGAAGGTTGAGGCTGGATGTCAGGGGGAAGTTGTTTGCTGTGAGAGTGGTGAGGTGCTGGAACAGCTGCCCAGAGAGGCTGTGGATGCCCCGTCCATCCCTGGAGGTGTTCAAGGCCAGGTTGGATGGGGCCCTGGGCAGCCTGGGCTGGTATGAAATGGGGAGGTTGGTGGCCCTGCATGGGGAAGGGGGTTGGAGCTTCGTGATCCTTGAGGTCCCTTCCAACCCTGGCCATTCTGTGATTCTGTGATATTTAGGGTGTTGCATTCAAGAGAACTAAAATTTTTACCGGTATTGATAAACAGGGAAAAAAACAAATCTTTCAAAATGCAAAACCTTAAAAATGTGTGAAATTTTGCGCAGAGTTCTGTTGGTGGGGGCCTTGGTTTCAAGCCAGCAGGACTTCCACAAAACCGAGAGTTAAAAACAGAAGCTGGGAATGTTTCTCACGTTAAGCAGTAGAAGTGAAACTACCAGCATCGTGGCTATAAACACAGTGAGATGTTTGTATTGCTGCGCTGGCGGGCTTTCAGAACGCTTTCTTATTTGGCTGAAGTTTCCGTTTGATTTTTCTGTTTGCTTTAATAGCCTTGCTTACCTGGCAAGAGATATCAAAGTTTCACGCTGATTGCATCTTCAGTGTGAGCTTCAACGTCGTTCCAACGCCGCTGCCAGGAGCATGCAGTGCAGGACCAACCCTGTGCAGGACAGGGAGGAAGTGAGGATAGTGTGGGCAACTTTTGAGGGGGGAGCTGCAGATACGCAGTGTCTGAACGGAGTAAAAGGGTGCAGGAAGCTCATAGGCACACTGCACCAAATGGTTCTTCCCTCCCTAGGAGCGTGTTCAAGGTCCCTAAGAAATAACCACAGCCATAACTCTGTCTCCACGTGCTTCCTTCATGCAGATGTTAACGCCTATGTGCTGTTGTTTCCCATAAATAATTCTTAGGAGCAACAAACGTCAGCTTGAAGGAGCTTGGTGGTGGTGTGGCTTTCAGCAAGCAGCCACGGGTCTCGGAGATGGAAGGGAGTATAACCTGATGTGGTGAGCATGATGTGCTAGCTGCTGAATCGCTGGGACTGCTGTTAGTGGGCTCAGACAGGATGAAATAACTGAGGGATGTGGTGAGGGTGAATGGCCCTTGCGCTGGGAAAGGCAAAACCCGAGAGGATGAAGGAGAATGCCCAGCAGTGCATCCAGCTGCAGACTGAGACAAGGCTAATTTATGGGCTGTGCAGTCACTGTTGTCTCAGAGGGAAGTTGTCAGTGCTGAAAGACACAGCGGTGCAGCAGGCTGAGGCCTTCAACTTGTGTGTGTGTGCTGTGGTTGTGGTGTATCCCAGTAATAACATGAGGACTTCTGCATGTTGTCCTGTCTGTGGGCACAGCCTGGGTTATGGGTAAGCGTGGCTTTGGGTTTTTTGGTCGCTTTTCACATATGATAGCAAGCTTTAAGAACAGACTCCTGTTCTTTGCAGTGTTCTTTTTGGGACAGAGGGCCAAATGACTGCATCAAGTGATAAACTAACCCAAATATCACTTGACGATCTTTTGGGACAGCACAGTACAGCCCAGCAGCCAGTGAGCCCTCAACGGCTGTGTTGCACAGCTCTGAGCTCTGGGGCAGGATGGCAGGGTATCACCCAGCTACGAAGACGAGTTCCAGGCCATGCACTGTGTGTTGTGTTCTGATGAGCCCCCCCCTACCTTCCCAACTTCCCTTCCATGTGATATTGCATGGTATGGAATATCTCTTTGGCCAGTCTAGATAAGCTGTTTTGCTTCTGTCCCCCTGTGCCTCCCAGGCTCCTCGCTGGCAGGACAATAGGAGAAACTGACAAGACTGAAGCAGCCTTGGCTCCACACAGCACTGCTCAGCCACAACTAGAACGTTGGTGTGTTATCAGCAGTGTTTTTCTTCTAAAACGCAGCATCAAACCAGACACTATGAAGAAAAACTGCTCTGTCCCAGCTGAAACTAAAGCAGGCTGCCTTTCCTTACAGTTGTTAATCAGCTGTACCATTAGAGAACAGCAGCTGCAGCCTCACGGGGTGCAAAGGCCATTTCTTGTCTAATTAAATCCAAGGGAAGATTTACAGTGTAGAGCACTGATGAAAACAATTGCCTTCTTCTGAAGGCAGCAACAATAAAAGACCAGGTACTTCTGGTTTTTCTTCTTTGAGGCTCTTCTTGGCTTATGAAATAATTTTCATAGTAAATAATGGTTTACGAGTGTTCAGAAATTGATAGAACGAACTCACAGATCATTCAGGATGTACTGCTGGACACAGGTGTGAGTTCCCCAAAGTTTGGGGTGGTGAGCTCCCTCTGCAGCTGGGGTTGCTCCGAGAGCAGTGGTGGTTGGTGTGGATGGAGGTGGTTCGGTGTACAACCTGCCTTGTGTTCTGCCCTGCAGCACTGCCAGACGTGGCCATCACAGTGTGTCAAGGACTGTAGCAATTGTACACTGGCTTTCTGAGGATTCAGCATGTCTTACATGCTTAACTCAGAGCAATACTGCACTGCATTGTTCTGTGGTGCACTGGCACGAATATTTACCACCTGGCATATTCTGTGTTACAATATAAATATTATTTTACATTTATTTCCTCTTAATTCCCTCTCTAAACTTCTCAAACATCTTAAATCTTAATTCAGCTAGTATTTGTATTCTTGTGTGCAGTCAAGCAATACAAATTATAACGTAATTAATCTTAATTGCAAAACAGACCAAACAAATTATTGTTTTCTTTTTACTTGCACTCTACAAGGATGCCACGAGTGCCATCATGACCGAGGCAGCTCCCTGTGAGTTGCTGCACATAAATGCAGATAGAGCATGGACAGTTTGTCCAGAATTAAAGGGCATTTCCTCTCCTGAATCTTGTATGTGCTTCCATACTGCTGAACTCTGGGTGGAAGCTCTTGTCTCATGGCTCGGATTCATTTGCTGAGCAGGCTGCTGCAGTGGATGAGTACATTTTGTTTCCTGAAGGTACTTCCAGTGTGGGCTGAGGTTTTGATTCGTTTTGTCCCAAAATTGTGGGAAAGGAATGCCATTAATTATGGGCAGCGAGGTGGTCCTTTTCTGCTTATAACATAGGTTTATGGATTCTGAGAACACCCAGAGGGCAGCTCCTGGTGCCGCTGTGTAGAGTGAATAGTTTTGTATTGACTGGTGGAACAGATCTGCCACAACCTGCAATCAGCAGTGCTCTCCCTTTTACTCGTAATTTACCCTTTTGCAGTATCTTTAAAACCACACTGAAAAAAAGAGATAAATTACTGTATCACTATGTACTGTGTATCTTCAGTAACTTTTTAAGACTGGAATTCACCCACTCCAAAATAAATTAAAAAATGCAGCGCTGGACTGGCTGCTGGGTTATTCAGCACAGTCCTGGCACGCTTTGTAAAAGCAGTTTCTGCATACACACACACATGCTTTCACAAGTAATAAAGTGAGTGCATGTAAATAAATGAGAAGAAAATGTCTTCTGATGATTATTGGTTGTGTGCAATAGTGGCAGATCACACAACAGCTTTGGGAAGCAACAGCATTGTGTAAAGGGGTCTATTTGAATTAATGAGTTGCTGGTGCCTTTTAAGTCATGAGGTAAGTGAGAAATGCGGCTGTCGGGAAGTGGAGAAAGGTGAAGTGCTGCTCTGATAAAATGCAGAGTGCTGTTGACTAGCAGGAAGCCGTGCTTCCAGCAGCACTGCAGCAGCTCGATGTGGATCCCTCTGTGCTTTGTACCTGCACAGCCCTACATGCACACCGCACTTCTCTTTCTCTAGTTGGGGGGGAAAAAAAAAAGTACAGATAAACGCCTTTCTGCTGGTTTAATGCACTGAGAAATGCATTTTTCAAAGCAATACAAATCTTCCCCTGGAGTTTAGTGCAGTGCCTGCCCTCCTTTCCTATCTGCTGTGTCTGAAGGCTGTGATGTCACTCAGCTGGGTCAGTGCTGGGGGGGTCAGGCTCCAGGCTTCTGGTGGCTCTTTAAACCACACTGTGTGCTCCTGCTGGGAGGAAGGCTGCTTGAAACCAGGCTGAATTCTTTGTTTCGTGCGTCTTCTGTTACTGCAGATTGCCAGTGGAAGCAGAGCCCACACCTGTGACTGTGCCTTGAACATGACAAAGAGAGCAGATTTTACCTTCCAGCTATTCTGTCATGCCCGTTGTCACTAATTCTAGTTCAGTTGGATGCACGCTGTATGCTGCGTTTGCTCATGGAAAAGCTACACCCTTGGAAGACCCAACACATATGCTCCGTTGGGTTGAATGTCAGATGGAGTCTGTTTTGTCTGTTGTTTCTCCTCTACCAGAGGAGACCGACAAATCAGCTGCAATGAGTTGCTCTCAGGAATTAACACAAGTTTTCGTTAACTAACCTGGCTGGTGCCAGCCCGCTCCTTAGCGCCCTGCCCTGCAGCGCTGTCCGGCGCTCCGTGGTGCGCCCCCTGGTGGATGCTGCGGCAAGCGGCCGAATAGGAACCTGCCGATATCTTGTGTTTTCTCTAAAATGATGTGCTGTATGTAAGAATAGACAGAACCCAGGCTGTTACATTCTGTAGAAGGCTTAACAAAAATGCTTTTCGATATCAACAGTTAGTCCGGGGAGACCTCATGATGGCCTTCCAGCACTTGAAGGGAGCATATAAACAGAAGGGGGAATGGCTGTTTACGAGGGTGCATAGTGATAGGACCATAGAACCATAGAACCATAGAATTGCTGAGGTTGGAAAAGACCTTGAAGATCATCGAGTCCAACCACAACCTAACCATACCACCCTAACAACCGCTAAATCGTGTCTCTGAGCACCACAAGGGGGAATGGTCTGAAACTGAGACAGGGCAGGTTTAGGCTGGATATTAGGAGGAAGTTTTTCACCCAGAGGGTGGTGAGGCACTGGAACAGGTTGCCCAAGGAGGCTGTGGATGCCCCATCCCTGCAGGCATTCAAGGCCAGGCTGGATGTGGCTCTGGGCAGCCTGGGCTGCTGGTTGTTGACCTGCACATAGCAGGGGGTTGGAACTGGATGAGCACTGTGGTCCTTTTCAACCCAGGCCATTCTAGGATTCAAAAATCTTACAATGAGAAGTCCAGAGTTGTAGAGGCAGTTATGGAGGAATGTTTCAGAAGTGCTAAAGGGCATATGTTCCTGAGTGAAAGCAGCACAGTGCTGCTCAAGGAGTTCCAGGAGGTGGAACAAAGCTGGAAAGCTCTGCATGGCGAATCTTTCAAAGGACTGAATTCAGCCATTTGGCCAGGTGGTGGAAAAAGATCTCCAAGATCATCTAAGTCCAACCATCAACTTATCACTATCATGTCAATTTATAGCATCATGGAGGTTGGAGAAGACCACTAAGATCACCAAGTCCAACCATCAACCCAACCCCACCGTGCCCACGGGCCATGTGCCTCAGTGCCACATCTCCATGGTTCTGGAATGCATTCAGGGATGGCATTCAGCTGGCATTCAGCCTGATGGAGGATGGATCCTGCCCAACAGCAGTTATCATATAGGGTTTGGGAAGGGCATCAGAGGACAGCAGCACCCACTACGCACAGCCCTACATCCACACCACATTTCTCTTTCCTTTCTCTAGTTGTGGGAGAAAAAAAGTAGATAACCACTTTTCTGCTGGTTTAATGCACTGAGAAATGGGTTTTTCAAGGCAGTACAAATCTTCCCCTGGAGTTTAGTGCAGTGCCACTGATAAGTGGAAGTCTTTCACCTTGCTCAGCGAGCAGTACACTCATTCTGTACCACTGCTCTGTGTGCAGTGCAGCTATTTATTTTTCTCACTTTCCAAGTTTCAGTGGGTCACCAGGCAATTCAGACTGGGTTTCACATCTTCATGTGCTATGGTAATTCAACAAAAATAAGCATCAAATAAGACTATCCGAGTGTTGCGAACTCACGTGAGTGCTCTGTCAGGCACAGGGGTGAAACTGTGCTGAGTTCCCGTCACCACCGTCTTTACTTCCCTTAATGATGAGTGATTCAGCACTGCTGAATGTTGAATCACTCTGTTAAAGAGAGCCCCGTATGGGGCAGGGAGCAGGGAAGAGTTTGTGGGCAATGCCTTCTAAATGACAGCTCAATACCAATGACAAACTGCAAGTGTTTGTAGTGCAGTGGAAACGAAGGTGATATTTACAGAGTGGAGGGAATGGAACGAAACCAGCGGAGGGCCACACCAAATCTGGACCAACTTGCTCCTTTGCATTCCAAAGGACAAAAAACTCAGGAGTTGGTTGGGGAGGCTGATGGTGAAGCACTGCGTGGTGAGGCTGCACGATCACTAGTTAACTGAAATCAGATCTGGTCACTTTTTTTTTTTTTTCCCCTAAACAAAACTGTTCAGAATTCTTATTCATTGAGGGTGTGTAGGTGGACATTCTTCAGAGATGACGTCTGTGGAGCTGATAGTCTGAGGCTGCTGTCTGCCATCTCTTGAAAGTAGGAAGAGCGCTCCAGATGCTAAGCAAAGCTCTAATAAACTGCTAGGAAGGAGGAAAATTATTAAATTCATTGAAATATTGAAAAAAAAACCAAAAACCAAAAAACAAAAACAGGCTAAAATGTAAAAGAATTGGGCTGAGTTATCTTTATATTCTGCCCTAGGAGGTGGATTAACCCAGCAGAAGGTTTTGAGTTCAGTGCTTGTTTGCTATGTGCGTAGCGATTTAAATTTCATGATTTGATTTTGCCACAACAAAAAGCTTGAATAGAACTTGACAAAGGATTTTGTTTCTCTTACGAAGTAAGGAGTTTGTGCCTACAGTTAGAAGTCTTAAAAACTTTATTTAAATATTTAAAATTTGGGGGGAAAGGTGCCCTCTGGCTTATGCTTGAAGTATCGTGTTTATTGCAAAACTTTTCATAGGTGCCACTGTGGAGCTCAAGTTAGAATTTGAAAAACGTGATGTTTCTGAAAGTTGGTGTCAAAACATGCAGCTTTACGCAGTTCTTTCACAGTTTTTAGATTTCTTTTTAACAGAACTCGAGAGCTTAAAAAATATCAGCCTGTGTGAAGTAAGAGCTCATTTTGAAGCGTCTGGTCCATCAGTACTGATTGTGTGAGGGGCTTTGTCGGTAAGTCTCAGCCAATCCCAAGTACGCCTGGCTGCGTGGGTGCAGAATGGTTCTTCCCATGTTTTGCAGTTCCAAATGTCGATCCATTCCCCATCAGACAACCAGCTGTCCCTGCTGGACGATCAGCATGCTGACATTTGTGTTGAAACGGTGAACAAGGCAGGAAGTGTACGCCAGCATTACTCATCAACAGCTGTACCTGTTAGTGAGACAAAACCAAGAGGGACCCGACGTGTGGAGGGGAGCAGCAGTGCGTGCAGGCTCACCCTGTGGAAATGCATTTGGACAGCAAAGCAGGTTCATGCTGCGTCAGCGCTCTGCCCATCTCTGTGCGTCAGATTGAGCACAGAGTTAAATAACAACTGCAGGGCAAAGCTGGCAGAACTGCAGCCCGGATGGCTGCGTGGGACCCTGGGGCTCCCTGTGTGCCCCCCTGCCCCAGCAGAGCCTCCCAGCACTGTGCTCAGCCCCGTGTCCAGCAGCTTTGGGGATGCTCCAAGAGAGACCCCAGCCCTGCTCTTGCCAAAAAGAAATAAGGTGGAGAATAGGTATTTCCTTGCGTAAAATCTTGACTTTTAGGAACTGTAGTTCAGCCTCATCTGAGATGTGGGAGCGTGTGGATACTGAGTGCAAGCCCTGTGGGCTGTAGGGGTGTGATTCTGTGGTTGGGGCAGTGGGGTTGTGTCACACAGTGAGGCTCCTGCAGGGCTCTGCAGTGGTTGGGTCCTCATGCAGGGACAGAGTGAGGCATGGAAGAGCACCCTGATGTGTTTTTGGTGTGTTTTTGGTGTCGTTTTGGTACGTGGCAGCAGAGGGCACCAGAGAATGCTCTCAGCTTTTACCTCTCACCTGCACTGGGAGGAAGGTGGGCTTTCAGTCTGCAGTGTTTTCAGTCAGAAGTGTTCTGTCCACTTCTATTTATCGTGTCTGTCAGGATGCAGCGGGTGCATTCTTCAGTAGCTGTTGTATTGTACTCTGATATTGCTTGAGGGTATGGGATAATGTGGTGCAAATAATTTCCGTTGTATAATTGCTCGGCAAGTTAGTTTGTGGTTGGAGAAATTGCAAACGCATATTCGCATTTAAAATACTCCTCATTTATTGACACAGTGAGTGCCTGTATTCAGCCAGTCTGTTGGGTTTGGTTTTATTCCAGCTGCCTGGTATCTGTTACAGCCTCACCTGAAACTGATCTTAAAAGAGAAAAGAGCATATAGACAAAATCTTCTAAGGAAAGACCTTCTTGTTCTAAAGTATTTGAGGCAGAGCTTCCGCTTTTTCTTCCTCTAGTACTCATTACATGAAATCATTAAGTGGAATAGATCTGAGTGACCGATGGCTGACCAATGTGACTGTGTCAAAAATGAGGAAGCTGCCAGAAGCGTTTTTCCTAAAGCTTCAGTGCTGCCAGTGAACTGGAGCAACCAGGTCAGTGTGTGTGTTCAGTGCCAGCAATAACAACTTCGAAACCACAGCAGCCAATGAGCAACGCTCTTGGTGCACTTAAAAGGTGATATTTTGGTCATTTTCAAGAAGATTGGCACTTGGTTTTGCCAGCAGAAGTAATGGTGTTCAGTCACACAGTTTTTTGTGATACCCAGCTTTGTATCCTGGGGATGTGCTGGGGTGCTAAAGGAGCAATGCTTGAGGGAAGCAAAGCACTTGAGGGAAGCAAAGAAGTTTTATTCTGCAGTATATTTTGAGGCAGAGCTTCCGCTTTTTCTTCCTCTAGTCCTCATTACATGAAATGTTGTTTGTGTAAAGTGGAAAAGCAACAGTTCTGGTGTGAACCACGTTAGAACACTCTTCACTTGCAGGGTGACAAATTAAGTTGCTTTGCAAACAAATATGGCTATTTTAGCACTATCTACAGCAGAAATGTGTGCTGGAGGGAAGTGAACTATAGATGCAGGAACTCATTAAGAACATTGGAGCTGTTTAATAAAAACATTACTAATTCCAAATTTTTTGAAGCCTTGTAAAAATGAACATAAATAAACATCTTTAAGAACCTTTTAAAGTGGTTATTTTCCACTTAGTTCTGCGTGTGCCTCTAAGATGGTTGCATCTTGGAGCAGGTACAGATGCATTTGCTGCGGTGTGTGCTTCACAGAAAATACTGAGGGACATATATGAGAGGAAATGCAATGTCAACTCCTTACAAAGGTAGGTAATGGCAGGAGAAGGGGAAATGGGGCCCTGGGCAGCCTGGGCTGGTATAAATGTGGTTGGTGGCCCTGCGTGTGGCAGGGGGGTTGGAGATTCATGATCCTTGAGGTCCCTTCTTCCAACGTGGGCCATTCTGTGTATGGTGATCCTTCCCATAGATGTGTTGTCAATAGGTGGTTGCTCCTTAGCAGTGAGCTTTGAGAGGTTATGTGTGTAAGCTGGTAACTTTCCTCCCTAGATTCATTGCACACCTTTCGTGAGGTGTTTTCACCTCACTTTTATTAAGCTTACTGCGGGCTCTTGGTGCACGGAAAGAGTTCTAAGAGAAGAGATAAAATGCTGTAACTTCACATCTTTGCTCCTTGTCCAATGGTTACCATTTGCCAACATGGCTGAGCTCCCTTACAAGGATTTCTGTGCTATTTACTAGTAATTAGTGAGGATAGAGCACTTATTTTCCACTATCGGTTCTGTACCTTAGGCTGTTTCCACACAGAGGTGGGTGGAAGGTGTTTCCCCACAGAGCCTTCTGATGGTAACACTGATTAGTACTTCTGATTAGCAGAAGTAGCATTGAATTTCAAGTGCAGGAGTTGCTACTCAGTCTGCTAGGGCTATTGGCTACCGATGTGCACGCAAATTAAAGTTAAATTATTGCACATCCCTGTTTATAAACCACTTTTTTAAGACAGCAGTCACTGCTGAGTGCCATCGAGTGCACAGGAAGCTGGCAGCATTGTGACCTGCAGGGAGGTTCAGGGAGGTGATTGGTTTGAAAATGAATGTGAATAAAGCTGCTCACTAGCTCAAAGGTACAGGGCATCACCTGGCTGCAGCAGGGTGGACAGGCGGACCATGTCTGTGGGTACAAGGGTGCTCTCCTGCTGGTTAATGGGAGCCAGTTTCTTGGTGTTTTCCACAGTTGGTTGTTGTGCAGCCTGCGGGGTTGTGCTGACCCAGTTGAGTTAAAATACAGCAGATTCTCCGTGTCTTTGTCACTGACAGTCAGTTAAAGAACCAAGTTGTTTTCCCTGTGTGTTTCCATTATGGGAAACCCTACCGAGGGTGTAATATTTGCAGAAGACATGTTTCAGCCAGGATGACTTTGTAGAGGAAGTTTCCTTTATCCCTGTTAATCTTTGTGAGGATAAACAACAGGATACAACTGCATCTTGGCTTGTGCAAGCTTGTGAGCTCCGCCTTTGAAAGAGTTTTTAAATAATATCTTAATGATTCTGAACTTAATGGCACACAAATCATTATCTCATGCCGGCCGGCGCTACCTTAGACAGGAGAAGCCTCCACCAGGCTTCCTCCCTCCACGTGTTGGACACAATGAATTGTGGATTAGCCCTATTAATTGATTTTTGGTGGAAGTTTAACTAGGGAACTGTACCCACTCTCTGCTCTGTTCCTGCCCCCAGGCTGCTGGTTGTGGCTGGGTGCCAGGGTGCAGGCAGTCCCTTGCATGCTCCCTGTGCACGACTCCCAAAGTATGGGGCTTGCTGCTTGGGATGGCTTATGGGTACAGACTGCCATTAGACCAGGCACCTGTAATGCCACTGAGTGTGAGTGGTGCTTGTTTGTGTGGCTGCCCAGCTGACATTTCTCTTGCTTTAAAGCTTATTCTTTTTTTTTTTTCTTTTTTTCCCCCCTGTGTTATTACATATTCTATAGATAGTATTCCTGTACCAGGGCAGGGGGAAGTGATGTGCTTCAGCCAGGAGCTTTATTTTGGACATGCTGCCAAGAAGCAGTCCATCTGTCTTTCTTAGGGCTTCACTGTGAAATCGTCATCGGGTATGTTAAGGACAGGGCAGCAGACGGAGCTTTCAGTTCCCTTTTTTAGTAGACTTATTAGAACCACAAAGAGTTTGTGAGTGTGTGCAAGTGCATTGCCCTCGTGGTAACCTAAGGAGAGAGGGAGGCAGAAGCACAGGAAAAGTGCATGCTGTGTCCTTGCTTTTTCCTGCTGTACCTGTGACAAAACTGGCTTAGATATTTGTTATGGCTTTAAGAAGTGGGTGCTCTTTCAGATTACTGCTTTCTGGGACGCACAAAAGCAAGGTGCTGTTCTTGTTCTGAGAAGTAATTTTATCATTGAACTGTCTTACCATAAGTAGATAAATTAGAATTGAATTCAGTAATTTCTATCAGGAATCTTAGCACTACGTTTTAAGCTGTGTAGCAAGAGCAGAGGACCCTTGGGGGGAGAGTGAAGTTAGGCTTTCCTGGTCTGTTTCTTTTCCTAATGGTGAGAATAGGACTGTGGTTCTGGGCTCTGGGACACAGTACCTTGAAGCTGATATGTGAAAAGTGCTGCTCTGAAGCTGTGTCTTCGTGAATATGTATATATGAATTTCTATCTCAGTCAAGGCTGAATGAATGAACTGATGCAGAAACAGATCAATGAATAGTAAATGCAATTACATTTATTTCTTCAAGCCACTGATAGTAATGAAGTGTTTCTGCCTCTTCTAGTAGCATTTGGCATCTCTCTGAACTTAAATACGTTACCAAAGAAGTGAGCACAGGCTGGTGTGTTGCTCATAGCATATGGAAGGGTTTTAAGAACGTTCTTTTGTTTGACAAGGTTTTGATTTCGGTCAAAACTGGATTTCCCCAAACTTCTGTTTTGGAATTGAAACCCGAGGCCAGGGTTGGTTTTCAAGAGCTGATTCTAGTTGGATAATGGAAAATAATCGTATTGTTTTTCTACCAGCTGTGTGTGTTTCTCTGGTGCGTCCAGTTTCTTTGGTCTGGACGGAGCCTGCTACTGTTGTTTAAATATTCCTGATTGTCGACCTCTCCAAGGAAGTCTGTGGGTAATGATTTTTGTTTGAATTGAGTAACCCCTTCCTTAGAGTTTATTTCAAAACATATAAAATCATCCTTTTCCTTAAGTTTGATAAAAATACATAGAGGGGTGTGAAAACCTAAACCTCTCCCTACCCCAAAGCTCACTGATTTTTGGTATTACTACGTAGCTTGGTTATCTTAAATTAGGCTTAAAAAATCAAATACACACTATCTATAGATTGATCTCAAACATCCTTCCTTAGACCTGTCTCAAATTGTGTGGGATAATTATTCATGGTGTCTGTTCTCAATCTAAAACTAGGGTGGTTTACATATTTTGCTTGTAAGTGGTGATCCAGCATTATATTTGGGATCAATTAGTCTCTAGACCAGTTAGTTTGGGATTACATAAAGAGTCCTGTGTTTGAGAAATGATGTTGAATTCTGTGACCAGAATTGGAAAATGAATCATTTTAGGAGATCACGCTTCTTAATTGTATCAACTAGTTGTATGCCCGAGGAGATGTCTGTTTACTGAGCAGAGAGCTGTAGGCTGTGAAGTAGTTGTGTGGGGGAAATTACTTATCTTAGCACTACACTTCCCTAGTCTTCCCTAGGCCCTTCTTGAGTTGGAAAGTGTGATGGTGACCCTAATCAGAACCTCATGCAGCTATGAGTAATAGCATGCAGGGACAAAGCCGAGCTCACCCTCTTGGTGAATTTTGATTGATGTTCATGAATCGTTCTTTCTGATAATTCGCTTCTGCAGTCTCTTTCCCTAATTTGAAAGCAGCTGCCTTCTCTTTTACAGATGTAGCTGCAGAGCTTTGACAGGCAACCATGAAGCCCTGTACACATAAGCTCTTCTCAAATCTATCTTAATATACGCAGTCTTATGACAAATAACCATCTTTGTAGCTAAGAACTTAATCTTCTGTGATGATTCACGGCAAATTTCTTAACTCTAAAATAAGGAATAGTTTTCTTGGTTCAATTTAGTTTTTTCTCCATCTCTTGCATGCAAAATGCTGCCATTTAGTGTATTTCTGAAGGACGTGTTTCTGTTATTAGAAGCGCATTGTGCATTTCACGGTTTGCTTATTCATCCTATAGCTGCCTTCTTAATGCAGCTATGGAGAATGGGAATTTCGAATGTCACTGATGCGATCCCAGCTGAAGAGGTTTCTGTTGACTATTTGTCCCCTGAGCTGTTCTACCCTGTGCATGGCTTGCTGAAAGTGGCTCGCTCTGACCAGAGCCTCTGGGTCCACTTGTGGCAGGAGGAGACTTGGAAGCAGCCACAGGAGTGACTGCACCAACAGACTCTGCTGGGATGTGGTGACAGCTACCTGGGATGAGCTGTGGGTGGAAAGGTGCTCTGTGGAGAAGGACCTGGGTGTCCTGGTGGCCAGAAGGTTGGCATGAGCCAGCAGTGCACCCAGGTGGCCTAGAAGGCCAGTGGGTCCCCTGGGGTGCGTTAGGAGGAGCATTGCCAGCAGATCAAGGGAGTGGTCCTCCCACTGGGGAGGCCACATCTGGAGTCCTGTGCCCAGTTCTGGGCCCTCCAGTGCAAGAGGGACAAGGAGAGAGTCCTGCAAAGGGCTGCTGGAATGCTGAGAGCCTTGAGCATCTCATGTGAGGAAGGACTGGGACAGCTCGGTCTGAACTGCCCAGAGAAGAGAAGGCTCTGGGGGATCTTATCACTGCGTGTGATTATCTGGAGGGGGGTGTCAGGAAGATGATGGGGCCTGACCGTTCTCAGTGATGCCCAGAGATTAGATGAGACGAGAGCACGAACTGAAACAAGGGAATTTCTGTCTGAACATGGGAAAAACCTTCTGTACATAGTGCTGGCTGTGCAGATGCTGCAGGTCCAGGTGTGCTCGTGGCTGGAGACTGCACTACAATCTTCCTGGGCGTGTGCTGAGCCAGTTCTCTAACCAGCAGAGAGCTGTGGGTGGCGGACAGAGCCGAAAACAGCTCTGTGTTGAGTGTTGTGCATGGAGTTGGTTCACAGTGCTGTCTGCCAAGTGCCAGAGAGGACGCAAACTGCAGTTCGTGTCTGCGCAGCTCGGAGTGCAGAAAGTGCTTACATCAATCTGCAGATCAGCATTAATGCAATCACACAATGCTGTGGGATGCTGTGTGGTGTTCAAAAGCTGGATTTTGAGCTTGCCTTGGTGCACAGAGGCCGCAGGGGCTGTGGTGTGGTGCCACCAGCTTCAAGGGCTGAGGCAGCTTCCAGGTCTGGGAGGTGCGATGGAGAAGGGGAAGAGCAGTAAAAAGTGTGAGGAAAAGGCCTGTGAGCATCGAGGCTGGAGAGAGAAGCACAGAAATTTACTAGTGTTTTGGGTTTTTTTCCCCTTCCTTCTACTCAGTGTCTGGCTTAGTTAATTGTCGGTGTGGAAAAATACCAGCACTCGGTTTCCATGGGCGTTGGGGAGGGTGGGATTAGTGCCTGTGAAATACTGCAATACCATGGAAATTGGAGCCTGCGAGCAGGCTGTGAGGAAATTAATCATTCCATCTGCAGATCGAGGCTGAACACGGGTAAAACACATGGCTGGGGTGGGGTAACCTTGTCCACACGCAGCCAGCAAAGGTGTGGCCATTACAGCTGTATCCCTGTGGGCATCCTCGTGGTGGGGTGGGGGAGAAGGGCCAGACTGCTTTGTATAGATGTTGCTTCTTGTTTGAAATAGATGGTGCTCTAGTTCGGAGAAACTGATGGTGGTTACAGCAGCAGCGTTTGGGGCACTGCTTCTGATGTGGCCAGACGCTGGCTGGGGGAAGGTGCGGCCATCACTGAGTGCTGCTGCCTGGGCCGTACTTCACTGCCCTGGCATAGCAGTCAGTGTTGTACTCTGTTGTTTACTAGTAATTCCTTTTTAATTAAGTAATTTCCCCTGGCACCCACAAATACTGGTTTCTGGGAACTTTTGGCATCTTATGGTTGGTGTCCGCTGTGTCTGTGGAAAGCAATTTAATAGAACTGCAGTCTGAAAGGAAAATTAATTAAACTGCAGTCTCAGAATCTATCTTGTAGATAGCAAACGGGTACTGCCTTTAATTGGTGGCTGTGTTTGTGCCGGGAGAAAAAGCTGCCTTTCCTCAGGTGAGGACTGAGTTCTGTTCAAGAATTGTGCAGTAGTGTGGCCACTGCCATTGTACAGCACAACCCAAGAACTGTGAAGGTTGAGTTCAGAATTTAACTATAGTAGGAATGCCATTTATTTTAGGAATTCTTAGTTTATATCTCCGCACACATCCTCTGTGTCTGTGTGTGTAAAGACAAGATTTAAAGTGTGTTGTGTTGCTCAGTGAACTCTTTTTTGATTCTTTGCTGCATTATGCTGTCATTCGTTCTGGTATTCAGTGTAATGAATTTGGCATCTCTGATTTGTTTGTAATTCATCTCCATTGATTATCTGTTACGTTTTGTATGTTTTTGCATTCTGTCAATATGGTTTATACCGTGACCCAGTAGAGTAACACCGTGTTGTGTTTTATGCTGCAGAACACTGAGTCCAGTCTGATGAGCAGCTTCAGTGCTGTTCTTCTCATGGACACTATCCTAGATAGAAAACAGTGCTGTGGAAGGAAAGAAGTACCTTCTGCCACCTCTTCTTTTCATTTGTTAACCAAAAAGAAGTGTGTCTGATGTCAGCTGGGGGTGGGTTGAAAGGAAGAGCACTGGATCTGACTGAGGACTGGGGGTTCTGTGAGCACATTTCGTATTGCCGTGTGAATTCCACATGCAGCAACGCGTGCTGCTCACTGCTGGGGGTGCAGGAGGGTGATGTGGGTGACAAGGAGCAGGCACAGTTAGCTGTACTGGTGTGTCTGAGACAGTGCAGAGAGCCACAGGTGTGGGTGAAGCTGCTGGAGGATCTCTTGGTACCTTTAACTTGCCCGCACCTTGCGCTTGACTTGATTCTATAAAAACCGGTTATGTGACTGGTTATGACTCAAGTTGATATTGCTAAAACATCCATTTCTGGTTAGAGACTCGCACTGCGTTCTGTGACCATGTGTGCTTTTCTGAAATAGCCGAAGGCTGGATCTGCAGCTATGGGATCTCTGGTGTCATCGCTTCACAGGTGTTGTGTTTCATCTGCTGCCTTCTCTGTGGTTTGTTTTGTTTGCATGGAGGATAACAACGTGCAGTAGTTCCTCTCTTGCTGTGTTCCCTGTTGCGTGATGTTCGTGGTTTCAGGGACACATTCTAAGACCTCAGTGTTGGAAGGTGTCCCAGTAGTCATAAGCATCGTTTGGAATCCTCATTTAAATTTCTAATGATCAGTTATAGTAGGTGGGAGAATAAGCTGGTCCTTTATTTAGCTGCTTCATGTGACATTGTAATCCATAAGAACCACAGATTTGTAAATGTATGTGTTAATAAAAGAGAGCAGCAGGCCTCACCAGCTTCTGACACTTCAGAGGTCAGTGCTTCACTGTTTCCATCTGCAGGAAATAAACTCAGCAAGGCCCACCAGGCAGCAGCTGTGTGCTGCAGCAGTTCAGGCTGTGCTATGGCAACTTCACAACTGCTTTCCAGTGGTGTGTTCTTCTTTCCTGTTTCTTAGTGCTCTGCAACCCATGATGCAGTTTCCCAAGCATTGTGGTGGATTTGAATGGAGCTGGAAAAAAAAAAAAAAAAGTATTAACCAGTGAGACCTGCTTGTTCAGGTAAAGACTTCTTTTGGGAAAGAAATGGATTGCTGGAAAGAGCCCATCCTCAGTACCTACCTTCCTCTCTGCTGTGAGGCTGTTATTTACTTTCCCAGTGACTTCTTGCAGAAGAAGGCTTACTGAATATTTAAAGATAAGTCATAACCAGCTCCTGATTTCTCAGTGGAAAGCCCATACTAACAGACTATCCTGAGTTTCCTTTAGTTATGTAAAATCTGTGAGTTTTGGACTTTTCATCTGAGGCTGTTGATGGATTGGTCTTCGCAGTGATCTCCACCAGTGAACTCAAGCGAGAAAATGATGTGTTTCTCAGGTCAGCAGCCTTGCTGCAGGGCCAGGCTTTCCCTTCTGAGATGACAGTTTGCATTTCGGTTTACGTGAGATGACAGTTCACACCTGCAGTTCCTTCTCTGGCCAAGCATCACTGTCACATGTGTCACATGGTTTCAGGGACATTTTAAGGCTTTTGTTGTCCTAAGGGGTCCCAGTCGTGCTAACACCAATCTTTGCTCTTCTCAGCAGAAGAATTGACCAAAACAGCAATCTTCTGCAGCTTGGTCCACTTGTGCAAAGCTGGTTAAGCCTGTTCCACAGTGCAGACAGCGTGCAGCATCCATTGCTGCAGGTGCTGCTTGGAATTCCTGGGAACTCCTTTTTCCAGAATTCAGGTGCTACTCAGAGGGGTTTCTTGTGGTTTTGGTTTCTTTTCTAATGGGTTTTTAAACTTAGTGAGTTGTTTTGGTGTGTAACAATACAGGAGGAATCCAGATTTAGACTGATGCATGCAGGTTCTACATTAGAGAATTTGTTTACCTTTGGCTTATGGACGGAAAAAAAGAACTCAAGGAAAATGGGGGAAAAACTTTATGTTTGCACTTCCATCTTTGATATAACGTCAAAAGGTATATATATATATATATATATTTTTTTTTTTCTTACGACCTTTAGAAAACTGAACTTACGTACTCTGGGAAAAAAGAAAAATCTTGTTACTCATTACTAGAACACTGCATTTTAAAGTAAGATCCAAGGAAGGTGGAGGCACAGTATGTGGAGGTGGAGTTTGCTATATGATTTTTAACTCCCTTTTTCACCCACGGGCACTTCTTTGCAGCTGTCTATGATGTGAGTCACCATTATCTCTGGCAGCTCTTTGAGTGCAGCCTTGCTAAACGGCTTGTAGTGCCAGCTGAGGTGTGAGCCTTCCTTTGGAAAAGAAAATAAATTATAAAAAAACTGGGAGGAGAATGGGAGGCCCGTAAAATGGGTCTCAGTACAGAGAGGTGAAATTTTTGCTTACGTGCAGTGGATTGCAAGTTTTGCTTTTTGGTGAAGTGTAAGGTAAGGATTTCTCTTCTTCCTGAGAACAGACCTATCTTTATTGTAGCGCAGGTATCAGTTCTGGCTTTGCTTTAGTCACAGTCACAGAGCCTTCTGCATGACTGTGAGAACAAAATCAGCCTTATTTCTCTTCTAGAAAACCTCTTAAAACATATTGTGTAGTATGTGCAGGAAGATGAACCCCCCCTGAAATCTCATCCCCAAAAAAAAGAACAGTTAATATGTATGGAAGCATCTTCTGTAGTTATTTGCTATATGTTCTCATTGTACTTCTCTCTACTTACAGTGGCAGGAATAGAAAAATTCATTGGGGAAAATGGTTACTGAGATGAGAGCGATAGAAACTCTAAAAGATACTATTTTATATATCATTCAGTTTTCACTACTCTTCACGTAACTTTGCTAAAAGTATTTAATTCCTCTCCTAACCTTGTTTAATAACGTGGATTTTGAACTTTGTTCTATCGTCCATCTAAATCTGAAAATCACCATGCAAAAGGTAGAGATCTATTAAGACTATTTCTTGCTGTCCTACTTGTGTGCACAGTGTTGTCTCTAATGTTTCTGCAAAGCATTTTTCCAGGAACTTCCGCTTGCCAGATGCAATCAGCAGTTGGTGTTGGGGCTGAAAGTTGCTCACCTGGCTTCCGGAGTTTTGTGGTGACTCAGTGAGGAGAATAGCTTTGAAGACTGCATTTTACTGATCTGAATTTGTAAATTGTTTTTGAAGGCTTATTGCCTGTGAAAGTGTATTTGTAATAGAATGTGGGGACTGCAGCCTACAAAAAGTTGATTTGGGTGTCCTCTCGGAGCCAGTGACCTCATGCAAAATGCTGAGCTGTTGTGGTTTGAGCTCATCCTGGTACCTTTGTGGATCCTGTTCTGCACCTGTAGCATGTGTATCTCAAGGTGTTTGTCGCAGATGATGTTCATGGATGTTAGCACTAAAGTTTTGTATGGCACAGCTTTTGAAATATTGAGCCTGTCCCCAGGGAAGCTCTCTCAGGTAATACCCTTCAGTCCTACCTAGTTAAGAGAGCAGTTCTGGAGAAATACATGGCAGCCTTTAGCCACATCCCAAGCAGGTGTGTCTGCCCAGCAAGCACATCTTATGGCTTGGGATGTGCTGCTTTCAAGGCACAGATCTCAGTATAACATGGAGTCCTAAGTTTGCTTTCTCTTGAGTAATTGGAATGATGTTTTTGTGCCAGTGCTTGCATTTTCTACTGTTCACAAATTCCTACTGAGAATAAATATCAGCCGCTTTTGGAACTGGGGAAACAGATGTGCATGCAAAAAGAAAAACAGCAGAACCTGACAGGTGAGTTCTTGCAGGTCTAATTGTGCTGGTGTCCCTCCCATCATACCTGTGTGTTTTGTTTGCCCTGTCTTCTATCCATCGTGCCTGGAAGGTGGCAGACTGGTTTGGTTCCCTTGTTCCCTGTAGGGAGGGGATGAGTATAGTGAATATTGTGCAGTGCTCTCCAGCGGTGCTGCAACTGGCTCGGACATCAGCTGCTCCAAATGCATTCTGCTTATGCTCCTCTCTTCAGATGTGGCTGAGGTTTAGTTCTGTTGTAAGGCTTCTGTCCCGCATTATTGTATGGCCAAGTGTAACTCGTGGGAGCCAGATGTGGCAGTGGCTGCCCTGCCAATGGCAGAGGTGATTTAGAGCTTCAGCCTGCTGCAGGAGGGTGGGTAGTGTGTGCTTCATTCTTCCTGCAAAAGGATGTGAAGAATTCTGCTGGCAAGTCTCAAAGTGTCTCAGGAAGGATTTTGTTATGTCTTCCCATCACTGGGCAGTACAGGAGAGAGAACAAGTAGGTTTGGTGGGGCTCAGTGACTGGGAGAAGAAGTGAGATGAGCTTTGACCTTCGGCCAGATAGATGGCCCATTATGACCTTAGAAAGGTTGGAATTTGGACCTGTTCCCAAGAAAAAAAGCCTTTTCTGCTTTTATGCTTGAAGATGTTAGTATTTTTCTAGACATGATTACAGGGGATGATAATTAGTTCCTTATAAGTATGTGCAACAGAGGTGGGAAAAGGGTAGTGCAAGTGGAAGGTTTACAGAAGCTAAATCATCAGCTTGTTCAGGACTTGATTCCTTTGGAAGAAGGCAGCGGTTTTGGAAGGTGGAGTTTGCCTCCATGTGAGAAGCTTGGCATGCACTTGCATAACAAGTGATACTAAATGTTATACTTGGGGAGGCGTTTTCATGTTTTTCAGCAAAAATAGAGCAGCGCAGGGCTCTGTAGTTTCATTGTTCTTTCATGTATGCCTGTGCTCTCCACCCCCTTCTGGGCCTTAAAATGAAGAAATAATAAATTGGATCGCTAGCAAAGGGTTCTTTGAGACCTGTTTTCAAAGCTGTTTCAAGAACAAATAGTAGATGTGATTGCAGACTAAGGAAAGGAGTAACAAACTGGTCATAGGCACCAGTATTACAGTACTCTGAAATAATGCTGTTTATAGGGGGTGCTGGTCAGTGCTTTCAGTTGTCCTCTTTTTGGTTGTGCCTTTTCAAGCTGAAATTGTAATGAGAGATGTTAATTATAAATCTACACTTGTCTGAGATTTAAGAGAATGCCAGACAATGAGAGCTGGTGAAAAGATGACAAATGGGTAATTCCAAATGTGTGTGTGACTTTGGAAGGTCAGGAAAAGCATTTAAGACGTTTCAGATGTCTCTTGTTCTGCCAAACCCACTTTGCTCTGCCTTGTGATTGTGATTAACATAACACTGTATACACAACTAATTATCTTAGGATTCTGGTTTATTCTCTAAGAATTGTGACCAGCTGCAAAATGCTGCTAATCTAGGCAGGTATTGACATTTTCCTTAGGCTTAGGCAAATCACATTAAGATAGATTGTTTTTAACCATTTTAGGACTTCTGTAAAGGGGATTATGTATAGATGAGTGACTAAGGAATCAACTCCCATTCATCTCTTGTCACTATTAACATTGTGACTGGGCTCATTTCTTTTTTTGTACAAAATCTTTCTTAGATCCTTGAATGCCTGATAGCACACACTGAATATATCCACTGGTATTGGTGGTATTAGTGGGAAATGGCATAGTAGAAGAAATTCAAAGCATTGATACTGCCTGCAAGGATGTCTGTGCCAGTCACCTTCCCTGCAGCTGCCAGTTCCTCTGCCTTTTGCTGCTGTTGTATTTTATTAAGAATGAATCTGATGTTGGCACTTGATATAATTTCTTTAGCACCATTTGGGAAGGAGTCCTATAGCAGGTAAAATAAACTTGCATGTACTTCCTCCCCTCCCCCTTAATCTCCTTTATAAAAACAGCTTCCCTTTTGTTAAGATGCATCTTTATAAACAGTGTATTGCAGCATCACTCTTTGTTCCACTAAATGCAGGTTCATTATGCCCAACGGTTATAATGGGCTGTCTCATTAATGGGGAGCCTCCTGGTTGTGGTGACCTTGCTTGCATTGTGTGGCTTTCAGTGTTGATTCGTCATCTTTCTTTGTTGTTGTTCCTGGTGCTGTAACCCTTCCATTTGAAAGCTGGCCATGTCAAGTCAGGAGAGGCTGTCTATAGGAGCTGCCATCTGCACTGTCCCCAGGCTTCTGTTCCATTTCCTGTATCCACTTCCAGTCTTTACAGTAATGCTACCAGAGCACCATTGTGAATTTTCATTTAGATGCTAACTACGTTAATAGCTTTCAACAGCTTTCCCAAAGTCCGTGATTTTGTTCAATTTATCATGTAGCTGACTTCATTAAGATTGCCTTTTAGCGCTGATACTGCTTTAAATCAAAATCCATGCAGACTAATTTTTATGCTGTTACGTTGCTGCATTTATTCACTGGGTCTCCTACCTCCTCTCCAGCACGAACTCTGTACTTTGTCTGAAAACAACTTCTACAGGAAGTTTTTGAAGCAAATTATGGAACTATTATTCACTCAAACATACCTGTCAGATGTGTGATGTCATCGGCACAACCTAGAGGGCTTATTTGTACTCATCCAGTGTCATGCTCTTAAATTTATGTAGCACTTTTAAAACCTGATGCAAATTAGCAGTGATTCAAGCCAGAGACATGCCGACACCGGACTGTGGAATGACATACTTTATTGGCAACTTATTTTTAGAGCACAATGGAAACTCTCATACATCACTTTTTTATAATTGTGGTTACCAGGAGTGCCATACAGGGTTTTTTGTAGTGCTGTCTTCAAGAATGAACTTTCTCCCATATGAAAATCAAGGAAATAATACTTCTTTTTTTTTTTTTTTTTCAATCCCCTGCCTCCCTCACCCCTTTCAGGAAGGATTCTTCCTTAGAGTTAGAAGGCACCTTTGAAGGTCCCTTTGTATCCATCACCTATCATCCAGGGTGACAGTGGCTGACCCACACAACTTCTCACAGTTTCTAGTATGCTTGCAGTGCACAGAGGTTCCCTGTACCCCACATGGTTGTTTTTCGTCAGCAGTCTCTGCAGGTGTCTCATTTTTCTGTCTTCTGTGATCCACATAATCAGGACTGTGTCTCCTTAACGCCTCTACAAATACTGCTGTTACACAGAAGTCTGCTATTTCCTCACCTCCACGTGTATTTCATTCCAATTCGCTGATGCTTTTCACAGTACCTGTGAACAGATCAGGTGCTATATTTGTCCTCGTGCAGATTTCCCTTGAACAGTTTTACAGATCTTCATGTTGTTGTCCAGTAAATCTTGTGTGTCAGTAACAGTTATGCTTTGCAAAGGTGACACTCACCTAGAATATCACATACAATATTTGCTTTTAGGTGGGACTGTGCACAGTGTATTTTGCTACTGTAAAGTTGCTTCAGTTTTTGCTTCTGTAGCAACTTTGACATTTTGTCTGTTCTCAGGGATACTATTTATGTTTTGTTTCATTACTGCAGTTATATAAGTGACTGTGGATCTACTTCTTTCCTTGTTTTCTTTGATTCCTTTATCTCTTTGCTTGGTGTTATTACATCGGCTCTCCAAGAAGAGAGAGGAACACACTGAGGTGGTGAAATGGTTTCCTCTTTTTCCATTTTGACTGAATAGAGTGCATGCTTGCTAGTAATGTCTTAGCTGCATGACACATGCAGAATTATCAGAAACTTGACAAAACAAATTGTTGTGAAATACTTTTCTTGGATATGAAGATGCAAAAGCAGTTTGTTAGCCAAACATTTAAAAGATTGTTCGTTTTCCAGTGGAATTTAATTTTAACAAATGGAATTGAGATGAAGAGGCAGATGAGAATATAAATCACTTTTGGTGAATTTTACTTGGATGTTACCCAGGCACAGGTTTCTGGTGGTTCTTCTCTGGTTTTCTGTAACCCACAGAATCACAGAATCACAGAATGGCCAGGGTTGGAAGGGACCTCAAGGATCATGAATCTCCAACCCCCTGCCACATGCAGGGCCACCAATCTCCACGTTCAATACCAGCCCAGGCTGCCCAGGGCCCCATCCAACCTGGCCTTGAACACCTCCAGGGATGGACGGGGCATCCACAGCCTCTCTGGGCAGCTGTTCCAGCACCTCACCACTCTCTCTGTGAAGAACTTCCCCCTGACATCCAACCTCAATCTTCCTTTCATCAACTTCAAACCATTTCCCCTTGTCCTGCAGTTATCCACCCTTTCAAAGAATTGATTCCCCTCCTGTCTGTAGGTACTGAAGGCTGCAGTGAGCTCACCCACAGCCTTCTTTTCTCCAGGCTGAACAAGCCCAGCTCCCTCAGCCTGTCTTTGTAGAGGAGGTGCTGCAGCCCCCTGATCATCTTTGTGGCTCCTCTGGACCCTCTCCAACAGCTCCCTGTCTTTCTTGTACTGGGGGCTCCAGACCTGGGCACAGCACTGCAGGTGGGGCCTCACGAGAGCAGATTAGAGGGAGATGATCACCCCTTGTCCCTGCTGGCCACCCCTCTGCTTTTGATGGAGCCCAGGATCCCATTTGCTTTCCAAGCTGCAGAGCACACTGCTGGCTCATGTTAAGCTTTTCATCCATCAGATCCTTCTCTGCAGGGCTGCTCTCAAGGACTGCTCCTTCCAGTCTGAATGGATGCCTGGGATTCCTCCGGCCCAAGTGCAAAACCTTGCACTGTGCTGTGTTGAACCTCATCAGATTCACCCAGGCCACCTTTCTAGTCTCTCGAGGTCCCTCTGATTGGCATCCCTTCCTTCCATTGTGTTGACCGCACCACTCAGCTGGGTGTCATCAGCAAACTTGCTGAGGGTGCACTCGATTCTGTCATCGATGTCATTGATAAAGATGTTACAGAGCACCGGTCCCAAGACAGACCCCTGGGGGACGCCGCTCGTTACCAGCCTCCACCTGGACATGGAGCCATTGATGACCACCCTCTGTCTGCGGCCTTTCAACCAGTTTCTTATCCATCGAGTGGTCCACCCATCAAATCCACATCCCTCCAGTTTGGAGAGAAGGATGTGGTGGGGGACCGTGTCAAAGGCCTTGCTCAAGTCCAGGTAAATGACATCGGTCGCCTTTCCCTTGTCCACCGATGCCGTCACTCCATCATAAAAGGCCACCAGATTGGTCAAGCATGACATTCCCCTGGTGAAGCCGTGCTGGCTGTGTCAGATCACACGCTCATTCCTCATGTGATCAAGCATGTCATCCAGGATGATCTGTTCTGTGATCTTCCCAGGCACAGAGGTGAGACTCACCGGCCTGTAGTTCCCTGGGTCCTCCTTGCTCCTTTCTTGTAAATGGGAGTGACATGACCCTTCCTCCAGTCATCCAGGACTGGATCCGGGACTTATCCTTTGGGTAAGATTAATATTGAATTGGATAGGGCTTCGTTCATGCCCTTGCTCTGTTAACAGAGCTCTGGTTCTGCTGTCTTTTCAGAGAAATGAGGCCAACCTGCAATCTGAGCCAGATCTGAGTAACAAGTTTTAACTGTTTGATTTATTTATAGACTTCCAAATGCAAGAAGTTTGATATTAGGTATATTCGAGTCAACAAGAGTTGATGTAACTGCAATGTGAAGAATTGCCTAACTGTATTTATGACTGTTGCAAACTCTCTCATGTTCCCTGAGAAGTTTGCAGAAGAATGATCGCAATGTTGTGGGGTTGGCTTGCTGAAGCATGCAGTGCAGAGGAGCTAAATGTAATTACAAGTGCTTGGGAGCTGGGGAGTGGCCCCCAAACTGGGGGAAGAAGGGAAAAAAAGGGCTGTATGTACTGGATTAAGGGACGAGTCGCAGTATGATGACGCAGACTACTCATCAATGTTTTTTGTCCAGTGTATTAATTAAAAGAAAATTTAGGCGGTTCATTGAGCACCCATATACTTTTAAATATCCAATTTTCACATTTTAGCATTTTCTGCATGGAAGGCAATCTAAGCTAATGAGCCACGTATGTGGCGTGATGTGCAAGCTTACAGCTGGGGCAAGAACTTTGTTAATTTCAGCTTCTGCTGCAATACACCAAGTGCAGAGATCTTCAGACGTTGGTTGAGGGGAACAGGAATAGCACATGTGTGTGTGTTTTTTGTTAATAACGGACTCTGGGATCAGCAAGTGGTAACACATGTGTTTGGCTATAACCGTAGGACCATAACGTACACAGGTGTATTTCAGTGTTTTGTTGAGAGTTCTCTTGCCAAAAAGCATTACCAGGCCCCTGTGGAGAAGTATGTATGTTTGGGAAATAACTGCTGTGTTTTGGTTGTGCATTCAGCTGCTCGAGCTGGCTTAATTCAGGTCATGGGAGCTACCCAAAAACACTGTGAGTTTCTTTCTGTCCATGCTGCCCGCTGGTGCATAAAATGCACCTGGTAGAACGTCACAGGAAAAACTGCTCGGCTCAAGCAAGAGACCAGATAGTGCACTGCTTTGTGCAATGGCATGTAACTGACACACAGTGTCTTCAGCCATGATTCATACATGTTCTTGTCTTCTGAAAGTGCACTGTTCAGCATATCTGCAATCCGGACCTGATGGATAATCTCAAATTATGAAGTAAAGTGAGCTTAGTTGGGAAAAAGCTGGGTACACCATGTTAGGTTTGGGGTTGATTCTGTTTTGGTTGAATCTGTTTGATCTATGGCTTGTTTTTCAGTTTATGGTAAACAAGGTCTCAATTGTAAGCATATTCTTTTACACTGCTCTAGTGTATCTACAACACTACCCTTCCACCTGCCCAGAATTACCATCAATATTTTCCAAGCATCAGAACTTGTCTGACAGATTGCATGCAACCCAAGGAGCAAGGCAGAGGGGACTAGAGCTGCCCAGCCATAATGGTGCTTGCAGCTCTATCTCCTGAAATGCACTTTATCCCATCAGCCTGCTGCCAGCCTCACTTAGCAGGTCCTCCGTTGCAGAAATGGTTTTACAGATCTGCCAGGGAGCCACACAGCATTCTATTGTCAGTTGGTCTATGTATCAGTGGTGATCAGAGGACTGTGGTTTTAAACAGTCACCAAAAATACCACTGGTCTACGGAGACAAATAATTTAACAATATGAATTTAAATAAAACTATTGCCTCTTCTTGCTTTAGGTACTGCACGCTGAGAGCCACTAATTCGTAAGGTCAGATGCTTCCATAAAACCTGAAACAGTTTCTAGTAGTCATTCAAATGATATAACAATAAACCATACTGAGAGAACATGAGGTTTATTGGTGCGTGTACCACACTGGCTTATTGTCAAGTGCACTGCTTCATCTTCAGTGCTGTCCCACTGCAAAATGAAATTCCTGGTCAGAGAGCAGATTGGTGATGGATGTACGTGGAGCTGTCCTCAGCATTTTGAAACTGCTATGTGAGGAGCCTGGATACCATTCCTTAGGGATCCGTGCACCTGAGACTATTCCAGTGACAAAGGCACTTATTTACATAGTTGGCTGTCCTCCTTTTGGGCAGATAAAGTCACTTTAGAAATATGCCTGGGCTCCTCAGCCTGATTCCATTCCTGTGGGCAGCTGCCAGCGTGGAGCAGCAGTTCTGCGCTGGGAAGGGGTCTGCAGGTGGGAGAGGGGTTGGCTGCAGCTGCTGTGAATTTGGGAAATGGGAAATGTATCTTCCTGATGACCAGTTTTAGTGAGTTACTTTCTGCAATATTTTGTGTTTTTATTTTTTCTGCTCAGTGAATGTGTTTCAATTTAATGGCAGTAATTTTACAGTAATGAGAAAATGTGCATCTGCATGTGGAAGCAGTAGTTGCACCGAAGGTGTTTTGGTTTTACAGTCTGCATTAAGACATGTAGTTGGGAAACTTTAGGGTTGAACAAGCTACTACTGACTGTGTTTTTTTACATAGTAATTTTAGGTACAATTCCAGTGACTTCACCACAGCAAAAATGTGTATTTTTTGTCAGAAGTGGGGAAATAGATTTGTTGGTGCAGAGACACCAGTACAATATACATGCAGTGTCTATATGACATTGACTGATAACTTGTACAGGATTACTCTGTGTATCATCAGAAAAATAGTTTCCTCTCTCCAGAAGGACATTTGCACTTTAATCACTGAAAAATCTTTCACAGAAGGTGAAGCTTTCCCCTTGCAGGACTGAAATTCCCATGGCTATGACTGCAGAGAGTGCTGCCTCTTTGTTCCTCTAGAGCTGCATTCTTTATGAGCATTGCCTCTTAAATCCATCCAGTAATCTCTTTTCAAGTCCTCTTTTGTTCCTAGGAGCAGTAATGAAGAATTTCATCATTGAAGTTGGTTTTGTTTTGAGCTTTATGATAATAATGAAGATAATATAGGAAGAAGAGTTCTGTTCTTTTTCCCACACACGTTATTTTGGTAGACCTTTGCTTTATTCACAATCTGTAGATGACTTTTTCCCAAAGAACAGATGTCATGGTTTTCACCAGGTGTTCCTCCAGACGGTGTTCACAGTGCTCTTCAGATGGTTTTCTTACTCTTCAGCACTGAAGGATGAGAGTAACCTGGAGCTTATGGGGCAACTGTGTTTACTTCTCCAGTTTTGTTACTGGAGATCAAGATGAGAATGCGTTTATGAACTGTTAATGGCCACGATGCTCTTCTTGCATCACTCCCCATCCACAGCTCAGTGACAGCACAGTCTGGAACACACAAACCCAATAGTTGCTGCTGGGTTTCCAGCAGTAGAAGTTGGGTGTGATGCTGTTAGCCCTGATCTCTCAAAGCTGGAAAGCACGTGATTTGCTATGATGAATGCCTGCTTCGTGCTGCTCCGTACAATATGCAATTTGGCCAGTAAATATAGGCAGCACAGTAGGTTAAGAAATTCAGAGTGGCAATAGCATTTCTTGGTAATCACTGTGATGCTTTGTTTCCTCTCAGACCTTAGTGCTTTATGATTAGTTTAATTGCAGTGTAAGTAGATGCACTTATGTGCATGAACAGACGCAATAATCAATCCATCGTGATACCTCGTCTATTCTTACATTGTTTTCATCCTACCATATCATTTTATTTTGCAAGTAAATTAAGCACCTAGTAGCTAGTAAATTAAGCACCGGTTGCTGATTTTTTTTTATTAATACTGTCCCAAAATTAATGTTACAAACTCTCAGAACTGAAGGCAGAGAGCTCCCAGTGTCTGTCCCAGCAGGAGGGGTTCCTGTTCACATCACTCCTTACTGGTGGCTGCTGTCTCCCTTCTGATAGACATTATGGAGCACGGGCTGGAGGGGCAGAAACCTGCAGTGCAGTGATGGTGATAGGCCCTGGAGGGTGGGTGATGGCAAGCTCCTTCCATGGCACAGCTGTGAAAGGTGTCTGCAGGGTGTGTTGAAACACTTCTTTGGGATGTTTCAGTAGAAACACTTCCACTAAAGATCCTCAATTATTCAGTTAAGTGACAAATTTGTATTGAGATGTTTAGACTGAAAGTATATTTGGCTGCAGAAGTATTTTCCCACTGAATGCCATCTTCTTTTGCAGTGACCCCTACGTGAAACTTTCCTTGTATGTAGCAGATGAGAACAGAGAACTTGCCCTGGTGCAGACAAAAACCATTAAAAAGGTATGTGTATACTTTATTTCTTTGCTTTGGAAATGTTAAGAATATCAGAACAAGCTTCTGTAATAAAATACAACTCTTACTTAAGTTGTTATGTACATGTATCTAAACTTAATGCACTTTTCTTTCACACCAAAATGGGAAAATAAGTGCAGGCATATGTTCAGTGTGTGTAATCTGTCTGTTTGAAAAACAAACAAAAACCAACACTAAATATGTTGCATATTCTCCAAAGCGTGGCTTACCAACTCTCATGTACATCATTCCCATTTCTTTTATCAAAGTCCTAGTTTCATGAAAAGCATTTGAAATAAAAAAACAACATGCCCTGATCATCATTTATTTGACTTCTGGTGAAAAGACTGTTCTTTAAATGTCCTGTTCCGAAATTTCAATTTTACAAGTATTTGCACAGGGGTTTAAAATAACCAAATGAGAAGTGATGGTCAGAAAAGCTTGGAAATGTACTGAAAATGCATTTTTTCTTCACTTGCTTTGAAATGAAGCAGAAACAGAAATGCCCTACTACCTAAAATTTTAGAAAGCATTTTCTGTAAACAAAGTTTACTGGTAATAATGGCAGAGAGGATTGAAGTCACAACCTTTATGAAAAGTAAGAGGAAAACAGTGACTTGCATTTTTATAAAGATGCTTGGGATGGGCAGTGATTCAATTTATATTATTATTGCAAAGCAGAATAGAGAGGAAGATTTTGTTATCCAAATAGCAAAATGATGTAGGTATAAAATCCAGACATTAAGTGCCATTTACAGTCAGTGCTGAGACATCGTGCATCCCACAAAGGGCTGAGATGGAACTTTTCACAGGGCTCAGGACATGCATCATGTCAGAAAGTGAAAGTTTTCAGGCTTCCAGTTTAAGCATTGTTTCATAATAACTTTTAAACATACTCCTTTAAAACACTTCCTTATTGTGCTTTACTCACTACTCATAGCCTATCTAGCTTTATTTTAAGTTTTAGACATACAGAATTGTGGGAAACATAATTTTTTTTTTTCTGAAAAGCAGTTGTACCTATTTAGTTAATACAGTAACAAGGTGAACTGTGCCTTTTTTTTTTCCCAATTAATAGCTGAAAGATTTATTGCCACTTCGGTATACAAAAGTGGGAAGTTTCCTTGGGATATTCTTATCTCATTTTGGCAGCTTGTGCCTGTTGTTGTGCCATTTCCTGGAGCGTGTTTGCACAGAATTGATTGTTTGTGGAGTCATATCGATGGAAAATACTTAGGTCACTTTCAGGCTGTATAATACCTGACTGTTTAACTGTGATATAATAATAATGATCATGTTCTTGCTGGAGTGCAAGATTGACTGTTTACTACAAAACAGCTGTGTTCACCAGAAACTCTGACATCAGTACACCTGTATCTGTGTACCAAAAACCTTATTACGTTGCAAAGGTTAGATGAAAAGGATAAATAGGCGCGGGTGAAGGTTTCTTCTCATCTTCAGACTTTGCCCTCTGCTGTGATTTTGGAGCAGCAGTGATACGGGCTCAGACCTGACCAGCTGCCACTCAACCCTCTGCACTGCAGACAACTGGGTGGAAGTCAGAGGTACTGGAGCGTCTATGCCCTGCAGACAACTCATTAGGCAAGTCCGGTCCTTGCTGCATATTTTTGTTCTCTTAAACTAGTATGGTAGCTATTGGTAACAGGCAGATGCCTGTAGATGGGAGGGAGATTCTCTTCTTTCATCTTTCCCTTCAATGAAATGAATTTCAGTGTGAGGATGGTGGTCTGGGTGACTCTCAGAGGTCCTTTCCAACCTCAGCTATTGTGTGACTGAGAAGCATAGGGCTGTTGGAGTGGCAGTGGAGATGCAGGATGGTGCAGGGATCATTTGGCTTTGGAGAGAGAGCCTTTGTAGCTAGGCTGTGAAGGGTCCTGTTAGAGTGGGAGTTATGGCAGGGATGATACTTAATTTTTTCTTCTTGCTTCTTAGGAAAAGATGGAGATCCCATCCAGAGTTTTAATAAATTCCTGATTCCTTCCAGTAGCAATGTGTTTATTCTCGGGGTGTTATAGCCAAAGCAGATTGCCTTATATCTATTTTTATATCTTTTATTTTCTTACAGAATAACATTGCCTTTATTTGGATGGGTGTTTGGATGGGTTGCTGGTGTAAAAGCATGAGTACTGAAGAGATGGTGTATTTGGCTCCCACGTGTCTGAAAAGCAATGGCTGTAGAGCCTTAGTGCAGAGAGTAATGAGTGATTGGAATGAGAGATTGGAAACAAGATTGTAACCTTATTGCTGAGGTGATAACTACCAGCTTTGGGGATGTGTGATGGGCAGGAGAATAGGAAAGCAGCTGAGAAGACCACCATTAGCACAAGATGTGCTGAGGATTTGAGAGCATTGCAGTGATTGTGCCAAGGGCAGTGGTGAGCAGCTCCTGGGTGTCAGTGCTGCCCTGGGACAGAGAGAAGGGCACTGCTGGGGGGTGAGCTGAGAGTGCTCTTGGGATGGCATCTGCCTTTGTTCACAGTTCTCTGTAACCATCACTTACACCCTGCATTTTTTCAGTCATTTCCCTAATAGAAATGTGAATTCATCTTGTGGAAACTTCAGTTGTTTGTTTTGAGCTGCTGAATTTCATCTCGAGTTGTCTGCTCTCTGAGCAGTTCTCTTCCTCTGCAGCTCACAGCTTCTGCTGTTTATTTCATTAACAGCAAACGTTGTGGCATGCCTTCATTTTGAGTTAAAATTATTGAGCAAAGTCATTCCCAGGAGTGATTCTGAAGGATGCTGCCAGTGACCTCTGAGTCCATAACTGGTCTGTTACCATGGTAGTATCTCACTCTTCACCTCATGCTTAATTTTCTACTCATTTTTGCCTCCCTTGGTGTAAGGAGTGAGTTCTGTGGCACTGTCCTGCCCTGCAGGAGTGCTGGCAGGAAGGCAGAGGGGTGCACTTCCCCTTTCATCCTCCACCTCTGTGATGCTGGACCTGCCCTTGTGCCAACCAGGATTCAACCTACACTGCTTCCTCACTCTGCTAAAGTAATCAGAGAAAAGGTTCAGATTCCTCTGACACGATCTGGCTATGTTGCATTTCTGAGGTGTTCTGAGGTCCCTCCACACGCTCAGTTCCTCCAACTGCAACACCTGAGCAAAGCCTTGCTTCTTTTGGAGCTTTGCTCGGATTGAACGCTGGAAAAACTCTTTGCCTGTTTTTGTAGTAGGACATCTGTTTGCCATTTGTGGCCTCACAGTCCTATAAGGTATGGCCTAACATTTTTGTCCCTGGTCCTGCGACATGTCACTTCTGGAAGGTGACCATGTGGTTTCTTCAATTTGACTGCATTGAGCTTTGAAGGCTTCATTTCAGCTTTGTCGCACCAAATACCTTCGTGTAGGTAGCTCTTCTGCCCTTACCATAATGTGAAGCTTAATTTCCTCCATCTAAAAACATTTGGTCTCCTCTTAAAACTTCATTGCTTTGTAGCATCTCTTTGCTGTATATTTATATGGTTGAAAAACCCTCCTTGTGTTTGTTCTAATATCCCGTGGAAGATTTAACTCAGCTTGACTCCTGGCAGTCCTTTATCTCTGCAATACTTGCCCTTTTTAGGACGTAGCTCTTTGCTGGTGAGTCTTTTTGTTGTTGTTTCCCTGCTAATATCCTTTATGAAGCAGTTATTCACTCATTTATTTCTGGAGGCTTTCTGTACAAATGTTTTTCTCCTCGGCCGTGATTCCAGCTCTTGTACTTTCTGGCTCGACCTATCAATTGTTGGATTGGTGAAGGTGAAAGCAATTTCTAATAGTCACCTGCTTGTTTACTAAAAATTGTGCTGCCTAATACACCATTATTTCCTGAAACTGGTAATTGTGGTTAAGCAGTACTCAGAATTAATGCGTTATTGATTAGCAGTAGTGCTCTTAAATCTAGTTGCCAGATTAGATGAGAAGTTTCCTTTGCCAAGAACAACAGCAGTGAACGAATGCAAATATTTAAAACATCATATTTGTTTTATTTATTGCTTCATTCCTTTAGTGAATGCATTTTTGGTCCTTATGGCAAAAAAGCAGGAAACTTCCCTCTGTCCCTTACCCTGTCCTTCTAAATGCTGGACTTTTTTCATTAAATAATTTATTTCTGTAGATTTTCTAGGAGGTAGTTTTCAAATCTCAGTATTTGAATTCACAGATTCTTCGTTGTTTATGTGCTGGGTTGAGATTCATCCCAAACTCAAAGGGGAAGGGAGGCTGTGGGCTGTCAGCACTGCGACCACAAGTGTGCATGGGACACGCTACAGGGAAGTGGTGCACACTGAGCCCCTGTGTCCTGGCTAAATGTATTGCATCCGTGCTAAGTTCTGGATGAACAGCTCGGATTGTCTTCTCTGCTCCAACAAAGCTCTGGTGGGTAGAGCCAGTTTCACCCCAGCAGTTCTTCTGGTTAAGCTCTGCTGTGTGAGGGACCAAGGGAACAGTTCAGCAGGGAAACAAAACCTGGGGACGGATCGTGCTTGATTTTCAGCTTATCCAAATCTGAAGTGTGACAGTTATCAATGATCCTACTTTGAATTTTTTATCAGTTTATGGTTTTATGCTGGAGCTCCCTTCAGGTTGCAAATGGAACACAATTTATTCCGTATGTTTTCTTTGGATCATTAGAGCAAAATTATAATCCTCTGCAAGCTTGGGGGCAATTAGGAAGAGTATGGTGTCTGTTTGAAGGAAATAACCTTCCCTTTTGTTCATTCTCCTTCTCAAGAGACCCCAGCACTGCCCAGAGCTGTGGGTTCCCCATCCCTGGAGGTGCCCAAGGTCATGGATGGGCCCTGGGCAGCCTGAGCTGGGGGGCAGCCAGCCCACAGCAGGGGTGGGGCTGAGGGGTCCCATTCTGTGAATATGATTCATTTATACTTACCATCTATTTTCAGTTCTTCTGACTCAAATCCCTTCCCACATTTGGTTTATTTAGTAGAGCAGTTCTAAGTCATTTGACAGCAGTGTTGGTGCTATTTTGTAAGGAAATGTTTTTTTTTTCCCTGGTGTTTTCTAAAAAACTGTCACTTGCATGCGTGTTATGATGGCTGTAAAATTGCAAACCTGCAGATATTGTAGCATCCTAATATGTTACTTTTCTTTTATAGACACTAAATCCGAAATGGAATGAAGAATTTTATTTTAGAGTAAGTTTCCCTTTTAATTGCAATCCCTGTAATGTACAATTAATCACGTGGTATTTTGTATGATTTTTTTATTCACTGTTTACATGTTTTTATGGAAAAAAAAATGTTCATCCTGACACTTCCTTAGTGTCTTAAAGGTCTTAAAATGTGAGTGTAGTAGCAGATAATCAGAAGCATTTCCAAGAACTGTATGAAATTTAAGCTATTATGGCAAATAAATAAATAAATAAAATTACGATGTCACTTTTTTTCTTTTATTTAACCTCTGTCTTTTTCAAATTATTCCTGAAAGGAAGGTAGCTTTCACTTAAAACTGAGTGATACCATTTCAGTTCATAGGTGACTTTTCATAAGAAATGATCACTTCTAGTATTTGACAGTGGTAAAAGAGCATTTAACATGGTGATCATCAAAACCAACATAACAGAAATGAGAACAGTGATAACTTAGTTGCTGAAAATATTTTCTGAGGAAGAATGGATTTATTTTACTGCAGCTGCAGCTTTCACAAAAGTAGGTTAGGTAAAATTTCACTGGTTTTAAAATTTAATCTTAAACAGCTGCCTGAGAACAGATGTTGTCATTGTAGATTGTTAAAAATGAGCGACCCATCAAGCACTGTTTATAGCCTTAGTGTTCATCTCTCTTGCTAATAGGAATATTTAAATAGTTCCCATCAGTGTAGTTATTTGTAAGTGCTTTTTTGAGGTTCAGATGGAATTTCTTATCATTTTTTACATGTGTACCAAGTAGCATTTCAAGGTTTGGCAACTGTTTAATACATGCCTAAATCTTTAGAAGAGTCTTTAGATAAATATTTTTTATTATTTGTATAATTTGACCTGTACCTGTTTCTTTGAGCTACGCAGTCTGCAGGCACTAAGTTCACTTCTCTCGTCCCATGCCTTTCCCAGTATTTCTGGGACAAAGCACAGAGGTGGCCATGGCACAGGAAAGGGTGTCAGGAAGTTTTACACTGCTATTGTATGTAAGGACAGCTCACACTCACCCCAGTTGGTGTCCAGGGCTCAGGAATGAGTGACCCTGCCTCCATAAGCCTGTATTGGTAGTGTTTCCTTAGAATCATAGAGTCATAGAGTGATGAAGGCTGGAAAAGACCTCCAAGGTCATCCAGTCCCACCTTCCACCTACAACCAATATTTCCCCACTAAACCATGTCCCTCAGTACCACGGTGACCCAACCCCTCCCTGGGCAGCTTAATTAAGCAAGCAGACATAATAACCTGGCGTATAAAGTTTTTCTGGAAAAGTTGTCTCTTTGCTTAAATTTGCTTCCAAGGAAATTATTTCCTGGAGATACAGAAGTATTAGACATGTATGCCAGACATGAGCAGAGGGGGTTCTCTGCCTTCCATTGGGTTCTCCCCAGGGATATGATCACGGGGTGTCACCCACTGGTGACAAATGGGCCAGAAACAGTGGCGGATGGAGAGGCTGAAATAGAGATGATGCTTAAATTCTAAAAGAAATGAATTAAAGCTTTTGCTCCCTACATTTTAGTTGAGTTTTCCAGGTATGGAACCCAGAAGTCTGAGCTCTGGTGTTCTGTCCAATCTGGGCTTCCGTGTTCATGTTCTCCCAGTCAGTTGAAGCAAAGGATTTATATAAACCTATTAGTTCTGTTCTGTTTGCCTTCATTTAATCACTTTATAAACCTGTTCTAATTGAGTGAATGAAGCTAAAATAATATTATTTGGATTTTCTCCTAGGTAAACCCAACCAACCATCGCCTCCTCTTTGAAGTGTTTGACGAGAACAGATTGGTGAGTACCTGTCTTGGTTGTTTCTCAGAGCTGTGCAACACAGCTGATGGAAACATAACACATCTTCAAGGTGTATGTTTTCTGTTGTTTACATGGTTGAAGCATAGAAAAGGTTTACACAGACTGAAGCATACAAAGTGTCTATTGTGTGGGTTAATGGAACATTAAACACAGAAATACTCTACTGGTTTAGACCAAAATGGTCCTCCTTAAGCTAAATATTCTGTTGGTGGAAACCATGTCATATTCTTCTTCAGGCTTCTCTGGTGTGAGCTGAAAAGCAGACCTAGCCTTGTTATTTGCACATAAAGCAGCTGCTTCATCTCCTGATCACTTGAGCATCTCTTTCCTGTACCTTTTAATACTTAATCCTTTTTGAGATGTGGTAACCAGAACTCCGCTCAGATACACAAGACGTGGGTCTTGAAGATTTTAGTTAATAGCAAAGTTATGCTCTGCATTTTGTGTTCAGTTCTGCCCCTGGTAACATCCAACTAGGGCTTTTAGCCTTGAAGCTCGCTTGTCTGATACAACCACTATTACTGAGATGATAAGTCTTCCCAAAACTTACTGCATGTTGCTCTTGTTGTGATGAAGTGAGTACATTTTTCACATGGACACCTCAAATAGACAACATTCTGCATACACGATTTTAATGAGATGGCTTCCACACTGGGTGGATGACTTTTAATTTTTGTCTGCTGAAAATTGGAGCACCATTTTTCTGCTCATGAGATGAGGCCTTAGATTTCTTGGTTCAGAACAGTACAGTGTCTACTGAACCTGCTTGCCTTGTTAGACTGCTGTTGTGAGGATCTTTTTATTCCAAACAAAAAAAAATACAAAGAATGGAAATACTGATCTCCAAAAATGCAGTCGATGCCCCATCCCTGGAGGCGTTCAGGGCCAGGCTATGGGGCCCTGGGCAGCCTGGTTGGATGGCAGGCAACCAGCCCATGGCCAACGGGGAAGGGGGGGTGATGATCTAGTTGATCTTCAAGATCTCCTCCAACTTAAGCCATTCTATGATGCTGTGCTTCCTGTGTGGCATGCATGCAGCTGCAAGGGTGGTTGGGATGAGTTTGTGCTGACGTGGAGGATGGAGCAGAAGCTCATGGAAGAGATTTCATTCTGCCTGCAGAGGGCAGTGGCATGCATGGGGATGTCCACCTGTGTCAGTAAAGAGGTGACAGCCCAGAAAAAAGACTGCAACTTGACTGTGCACTGACAGCTGAGAACCAAAAGGTTCAGTATACCCTTTTCTGAAATATTTTATAGGATTTCCAGGTTTCCTTTCTGTGGCACTGGCCATAAACTGACCGTTTCAGTGTTGAACCATTTTCTGGTTGTTCTTTGTGTAATCCTGCTTCTGCAGGCTGTAACCTGGGGATGAGGAGCTGCTGTTTCCTTTCAGAAAGTGTTGTGGAACAATTGGCCAAGGAGAACAAGTACACAAGTTCATAGTGGCACATTTCCATCGTGTTGTATTTACAGAATGAGGCACTAAGCAGATAATTTTAGATTTCGTGTGAAATACTTGTTGTCACCACTTACATGTCTTTTACCCCCAAAAAACTTTATTTTCTTCACATTCCTAAATTATCTGAGCACTTCCTGTCTGCAGCATATCCTTTCTCTCCCCCCATCAGAGCAGAGGATGTATGGTGCATCTTCTTCTTCAGATCAGAAACAGACTGTGAATAATGGTTTACCTGAAAAATAAGATAAAATCAACACCTGTGCTTGCACAAGGCAGTTCCACAACACTGTGGCTATGTAGAAGCTATTCGTGTTTTTCTTCTTGTTGGCTCCTGGTCCACTTGAAACAATAGGGGATTGTGCTGCCTGCTGGCAGTTGCAATGTTCGAAGCTTCCATTTCTCTTTGATTGGTCTCTTTCTGTCTTTTGAAAGCAAGCTGCGTGCAAACAGAGGTTTAAACATCTAGACAGAGCACTGACCTGCCACCGATGGTTTGCTGACAGCACTTCTCAGAGTCCTCCTAAGGAACAGATGTCTGTGCATTGAGCTGATCCTACGCTGTCTCTTTTTGTAGATGTGCTTTTAGCTAACCAGTGCTTCCCCAGCATATGTGAACAATTGCGATGGCGGGTGCCCTTCAGCTGCGGGGATCCCCCAGTCACCAATTTCCTGCATTGCAGGGGAACATATTTAGGGTGTTTGTTCTGCAGTTGGATGTATCCTGTCCATCTGTTCTGCTGCTGAGGTCTCTTGGCTCTCAGAGTGTAACTGTATTCCGTGCCTGCGATCACGCCCGTGGTAGTATTGCTAACTTTCCCACTGGAGGCCGGCCAGTAATGGGCAGAGTTTCTGTGTGCTGTTTAAGACAGATCTGTACCAAACGGCAACGCGACACCCGTCCCTGGTCTTCACTCGTCTTTACTGCCCAGTAAAACTGAAAAAGGAACTTTGCCTCCTGTCATTTTGCGCGTTTCTGCTGTTTTTACTGAGCGAGAAATCTCTGCCGTGCATAGGGGTGCTTTGTTTGCTGTAGTTTCTACTGATCAAAAGGGACTGCGCGGGCTCGCTTAGGCTGCATTGCACTCATAGGGACAGCGTGAAAGTTGTGGCTTTTTAAAGGCAAGGAGCTTGTTACTTAACCGTGCTACAAGCACAGTTAAAATTGAAAGCGTAACAGTGCTAAATTTACTCACGTTCTGCCATGATAGCCTCGTGCTGTAACACACACCAAAAAGCTAAGCTTGAAATATTGTTCCTTATTTGCATCTGGCGTTGACTTCCAGCCCTAACACCAAACTGCGGTGTTTGCGTTGCCGTTAACTTTCCTGCTCCTTGTGCGAATGCGCCGTGCGGTACGATGTGATTTAGATTTATAGCGGCGCCGAGTGTGCTCGCTGCCTCGGTCAGCTGCGCTCTGATGGAAAAGGAGCAGCTGGGAAGGTGCTGTTTCAGGCTCTCGCTGGCATTAAAAAAAAACAACAGAACCCCCACTGGCTTAGATTGGAGAGGGGGAACCGGGCCACATGACTGCCACCATCCTACCCCATGTCACAGTGTGTAGGAGCGCTGATTGCTCTTACCCAATCATGCCTGGAATGCTGCTTGCCACTTGGGCTATTTCTGCTATCTGTCGCTATCAGTGCTGCAGTGCTAACAGTTTGGCAGATGGGACACTTTTTCTTGGAGTTTATGTCTTTGGTTTTTAACTTCTGGCAGCGCCTGAATTGTTGCCGTTCTCCCTCTCCTTTTCTTCTCTCTGTAAAACCATGGCCCATCGGCTGCGGTTTCATTTTGGCTCTGGACGAAGCAACACAGCCCCCGAATCCGAGATCCTCGACCGGGAGAGAGAAGATGACTTTTTCATGGCATTCCACACTTTGCCGAGAAGAAGCAGCCCTCACGCTTTCTCCCGACACGGAGCAGATTACGGCGGTGGCAGCGATTTCCAAGAAGTGGGCTCCTTGAAAAGGAGCACCTCCATGTTTATTCCCCAGCTGCTGAACAGCATCAGCGCGCGTCCCACAAGAAGCTCCTCGATGCAGATCTCTCTCCAGCGCAAGGCTGCAGATGAGTGCGCGACCCCAGAGACCCCCGAGGAGACGCCCCTGTGCAAAGCCTCGGATGTTAGGGAGCATTATGCATCCCCCATTGAAAACCATTCATCCTCTCAGAGCAGCCCAGAAGTGACTCCTGAGGATTCTCCACCCAGGCAGACGGAGGAGTTGGGGCAGCAGATGAATGGAACCCTTCGCTGTAACCGTAGGATATTCCGTACTATTCCTCCTAATAACCAGAGCGACGATGCTCTGTCCTCTGCCCATGAGAACGAGGCAAAGGAAACAGCTTCAGGTCTGAACATCAGCGGCGTGAGGATTCAGCATCGTGCTTCAAGCGCTGATGTGCCTCAGGTTACTCTGTTGCCCTTTGGTTCCGAGGCTCAAAATAATGCTCCCACCCCTGAGCCCCGGCGCTGGTCTCTGCAGCATGTGCCAGACATGTCAGCAAACTCGGGGAAAAAGTTCTTTGTTCTCCAGTTACAGCAGCCGCAGGCAAGTGGTACAGGTGGTGAGTATAACTTCGGCTTTACCGGGACAAAAGGGGACAGATTGGTCAGGTACCCACGCATTCAGCTGGAGAGGAGCGCTTCCTACCCCGTCCAACCACGGCCAGAGGAAATCCGCCCCGCAGGTGATGGACGGACTTCAGAATTGCATAGAAACGGCAGGAGCGGGTCAGAAATATCCAGAAGCAATTCAGTAGAGAAGATTTCTCAAGGGAAGGGATGCCTGTTTAAAATCAGACCAGATCAAAACACGAGGCAGCAGCACTTCCGAATCCTTGTCACCCGTAATCCCGAGGAGCAAAGTCCAGTTGTTGGTGCAGAGTGTCGTGGCACCCCTGGTCCTGCGGCAGCCAGCACCGCGGTGAGTACGATGCTGAGTGTGCTCTGCTAACAACAACATACCGAATCGCCTGGCAAAGGTTTTCAAACCTGAGGCAACTGGAGGGCTCCCTTGTTAGTGCTAGAATGTTCACCGTTTCTCTGGAACCGGTCACCAGTGATTTCTGTTTCGGATCTGATTTGGTTTGCTCTCGGCTGTGATTATGCGCGTTGTAATATTTTGAGATCCTAACGTCACATGTTGCACATCAGATTCTTTAGAATCAGAACAATCAAGTGGCAAACTAAGGGATCTGTTAATTTCGTTGGCTGGAACGTTGCTGCGTGAGGAATTCTTTGTGCCCTTTGTAGTCTGAAAACAAATACTTTGATAACATCTAAGGGTAATGCTCATGTGTGTACCTCTGTGGCTTTAAAAATGTACATCGTAGTGCAATAGGAGCTAAGGCTGTAGAAATCTCATGGTAATTCTAATGAAAACAATAGCCTAGCAGGTAAGGTACCAAGAAGTTGGGAAAAAAAAGAGGGGTTAGGGGTTTTTTTTTGCTTGCTTTTGGCCTTCTCCAAGCCAAGAACTTGTCCTGCTTTTTTTGTGTGCCGCAAGTCCTGATCAAACTGCTATACAAGCAGCTTGTCACGACTCGGGAAATTGTGCTGTCAGTTCTGTTTGCTTTGGTTTTACTTTAAGGTGCCAAGATTCATCTTCTGGTCCTTCTTTTTTGTAACAAATGGAGTCTGAAGTTTCATGTTTTTAAGCCATTTTTAAAAGACCAAAGCAGGAATGAAAGCAAAGGGTTTAGATTAGTCATTTGCTTAAATTGCTTTAGTGTGCAATTTAACACTGCCCACTTGAGTTCCTGAGCTCAGTGATGCTGTATATAGAATAGCAAGAGCTCTGTCTCCAGCTGTGAAAACAGATTCACTGGGGAAGATCTGGGTCTTCGCTGCCTGTGTTCTCGTTCTGCTGTGCTTTTGTTCAGTGAAATGCAGCACGGAGAGACAGCTGCTCGCAGCAGCAAGGCCGTATGATGACTCTGCAGCTTTCTTGTCAAGAAGCTGGCATCTCCAAGCTGTTCTGGTGTAACCTTCTTTTGAGCTCTTCAGTTATTACTATGCATAGAAAATCACAAATTGCAGCAAAGTTTTAATAAAGATAAACACTGAAAAAGATCTTTAAACAAAAAAGTACAGTTTCACTTCACTTTCTGTCAGCTAGCAGCTCCATAAGCACAGCTCTCTTTTCTGCTAGCCTAGAACACTTCAGCAGCAAAGTCTGGTGTGCAGAATCCTCTTTGATTTTTCTCCTTCATTTGAATTTCATTGGTGCAGTACATTGTGTTGCATTGTGTTTTATCACACACTAAAAATGTATGTCTGCTTTTCCTACTGATCTCTGGGTACTAGCAGTATGGTGGAGGACCACCATAGCTGGCTGTATCAGTTGGTGCAGTAGGGCAGGCCCAGTGGAAGCTCTGGCAGCTGGGGCAGCTGGTGGAGGTGTGCCCATCGCTTCACCCTGTGCCCCTGCAGCGGTCCTCCTGTTTTGAAAGGTGACAGACCCCAGAGTCACTTCTCTGGTAATGAGTCACATACCAAAGATGTGCTTCACTGTTTCCAGAAGAGAATTAAGCAATCTGTTCCTTCATGCTCTTGGTTTTAGTTACCGCATGAAATCAATTTGGCCATCCCTGAAGCATGGCAGTTGCAGGGGCACTCACTCTGAGAGAAAGTGTGCTCCTCAGTGCAAAAAAATCAGATTTAAAAAAAAAAAAAAAAGAAAAGAATCGCAATGTAAATCTTGTGATGTTTCTCTTATTTCTAACAAGCCCAGGATGGCTGGTTGGCAGGTCCGCTGGAAGTGGAGGCAGTGAGGGTATCCTGCTGAAAGCCTGGTGTGGTTTATCGGCATATAAACCACAGGTGTGTGCCACTGCTGATCTGCACCTCAAGGTGCAGTGTGCTCTGTTACACTGCCATGCTTTAGAGCTATGAGGGTACCACATGGGACCCCTGCACTTAAATGGCTTTGTGTGTACGTGGTGGATCCTGGGCCTGGGCTGCAGGCAGCAACTGCTGCTGCCATATTTATCTGCAGTGAAACACTGAGCGCGCGTCAGCAGTTCTGCTGCTCCTGAGTGGTTATGGCCATTCTGTGTCTGCTGTTTGCAGTGTTTTAGGGCAAGCAGGATGCATTTCATTATGAGTTGTCAGAGAATATTAAGAGACACACTTGTGCCCAGTTGTCTTTCTTATGGAAGCATGCTTGCAGACTCCTTTGACTGCTGTGATATTTTACATGCTGTGTGCATATATCCTGTGGCACAGAGCAAACACATTGTCTGTAGCTTGGGATCTGAGTGCATATCTCTGTCTGTGGGGAACCCTTCAGAAATCCAAAGTATTGGATGGCTGTTTGGGACTGGACAAAGGCATCTTTGTTGTGACTGAAAAAATGGAAAGTGCTTGATGCTGTGGTAGTGCTGAGCTGTGTTCAGCTGGCAGACAGCACAGACAAGTCCTGGCTCTGCCAGCCCACATTTCACAAGTCGGCACGTATCTTCCTTCCTTCCTTAAAAATAATGTTGGGATGAGCTTTGTTGTGAGTGCAGAGTGCTCTCCTGAAAGCAATAGCATTGCTTTCTGCACTGTTCTGCCCTTTGTCGTACACGTCATACACCTTTCACAACTTAGTGATGCCTGGGATGTCCACAGGGAATTGCAGTGTTTTAACAAAGCCATTCTCATGTGAAGCCTCTGCCTTCAGCTGTGGCCATGGTGACATCTGTGCCCATCAGGAGCAGTTCTCATCAACAGAGCAGAGGTTGCTCCTGTGTGCAGAACGCTGCACTGGGACAGAGCTGCAGGAGCCCTTCCATGAAATCAGCAGTTAGCAGCTGACAGTTAGGTGACCCGCAGTGCTGTTGCTGACGAGGAAAATCTCAACTCTTACATAATAATGTGCTTTAATGCCCTGCTATATGATGATGGCGCAAAGTGTCTTTTGGCAGTTGTTTCCTCTGCAGAGGAGTTCTGAGCTTCTCTTCATTCTGCCGTTCCCCTCACCACTCTCCTTACTGGTCGTGATACCAGCTCAGTGTAAGTGCCTGCTACTAACTTCTTACCACAGTGCTTCTGTGAATTGGAAAATAATTCCAAGATGGCAAAATTTTGCAAAGGAAGGTAGCGAGCCACACAGTCAGATGCTGCTGCTGCTCTGACGTGCCAGTACCATCCTCTGTTCTATCCCAGCAGAAGCACTGTGAGTTTGATCTCTCTGACCAGTCACGCTGGGGGTTATTCATCACTGGTGTGACCTAAGGGGATGCATGTCCATGAACCCACCGGTCGAAGCAGGGACTATTTGCTGGTGTTCAGCTGTGTTATTAGGGTAGCTTATAATGCTAAATTGAGTCTGTGGTAAAGACAAACTTCTGCTCTGTGTAGGAATAGAAGTGGATGTCGGAAGAGCACAGTGCTCGCAGTGACTTTTTTGCATTCAAGCCATACAACAATATTTCTGCCACAGTTTGACTTCAAATTAATATCACATCTATTAGAACTTACATAAATGTGTATGGATTTCCCATGAAAGTACAAATAGCTGAGCCATCAGTGGCATGTGTTGACAGGAGTTTGTCAGAAAAGAGATGTGATCGTGATGTCCAATATCATATATTGTCAAGTAAAGGGGGGAATGGGAAGAATGCCAATTAGCTTTCTGTGAGCTTGTATTTATTATTCCCTATTTTTGGTCAGAAGCTGTCGCCACACAGTGCTCCACACGCTTGTAGCCTATGATGTGGAAGTCTTGGGATGTTTTCGCTTGACCCAAAATCGGACAGTTGAAATACAATCTTTATTTAGTTGTACACACTGGAAGAGAAAGTTCAAATATAAAATACAGACTAGTTAATGAAGACAAGCGTTGTGCTTTTTTAGCTTGGGTACTAATTCTGTAGTCAGTCTCCAGAATTATGTATCTTTCAGGACAGTTGTCAGTGACTGCTTTAGTAATTCTGCTCCTCTGTATCATTGCCACGTGGGTTATCACTGATATTTAAGGAAGAAACTTCCAAATCACTGCAAAGCATGAAAGCCAGTGAAATAAATGTATCATTTACAGTCCTTCAGGGTTGATGGATTTGCTTTTGATCCCATCTGTAGGCACTGTTTCCTCCATGGTATTGCTTTCCATTTGTTTCTGATTTCTGGATCCCTTTGGGTTGTGATGGTTCCACCCAAGAGTTGGCAGAGCTCTACCAGGGCTGTCCATGCTGTTTTATGACAATGAGGGGCAAAGCAGGAATAAATACTGTGTATTTTACCATGGAATTTGCAAACCATGGGACATTTGGGTTAGGATGAAAGTTGCTTCTGGGCTGTATTTATTTTTCTTTTATATGTAAACTGATCTATTTGTTTCAATGAAACAGGTCCTTCCATGTTTTGGTGTAAACTGTGGTAATGCCTGGAAAGTCTCTTTCCTGAGATGGTGCTAGGACAGTAAATGGGTTATGTGTTGCTAATCCTCACAAGAAAAACTGGTGGGAATATTTAAAAATAAAATGAAATGAAAAGGAGATTTCTACCTCCTGCTCCCCCTCCCTCATTCAAGGAACCATTCAGGAGGTTCTGTTTCAGGATCTAGTGCTAACCCAGTCCCTGGAGGAGGGAAATCCCAGTTTTCCTTTTAATGTTGTCCTTCACACAGTGTTCAGTGCACAGCATAAGGTTTGTCATCCTTAACTAGCCCCAGGCTGATACTTCTTGGGACCTGAGAATCACCCTGTTCCTAATTACACCAGCTACCTCTGCTCCTCTGCTGCCCTGCTTCCACCCAATGTCAGCATGGCGAGAGACGTGTGGAGCTCCCAGCAGCACTCTGCTCCCTGTGCCCCACCTGAACACCTCCTGGCACACGGCTGCCCTGTGCCTGCTGTGTGTCCCTGGGCTGCCTGCCCCCTCGCAGCAGCTACTGAGTGCCACGTGGTACCATATGGCAGGCAGCAAGAAAAGTCACACTGTTAACTGCTCACCTGCTCAATTACGTTGTACTGGTTGCATAGTGAGGAATTAGAGCTTTTTCTGACACAGAAGGGTGAAAGCTGTCTGAGTTCCCTTATGGACCCTGGACCAGCACAACTCACTGGACACAGGTAGTGGTGGATGGATGGTGTGGGATGTTCTCTGCTCCTCAGAGGATGCTCTGCCTTCTGGTGCTGCACACAGCAATTCCATCCTTTTACTGCACTTGTCCAAGTCTGGAGACCTCCTTCAGGGACTGCTGTCTGAACTCTAATGGGCATTTCTAGAGCAGTAGATGCTACCTACCCTTAGCTAGATGATTATACCAGCTCAATGAACAGTGCTGTGAAGCTCTGCCCTGGGCCTGCTGCACCACTGCAGTACCTCAGTGCTCAGATGGGAATGCTTTTGGCAGCTGCAGGTAGGGGTGAGGCTGCTGTTCCCCTGGGGTCACAGATTCTGTGATATCCCATCTAGCTGTGGGAAATTTACTGTAAGCACCTTGCTCATTATATATGATATATATATCTATATTGTGTATCTACTGTAGTCGCATAGATACACAGTACGGTCAGGAATTAACCACACTGTCTTTACCCATCCCCAGAGGTTCATGGAAAATTGTTCTGGATTTCATTCACTTTGTTGGTTTTCTTGCTGCAGGCTGTATCTTTTGGTATTTCTCTATTAAGTAAATGGGAAACAAAAAAATCTTGAGGAAAAGAGCTGGAAATAACACCACCTTTGGTTTCATAGCAGTAATAAAGTACTTGCTCCTACATGGAAAGTTGTATGCTGAGTTCCAGTACGCAGTGATCTCTGTAAAGCTGAGTTTATAAGGCCCACAATTTACAATGGAAATGCTGACACAGCTGTAATGCTGGAGGTGCCAGCCAGGGCACTAGGCACAGAAAACCACCCGTAATAAAACAGATATGGCGTTAACTGCTTTTTGCACTGTTCAGCTGCTTGAGAAAAGAGATCGAGTTGAAGTCACACATTTTGTGACTGTTGTTATTCACACACTAAACCCAAATTTATCCCATTGCCTTTGTTTCTGGATAAAACTTGTTGCAAAATGTATTGCTGCATGCATCATCTAAAATCTGGTGCTTTAATCTTCTTGCTTTGTTTTGCTTTTTTCATTTAAGAGGATGGCATTAGTTACTGTTCTGTGCAGAAAAAATGATGTTAATAAAGCCAGCAGTGTGACTGTGCAGCTTTCTGTTGCCAAAAAGAATGAATAAACACAAAGGAAAAAAAATCACCTTCCCTCTCTTCAAATCCTCTGCTGCTGCGTGCACACAGCTGGGTGCTGCTGAAGACCTTGGTGTTGTCATGCCCAAAGCAGTGTTGCTGTCCTCAGGCGTGCAGTGCACTGCCTCTCAGCCTGCAGCACAGCAGGACCAATGTGTACAGTGCTCCAGGAAGGAGATCAGCAGTGTCTGCGCTGGTATTCTTAACCCTATTGCTGAGAAAGAGTTTGCAGTCGCAAAGAGCAGTAGCATCCGTGACAAACAGAGGCAAGGCAACAGCAGGTTGTGTTGTGAACATCAGTTTTAGTGTTCAGCAGATCGCTGGAAACAAAACAGTGGGGCATGTATTTCAAATGCTTTTATTATAGAAAGCTGCTTCAGCATTAGAGATATTTGTCAAATGTCTCTATTTGAGATATTTGAATCATGCGCCAGGGTAAGTTTAGGTTGGATATCAGGAAACACTTCTTTACAGAAAGGATTGTTGAGCACTGGAATAGGCTCCCCTATTCATATATCCTCCCTTCCCAAGGTGGTGGTTGAGTCACCATCCCTGAATGTGTTTAAAAACCATTTGGATGTGCTCAGGGACATGATTTAACGGAGGGTTGTTAGAGTTAGGTAGTATGGGTAGATCATGGTTGGACTCAATGATCTTTAAGGTCTTTTCCAACCTGAGTGATTCTATGATTCTGTGATTCTATGATAGAATGGCCTGGGTTGAAAAGGACCACAATGCTCATCTGATTCCAACCTCCTGCTATGTGCAGGGTCGCCAGCCACCAGACCAGGCTGCCCAGAGCCGCATCCAGCCTGGATGCATTTGGCCAACAGTTGTCCTCCACAAAGAGTCAGTTTACAACAGTTCATGATTGCTTTTATCCAAAGAATTTTCTGCTTTGAGCTGTTACTAATTTATTTCTGCTCCATGCCCTGTAAGCAAAGCACTCATATCCACATATGATTTTCACCCAGAGGCACTGGAATAGGCTGCCCAAGGAGGCTGTGGATGCCCCATCCCTGGAGGCATTCAAGGCCAGGCTGGATGTGGCTCTGGGCAGCCTGGTCTGCTGGTTGGTGACCCTGCACATAGCAGGGGGTTGGAACCAGATGAGCATTGTGCTCCTTTGCAACCCAGGCCATTCTAGGATTCTACGATATGTTTATAGCAATGTTATCTGAAGAAGTTATATTAAATCAGTTATTTTAAATATTTTCATGCTTCTAAATAAAATTCAAAGCATCATCAAAGCCAAGAATTACACCCACTACATTCTGCACGTATCCTGGATGTCGACACACACCCCACAGCTCAAGTTTTGTGCATTCTACCAGTAATATCCTTATATTTTAGTACATCTGCAATGAAAAGTCTTTCGGTTACAAATATCCCAACCATTTAGCTCAAATCTGCTTCAAGCGTGGTGTAGTGTTACCAGAAGACATCCATTCGTTTCAGATTCAGTATAAATGGAGCAGAACTCTGTTGCTGGCGCAGAACCCCTCCACGTGGCTCTGACTGAGGATCAGGAAGTGGGGCTGTGGAGCACCCGTGTTACCAACACTTCATTATTTTTAGAAGCCCCATCAGAGACAGCTTGCCAGCACGCTGAATTATTATAAACACAAGTGAGCGATACTTGCTGGGAGTGATTGCAGTGTGTTTGGGGATGCAGCTTGCAGTTATGTAGCAGTGTGTTTATTCTCAAGCAACTTTTCAGAATCCAGTAGGCTGTAGTATGTGTTTGCAGCGCTGGGCAGAACATCTTTCTGAATGTGTGAATTGCAAGATCTGAATTTTTGCAGTTTTCTCTGCATTTTTAAGCTAATAATAAACAAAAAAGCATATGAATATGTTCATGCCCCAAAGCGCTGGTAGGAACTCTTGGTTGCCTCCTTAATGCAGATCACCAGCATTTCTTTTCCAGCTCAGAAGTTTCACAGGGCGCTCTGTGACCTTTTAACAAGTTGGTCTTCTGAAGGAAGAGCTGAAGTTCAACACAGAGATGTCCTCAGATGCAAGTTAGTTGCATTAGTGTTGCATCCATGTAATGCACCTGGTCAAACTTGTTGGTACACTTGAATTTTGCAGCAAAGGAGATTTTAATAGAAGGTGTTCCTTTGTTTTCTCAGGAGCAGCAAATAAGCTGCATGTGGTGAATTTTTGGCCTTCCAGGTCTGTATTAGTGTCTTACAGAAGCTGTTTTTTGTCCAAAGTGAGGCAGTGTTTGTAATTTGCAAAAATTAAGTATGATAGATGAAATGAATGGATTTCTCCAAGTGTACTGCAGTGTGTATAAATGGGAATTTAGAAGCTTTTTGCCAGAATACAATCTATGATTGGCAATGGAAGGATGCAGTGCCACTCTTCCCCAGTGCAGAGCTTGGGTCCCTTCACAGGCACGCTTGATAAACCAAAGAATGTTTGAATCCCCAGCAGCGTGGTGCTGCCATGTTGGTCTTCATTTATTGTAAACCTCAGTTGACAGTAGACAGTTTTTGTATTGTCACAACTTCATCTTCTGCATAATGATGCTATGCAGGGATCTGAAATCCATGTAGGATGTTAGAACCAACGTCCAGCTCTCAGGTACCTCTGCTGCTGTGTTAAAGAAGCCTGTTCAGGTCTTCATATAAGCTGTCTTGTGGGAAAATTGCCCACTGGCAGACAGGGCCTTTTTTGCAGAGATCTGGAAGGCTGCCTCCCTGTAATTGTCAGTTTGTCACCAGTGCAGCTGGTTTTAGGTGTTCTACAGCAGATGAGTACAAGTACACACGTGGGAATTGTATTTTGTTTTCTTGCTAACACAAGTTGCAAGATAAACATACATGTAAATATATACACGTGTTAATGCATACCTGCTAAAGTGGGGATGAAATTCCCAGTTGATTGCAGAGCAGTAATTCCAGGTGCCATGCCAGGAGGAGCAGCAGAGCCCTTCTAGAAAGGATATGGAGGGGCAGAAGGGGAGGTGGGCAGTGTGAGGCTGGCACAGTGCACCCAAAGCACAGAGCAACCTGCTGGGTGTGGAAACAAAGCTGTCTGAGCACACTTCTCTGTGTTACCGAGCCCCTAAGGATTTGTTAAATTCTGCTGATGGAGATGTGATGAAGTTGACTGCTGGATGCACTGATTTATATTCAAAATTTGTTATTTTTTCCTGATCCCACGATGAATGATACTACAGTTCCCTAAGAACCTCAAAGACAGGCATTGTAAGATGAATGTTTAGATTCTGGATTTCAGCAGATGGAAGTTGGCACCAGCTCTGTTACAGCTTTCATCTCTCAGTGTACAGCACTGAAAAAGAGCAAGTAAATATTAGCAATGTTTGGAATTTTAATGAAAGTGGAGTTTAAAACTTTGGTTTTCATTGTGGATGTAATCTGCATGCAGGATATGCTTTTGTGAGTCAAATTCTAGGCATAAAAAAATCAACAATGAAATAAATCACATCAAAGAGCTATTCCTTTGAAGTGGGGCTGTATACTAGCCATTTCTGAAAGCTGTAGGTAGTACATGCATTATAAAATGCAAAATAGCAGCTACTATTTGATGCTTGCAGCCAAAACAAAAGGGGTTTTCAGAAGTCAGTGCATTTGTGGAGTTGCTTTAAGCCTGTTGCCCGTTTTCAGTTCTCTGCATTAGAATGCTGGATCTTAGCTATGTGAGGGAAATACAATTTTTTGTTCTTTGTAGGTATTTGAGTATTGAGAAGCCTTACGGCAGCAGCCACTTGCATGTGGGAAGCTGATGCTGTTTTGTCTGATGCCACTCTTTTTTAATATTCCTCAGCCACATTAACGAGAGCATCTCAAAGTGAAAGCAAATCTTGCTCACTCTATTGAATGGGAGAACTGAAAGGAGGAGCTCCATGTGCACAGTGCCTTGCTGTTGCTGCCCACCAGGAAGACTTGGCTGTGGTTCTGTTTCAGAGAACTAGCAATGCACTAGGCCAGGATTCTCATATTTACTTTCCTGTAAAGAGAAATAAAAACAAATGGGGCGGAGAAGGGTTTATATGCAGAATTTGCTGCTTCTCTCTGCGCAGACTTGTGGAAGCTACGCTTTTGGATCTATTAATTGCCCAGATTCACAGGCTGTATGCCTACAAAAAAAAACTGAGATAATTCAGTTTTCCATTAAATCAGTGAGTGTTGATGGCACAGCAGGAGCAAGTATCTTTTGAATTTAAACATCCCCCTTAATTTATCCAGATATTAAAAAATAGGCATTATTTCAGTGTTCATTCAGTGTGCTCCTTATTTGGTATTATGACAGGGGAAGCTGTATGGTCCTAGCTCAGATGCTTCCTCTAGCAAGCAGGAGGCACATGGAAATGGAGGGGACAGTTTAACTGGGGTATGCATTTCAGTGTAGGAGAACAGGGGCTTCCTCTATAGGTCTGAGAGCAGGGTTTGCACTGCATATTGTCTCTGAGAGCTGCCACGTGACCCGCTCTCTGCAAACAGCTTGAAATGCTTGCTGCTTCACTCACTTACTTATTTACACCTGTTTTGGTCAGCAGACTATCACACGCAGCCCCCGTACCTCTTGCTAAAGAGCCAGTGAACAGTGCTTGGGAACCTGAGAGGTGGTGGACAAAACACCAGCAGCCTCACATCCATGCCCTCCTGCCCTACTGCACTGAGGTTCAGTGGCTGTGCAGATCGGGCAGTGCCATCGGTTGGGTTTGCTGTGCTGGGTGCCAAAGCAGATGCAGAAGGAGGAGGAGAGAGAGGGGATGTGCATTGCCGGTGCCATTTGCCATGGAGCTGATGTGATGTTCTCCCTTTTCTGTCCCGTTTCTGAGAGCCTGGAGCTGCAGAGAGCCCTTCCTGCCTTTTGTAACGTTCCTGAGTTCTATGGGAAGCAGCATTACAGGCCAAACATCTGTAGCAAGTGTTTCTGCAGCCACCGGCCCTCATGCCATTATTTTTTTTTGTTACAACCCAAAGTAGCCATTTATGCATCCACTCGTCATGCAGGGAACAAACCAAAGAGTTCGGTATTTGATTAGAAAAATACCTTCAACATTTTTACACGTGGTCTTTTTTCTTCACCCTGAGTAATTATATCACCACATGCACACTGTTTGGCTGCCATCTAAATGGATAATTTTCTCCCACAAAGACTTTAGAAAAGCTGTTTTGAACTGAGCAACATAAACTTGTAACTCTCTCTCTCTTTTTTTTTTTTTTTTTCTGTAAGGAATTAATTAATTGGGATTGTCAGTATTCGAAGTTGAATTTTCATAATTTCCTGTGTTCCTCCAGAAGGGAGAGAAGAAAATTGTTGAACAAATGAAGTAGTTAAAAATAGTGTGTTTCTGATCTCCTGACATAATACATGAGCCAGGGAAATAACTCAGATTTGGTTTATGTCAGCTCCCCTAAAGGTCACTTCTGAGGAGTCATAAACCATGGTTCCAAACCAGGGCACTGTGCTCTGCACAACAGCCCCAGTGGGGAAGTGGCTCCTGCCCAAGGTCTCACAGGACCCATGTGGGCATGAGCATGTGTTTGAGAACTGAAAACACGAGAAACTAGCAAGCCAAATGGAACATTGGCTCTCATTTCCGATACTAACAAAGGTGTTATTTCCAACCTCTGAATTTTAGCTGGTCTTATTTTCTTGAGGTTCTTTGTTTTGGCAGGAGAAGAGGTGGTTGAACATCGTCTTTGTGAATTGCTCATTTCTTTAAAGAACTGATGAAGCCAACCCACATAAACTGTCCATTAATCAGCATTTCTGTGCCTCAGCACAGGCATTCCTTCAGCTTCTCTCTGGCCAGAGAATGGCAGCTTCTGCTCAGTGCAAATAGCAGATACAAAGTGCTCCTGTGCCAAGTATAGGTGGCATTTAGCATTCTTACAAGGTTATTTGTCCGTTGCATTTTTTTCTAAACATTAGGAAAATCATTAAAGAACAAGTATTACTTCAGATACTGCCAAGTGCATGCCTTCTTGAACACAAGTGCTGCTCAGATCAGGCTGTTAAAGGAACTTCTGAGTGGCTTTGGACAGCTTCGCCTGACTAAATGCCAGCCTGCTTGCAGTTGTTGTGCTGCTGCTATCTCACTGCTCTGCTTCTTGATGCTTCCACGTTTTCTTTTCCTTTGTCTCCTTGGCAATTGTGCTTCATGGTGGAGGAGCTCCAGTTGGTGGTTGAGCATGGCTGGAAGGATGAGTAGGTGAGTGAAGGGGAAATCCAAGCAATGCTGGTAGGAGAAGAAGCCGTGGCAGAAGGTGTGGGTCTTTCACACATGTCATAGTGTCTACAGTATAAGGCAATATTAATGAGCAATGTGTCAGCTCATTTTTCTCTTTTTAATCTGCTCAACGTCGTACCCCACTGCAGAGTTTCCCAAGCACACCTCACCCACTCCCATCATTAGCAGGTGTGCTCTCTTTCAGCAGGTGAGTCTGAAAGGAGAAAGTATGCTTGCTAGGACACAGCCAGTTCGTGCATCCTTTTTCCATCAGTTCCCTATGGCACTGCTTGGAAGCTTCTCTGGCCATGGGACATGTGTTGCTCTGTGCAGGCAGGAGGTACTGTAAAAAGAGTTTGAGCAGATGCAGAACTTTCAGCCTCTGAGAAAGTCCCAGCAATGAAGTGCAGCTCCTTGTGCTTTGGAGAACACCATAATCTTCTTGTCACAGTCCTCCTGCTGTCTGCCTGGCTGGATGTTGCTCTCTGATTTACCAAGGTTAGCTTTCCATCTGAAGTCTTTCTACTTTGAATGTGGTTTTCTAGATTCAATACCTCTTAGTATGCAAGAGTATAGAGTTTGAATAAAGTGTCTCATAGACATGTGGCAATGATTCCCTGGTGAATCCTGTGCAGTCTTATACACGCACAGTGTAAAAAATATTTTTGCCTCCACTTCTTGCTCCATTGCCAATGCTCGGTTAATTTCAAGAGGAACACAGATATATAGCATAAAGGGCAGAAAGCATTGGGTCATTCAGTAAATGTTTGTAGAGTTGCTAGAGTGCTCATGAATAGCACAGCAGTAGGCAGCTGGGACACCTTCCCCATGGTTTGGTTGTTCCTATCTTGGAGGTGTCTGTGTGTCTGTTCCTGACATATTTATGTATGTATGTCTGTTACTTAACAAAAGCCATAAATCCTTTTAATGAGGAGCAGCTGTTTTCCAGCAGATGCTCATAGATGCAGGGGGAGTGACACCATCCAGTAGCCCTGATCTCACCATTTTAAGTCATCCTCCAAATGGAAGATTCCCATGTTCTTTACACTTTGCACTGCTCGGTCCTGTTAAGGTACAATATGATTGCATTGCTAACAAAAGTTCCTGACAGCCACTGCTACAAGTCACAGTTCTGTGTCAATTTCATAAAATATTTTGAAATATCCCAAACTATCAGCTTTCAAAAACAGAAAGTTAAGTGGGATTTAATATAGAAAGCAATCTGTGAGAGCTGAGACAGCCCAGCAGGGCGAGTAGAACCTACTCCTGCAGCACATTTGAGTGTTTTCTGTTGGTTTTTTTTTTTTTTTCAATTGTCCCCTCCCATTTTTTGTGGAACAGAACTGTTCCAGGGCATTCCAGTTCTGGTAGGCTGTCTGCCTGTCCTTCCACCTTCCACACCGACCCTCTTCCTGATCGCAGCCCTCTCACACCTGTGGCATGCTGCAGGCTCCTGGGTGCCATTTGTCACTGAGAACCACACCAGGACGCAGAGCTCCCATGTGCCCACGTTTGGATACAGCCAGGACCCAGCAGAGAAGCTGTGTTGTTGTAATTAAGGGAATAAATCTTTAATTCGCTGCCTTCACCCTGCCATTGTCCACAGCTTTTTGGGGATGTTGCTCACGTTTCAGGAATGCATCAAGTTTTGGCATAAGTGCCCAGTGCTTCTGAGTGGGTTTAAATAAGCAGTAGCAGCAGAATACAAATATTTTAGAATTTAAATCATTTATGCTTATGCACTTAATCCATTTTCGTAAGGATCTGGTTGTCACGGTTGTCTGTGCTTACTGGGAAACTGACTTTTCTCACTCAGATTCATCTGCACTGGTGCTGCCTGCTCTCTGAAACAGCTGCTCAGAGTGTTCCTATGTGCAGCACAGGGAAGGGCCTCTGCCTGGGTGTTAGTGCTCTTATCTTGTCCGAGATAAGATGCAGCCACGAGGAAGCCTGTGCAAATGTACACGATATCCTGGGAACCACTGTGCAGTGACTTGTCATTAACTACCCATAATGGATGGAAACAGTACCCGAGGGCTTTAGTAATGAAGTCTTAATGTGATAGATATGGCTGAATGAGAACAGGCTCATTTGGATGTTCAGCAGTATTCTGTGGGGTGTCATTGGCAAGTGCAGAATATTGCATACAAACCTACTGACGCTCATTAATGTGCCTGCTTTACCTGGTGTTCCAATGCACTGCTGCCCAATAGCTCCTCCTGAAAAACCAAATCCATAGTTTAAAGGCATCGTTCAGATTAATTTGTCACAGCAACAGAGCTGAATTTGCAGTGAGAAAGAAAAGATGGAAACTAAAATGGAAGTAGCTGCAGTGGCTGTTCCTGCATGAAGTTTCTGTGAAGGCCATTAGAGGAATAGTAAATGTTCTCTTATTACTGCACAAATGACCAACAGGGTAAGTGTTTAGAGAATGAACTGAAGGTCTGCTGTTTTGCTATACCTTTGCTTTGATTTACAGTAAGAAACCCATGCTGCCAGGATGTGTTCTGTGTTCTGTGATTGTGTGCCTTGCAGGTGGACACAGATGCTGGATCATCTCCTTGTCACCATTCGGTACTGAGTTCTGGCTCTGGCTCAAACTTTCATGGAGATTCATATTCATTAGAGCCATTCGTGATAAGTAAATAATGCACTCAACAGCAGAGCAATTCTGCAACGTGAAATACTTTTTCTAAAACATTTTGCTTTGTAGGAAGAATTACTGAAACGTCTTTAATTTTTGATCAGTGAGATCTGCAGAAGACATGAATAATGTATGGGCATGCGCAGGGGCTGGAAGCGGGGTGTCTCTGCTCTGCTGCTGGAGCACCTCCCTGTCAGGGCAGCTTTGCTAATGAGAAAAACATCTTACAGTGTGATGCCTTTCCAAATCTGAAAGCAGTCAGTTGGAGCTGCTGCAACTGCTGCTCCCTGTTGGTTACGCCTTTAAGAGCACCACATTTCTGAGCGTCCATCTATTTTGTCAGTATTTGGGGTACAGGTAAAAATGCGACCTTTTAGAATCAGAGAAAAGTTCTAACAGTTTCAGAAATAATTATTTCTAATATTTTTTAATCAGATAAATTCAACATTAGGCAGCGTCTCAAAAGCCACAAATAACACATGAGTTACTTCTGTATGTAAAAAGCATGGACTTAAAGTTGCAAGAATGCAACTTGAAGCTAGTGGGTATTTTCTGCTCTTGAGTTGCCTTTTCCTTTTTGATATGCGTTACCACTCTGTGCCATGTAGATTTAGTGCTATGTGAGAGCACCCTTAAAGCCTGGGAATGGCTTCTCTGGCACTCAGCAGTGATGCTGTATCATATCTCAAGTGAGGTGCCGAAGGAATGCGTACATAAATTTAATTCTTGCTCAGTTTTACACTTTGCTTTATAATGATTTGGCAACTGAATTTGCTCGACTGTGGTAACTGTCTCTTTGCATTTTCAGGGTTTTCTTTGCCAGATCAGGTTATTTTGCTGTTTTCTCTTATCTTAAGCTGCATTGTCAGCTTCTGACTTCCAGAACTTCAGTGTAAAGCTCAGGTGTATCTCCCCAAAGCTGTGTGCTCTCCCACACCTTGAGGAGATGATACACCCTGGCGTGCTGATCATGCTTTGCATCTAGGGCTGCCAGTGTTGAAGTTGTCCTGCAATGATAATTGCACTGTGACCATGTGTGGCTGCATGGCACTGCGCTGTGGGGCCATTTGGATCCCCAGCATCAGCAGCATTCAGCCTGGAGAAAGATGGGAAACTAAGCAACAGAAGATGAGGTCCTGAACAATGGCCTTTCACCAATCCTTGCCCTTCAGCTCCTGTTCCTGCCTCCTTTCTGTACCTCCTCAGATGACTGTAAACAATTCCACTTAGTAAACTCCCGGGGCAGTGGGCACAACCCTGAGCTGCTGGAACTCAGGTAGCGTTTGGACACATCTCTCAGCCATTTGGTGATCATTAAGCGATCATCAGCATGAACAAGGTGAAGCATCCTTCTTCCCATTCTAATTGGCTGGACATGTGAGATTTGTGTCTGCACTTGGGATTTGATGACTGATGTAATCAGAGCAGCTTGTGTGCATTCAAGAAAATGTAGTGTACAGAATGCCCAATATGCCAGCTGTCTTTGATCACACCAAAGAGAAATGAAAGGACTTTTGCATTGGTATTACTTCTCTACAAGATGGTTGCATAACTAAGGGGGACAGTTGAACAGATTCAGGTTTCCTAAATAGATGGTGTCTTTCTGTCTCCAACAAAGAACAGAAATGACTGCTTTTCATTATGAGAGAACTAGCAGGAAAATAGGGCAGAATCTGGAGATTTTACATTCTCTTTGAAACCAAATAAAGTAAATATGGCCTTTAAAAAACAAAACTGATTTACTATCTCCAGTAATCATGACATTTTCTATTACTTTCAGACATCTTTAGTCTTTGGTCCTCCATTAATTCCAAACAAGAAGGATAGCAGTGAATACTTGGTGGCTTGCAATGTGGAGTGCCAAATAAAAATAAAGCTTTCAGGAAGTCTCACCATTTTGTCAGTCTGCCCCTCTGCTTCTTTCTGTTGTAAGGGGATGTAGGGGAATATTGGTGGGAAGGTTCAACCTCTACTGCCCTCCCACCAACATGTGCCTCTGACATGGTGGACCAGCACCATAACACAGGAGGCATTACTTCTGGAGCAGCCCTAATGTACCTCTATTACAAAATAAGTGATGCACAATGCAATTGCTCACTGTCTACTGGCTGATGCCCATCCCATTCCTCAGCAGCAGCCCACCCCCAGCCAACTCCCCTCACTTTTATCATTTTTTCTCATGATATCACCTGGTATGGAATATCCTTTTGGCCAGTTTAGGTCAGCTGTCATGGTTCTGTCCCTTCTCAATACCCCCAGCCCCTTGTCTTACAGGACAGCAGGAGGAGATGAAGCCTTGGCCCTGCCTGCACAGAGCAGCTGCAGCTGCAGGAGCCTTTGCCCCAAAGCAGAGGGACAGTAACCAGCCTGGAAGTTTTCCGTGCATGTGAGATTTGCTTTTCTTGAAAAAAAGCTGCATAAACAGATGCAGAGATAGGTGTTTGTTTCCGATACTGAGGAAATCCCTCTGAAGGGAGGTGGAAGGTAGGTGGTGTTTGCCAGTGCTAAGTGAGAAGCGTGTTGATTCTCTAAAAGCAATGCATGCTGCCAGGTTTTTCCAGCAGTTAGTGAGTGAATTAATAATCACAATTCCGTAATTAAAAGCCTGTTTGGTGTTTTTGTTTAAATTTGGAAAAGACAGGCTCCTTGGTACAGGTGCTCTTTTTGCATTGCTGTATGAGTATATTACACAGCCATGTGTCCATCTCCAGGGATCAGAGGGCTATGCTATCTTTGTAATAGAAACAGCGTTCTTATTATGTTATCATATAAAATATGGATTTTAATATTAAACTTAATGCTCTGCTATGAGGAATATGTAAACTTGGCTTCAGAGCAGCAGCATGCACTTCCTGGAATCCTGTGCATAGTGGGGGTATAAATAAACGCAGGTTCTTTGGAATTCAGTGGGGCTGATATCTGGTGTCATTAACAGGATCTGCCAGAATTTGTCTTCCCTGACAGACAGTTGATTTTTGATTAATGCAAGATGCTTTATTTTGAAAATCAATATCTTAGAAGATTAATGAATACCAAATATAAATCCAGCACAGTGATTGGCAAAGCAAATGCACGTATGCTATTTAATTGCTGTATGGCTTATCCTTTGCCAAAATTTCATTCCTTTGGAAATGTCATATTCAGCAGTCAAATTTAGATTGAGGTGCTGGAAGTCATCGTTTTTAGGTGAGGTATGAAAATGGGGTAAGTATAGGGTAGCACAGTTTACTTCTGGTTTTGAGATAAACTGGCTTCAAAGGGAATTATTTTTTATTTATGCATTAGTACAGAGTGCTGGCGACTGCCAACTGTAAGAGCTGTTCAGTGCTGTGTCAGTTATGAGGTGTCCCTAAGAGAGAAAGGTAATGCCCGATTAGCATTCAGAAAGCACACAGCTTGAATAGAAATGGCAGTGGTCAGGATGCAGATGTTTTCTGCTAGCAGGGTTACACCCAATGTCACTGTATGTATTGATCAAGTCTCACTGTTTGGTGAGAAAACTGTTGGCTGCTTTTTCTTTCAAGGATTTATTGAGTGATGACAGTACGTGTTCTCCCTCTGGAAATTATCCTCTTTGTCCACCTCTGCTAATATGCTCTGTTCCTTTTCTTCTGTCCCTGCAAGCACATTCCTGGGCTCCATCAGCAGAAGGGTGGCCAGCAGGGACAGGGAGGTGATTGTCCCCCTCTACTCTGCTCTTGTGAGGCCCCACCTGCAGTGCTGTGTCCAGGTCTGGAGCCCCCAGTACAAGAAAGACAGGGAGCTGTTGGAGAGGGTCCAGAGGAGCCACAAAGATGATCAGGGGACTGGAGCACCTCCACTACAAAGACAGGCTGAGGGAGCTGGGCTTGTTCAGCCTGGAGAAAAGAAGGCTGCGGGGTGACCTCATGGCAGCCTTTCAGTACCTAAAGGGAGCCTGCAGACAGGAGGGGAATCAACTCTTTGAAAGGGTGGATAACTGCAGGACAAGGGGAAATGGTTTGAAGCTGAGGGAAGGAAGATTGAGGTTGGATGTCAGGGGGAAGTTCTTCACAGAGAGAGTGGTGAGGTGCTGGAACAGCTGCCCAGAGAGGCTGTGGATGCCCCGTCCATCCCTGGAGGTGCTCAAGGCCAGGTTGGATGGGGCCCTGGGCAGCCTGGGCTGGTATTGAATGTGGAGGTTGTTGGCCCTGCATGTGGCAGGGGGTTGGAGATTCGTGATCCTTGAGGTCCCTTCCAACCCGGGCCATTCTGTGATTCTGTGATTACCAGAAGAGCTCTGCTGTGTGAGGTGGGAGGTGTGAATGGGTGGTTTGGCCCTTGGGTACCATCCTGTCCAGACATCATCAGGTGTCACTGGGCGCTGGAGAGATGAGGCTGCCATCAAGTTCTATTGCCTGCTTTCTCTTTGCTAAAGTGATATACTCTTAGTTGAGGGGAAGCTGTTTGCAGCTCATGCAACTGTGCCTTCACTGGTGGGACATTAGTTTTTCCTCCCTTCCCCATTAGTTGTGAATGTGAGGTTCTCCTTAAACGAAAGGTAAAACAGTAACCAAACTTGGACATGAACAGATGCTGAACTGCTGTGTCATTCTGCTTTTTAAGTGTGTATTCAGCCAAGAATTCGTGCACAGAGCGGATTATCATTTTGTGTTTTGAATTATATAATAGGTCGTTAGAGGAGGCACTGGAATTTCATCAGCACTCAGCACACTCGCTGTGGACTAAAAAGCCATTTTGAAGTGTCAAAGCATTCTGTTGGAATAGCTGCATTGTACAGAACTGTATTTATTCCTGCTTCATTGTGACAGGATTGGTGTTCATCATTTTTTACTTCTCTGGTGTAAATAGGACCTCATGGGTAAAATTGCTTATTTTCTGCTTTTTCTTTTCTTTGACAGACTAGAGACGACTTCCTGGGCCAGGTGGATGTACCTCTTAGCCACCTTCCGGTAAGAAATGCTTTTGTCTGTGTGCTTTTTTTTTTTTTTTTTGTCATCCCCAGCAGTTAAAAACTCATGACAGTTTACTGAAATAAATTCAACTTAAGGCACATATTCCCAGTAGAGCCATAGAGGCTGAAAGAAAAATCTTTCAAGAATAGAGCCCTACTATGCAGAGGAGTCTGCAGTTGTTCCCTTTGCAGAGGCTAGGGAGGTGGTGATTCTCTGATGCCTACTGAAGTTTCCAAAATCCAGATTTCTCTTGATGACATCTGACATGGCCAAGCTCCATTTCTTCCAGAACTTCTGTTAAAAGTGTGGAAGAAAATAAAAATGTTTTTTTTTGGTCCCATTTATTTGTCTAAATAATGCGTGGCTAAGGCTATGGGATAAGACTAATACTCTATCATCAGGTTTTTATAGAAGTGCTTTTCATATAACGTGCTCACAGAATGATGCTCAACATTCAGAAACTGCTCAATAGTGTCCGTAAAGTAATCTTAGTCCAATTAAGAGAGCAGCAGAATTATTACAGACTGCAGTGCATGAAAGCTTTCAATGCCAGTACTGAAAAAGTTTGAGGGAGAGCTCTGTGCTTCTGCTGTCAGTAGGTGGGCCCTCAGCACATCTGTTCCTGTTGTTTCATCGGGTTGGCACGTGCTGAAAAGGCCAAAGATGGTGCTGGATTGGAGACAGGGATGCTGTAATGAAAGACAAATAACTAAACGTCAGGATGTTTGTGATTGTGATGGTGGGTATTTATGAGGAAATGTGCTCCGAAGTATAAAATGATGGTGGAAGTTTTACTGTGTGCCTATTTTGCAGAGTCAGGTAGTATTTTACAGGGCCTTTTTTTTTAGTGATCATTAGTTTTAGTTATTACAAATCATCAACAAGAGCTGAGAGAGCTACAGGCATGTCACACACTTTCTGTGAACTGCCTCGAGAAATTAGCAGCTTTCTTCCTTCCACACTGCATAAGAGGTTGACTCTTCCTATACATGAGAAACTTCACTCTCTGTGGACTTAGCTAGCTAGCACTTGAATTGCATCTCTCTAGCTCGTATTTAAAACAGTGGAATGCTACACTTACTCTTTCAAATCATTTTTAGACTTCTACTGTCATTACATGTAAACTGCTAAATTAAAATTTCATAGCTGCTTCACTGTAGAATAAGTTCAATTGTACTATGACAAGAAAAGTTTATACTTAGTACTTCCCAGTTCTTTCCACTGAGGCTCACTAGAAAGTGAATGTGCTTCCTCTACAAAATCCCTTCTCTGCATGTTTGCAGAAACTTCTTTAGCTCCAGAAGGTGCTTTCTTCTCCTGAATTTCCCTTGCAAATACTTGTAATTCGTATCTCAGAACCATTGCACTGAGAGGCACACAGCAGTGTCTGCACTGAGTGCTTTCCTGCCCATACGGATGTACTCAAACTCTGTAACAGTGACTTACATCATGCTTCTTAAGGTCTGCACTAATTTGATGCTCAGGGAAACATCCCCTGTGTCTTTTTATTTTAATCCGTGTTTTCCTCATTCATCCTTCCTGTACACTGACAGGAGAGACTGTGATATATTCAATAGCAAATGTTTTCTTTTAGCTATAGAATTGTTTGGCAAAATCCTGGTTCTTGCTGATATTATCCAACCTTTCTCAGCAAAATTTAGTTGAAGTACACACCTTTTACTTAATGTACAGTGAATACAGATGAGACTACTAAAAAGCTATCCTTCATGCATGCTTCACAGTGCTGTTGGTTTGATTAAAAGCTGCTATCTCGCTGAGAAAATGGGAAGTCTGTCTCAGACAGATTAAGTGGAAACTTAATGCAGGAAATGCCTTGCAGGATGTTCTGTGACAAGCTAATCTGTATGGCATTTGATGTAAAATCTGCGATAGTGAGTTGGAATTTATTCTTAATGTACTGTTTATTGACTTTGAGGTACCACAGACAATAAAGCTTTTCATGAATAATACCTGGGAGATAGACTATCCTGTGTCTACAAACGTTTAGTAAAGGAATTGCATGCAAGTAGTATTCCTAATTGTAAAGATGGGGCTTGTAAGGGCTTTGCAGATATGCTATCATTTTCTGTAATTGGTGGCAGATGGGAGCAATGTTCTTCCAATTGTGCTCATATTAAGAAAACGTTGTGTAAATGTGGTCTTTATTGTAGCATGTGTTTACATCTTCAGTATAACACAGGTCATACTTCCAATTTCGTAGCCCCAGCCGTACAGTAACTACTGCACTCCTTAAAATCAGAAGATTTAATCTGTGTATGGATTTCTGCTTCTCCTATTTGCCTTCTCATTTCTAAATTTCTAGTTCTGTACCAATAATGGCCCTCATTTCACAGACATGGCGGGTGCAACAGATCTGAACTTCTTATATAATAGAAAGCTTTTAAGATTTAAAGCTTTATAAAACTTCCAGTTGAATGTAACTCAGACGGCGCAGCCTGTCAACCTGCAAATATTACTGCTCTGCCCCATAAGGAATTTCAACCTCTTACTGTTTTTCAAAATCTAAACAGCTTTGAAATGAGAAACAAAAGCTAGCTGAGCTGTATTTTTTTAAATAGTTTTCTAATGTGCATAAAAAAACACTCCTTCAAGTGGATGCATCCTCCTCTGGCAGTGCTGCTGGGTGTGAGCAGAAAGTTGGCAGGGGTTTGCTTTCTGGGATCTTCAGATCTGGCTGAACCATGTGCGTTTCCATGCAGCAGTGAGACCGAGTTCAGTCCATTGCTGGTATCTGCAGTGACATCTAGTGGACCTCTTGTGCAGCTATATATTAACCACCCACCCACCCAGGGTAACTCACACAGTAGATTCTTCTCTAGCAATGTCTGCAGGGTGAATGATCTTTATGGACTGCTGTGCTTGTGGGCAAGCCCTTTAAATTGTCTTTTTCTTACATACTTGTAGACTGAAGACCCAACCATGGAAAGGCCTTATACGTTTAAGGATTTCCTTCTCAGACCAAGAAGGTGAGGATTTGTATTTGTATTTTAAAACATTTCTAACTTCAAGGCTTATTACTTGCAACTGTTGAAGAGCTATCGAATTAAATGTAACTCCATGTCTTCTAGTCACAAGTCTCGTGTAAAGGGTTTCTTGAGACTGAAGATGGCTTACATGCCTAAAAACGGTGGCCAGGAGGAAGAAAATAGTGATCAAAGGGATGAGTCTGAGGTAAGACACTTAATCAAGAGATCACTATATGATATCTTCTTTTTGTCATTTTTATACATCTGGAGGTACGTAAGTTATTAGAGATTTAGATATAGCCATAGAAGACGCTGTGGTTTTGAAAGATAAAATGATGGTGTTAGTTTAGCTTCAACATATTATTCCCCTCCCATGTTTTCAAAACCATAAGATGATATTTTTTCTATTGTTTCAAGTGACACAATGAATTCTGAAGTCTCTCTGATTCAGTTGTGGTGGTTTTTTTTTCCATTTTCACGAGCATTTCCAAGGCTGTATAAGTCACGCCAAGAGAGCAGAAGAATTTGAAAAGTCTATCCACATAATTCATATTTGACATAAGCGTGATGGTCTGTTTTCAATATCTAAGTATGTCTTCCTCAGAAGTGTGTCCAAGTTAGCTGTTGGAACATTCTTCTTTATTTTCTTGGCAGCACCAGCTTCACAGAGAATAGTGCTCATGCGGGTACAGCAGGTTTAAAGACTTCCCAGCACTCCTACCACCATCATCCATTTTAAGAATTACTGTAATTAGAGCTGACAGAGTGGATGTTAGCCCAAGTTTGCTTTAATTACTAATAATGGGCAGTCATCTGTAACTTGAGAAGGGCTGTCATCCCAAGCCATACATTTGTGTTCTGCTGCTTCTCAGGAGGTCTGCTGGTACAGAGGCAGCTGAGGTGTCTCAGGGCACGTAGTAATGCAGCACCTCAGTTCATCACTTTTGGCACTTTACAAATTCAAAACCCAGCTTTTTTTCTCTCTCATCGTGTACAAAAAAGTGTATGTGTGTGTGTATAAATAAGCTTGTATTTTGTGTGTGTGTGCGTGCATGTAGTACAATTTGCTTAAAAATCTGAGGAGTTGATATACGTATGTATTTATATATCACACTCAAGCATATATTATTTTATAAAACAAACAGTAATCTGTGAATTTCATAAAAATGACCATATTTTTACTGTAACCTGATTTTTCTGTGATACTTGAAGTAACAAGACTATAAAAGGCTCCAATGTACTTACAGTTATTAAATTCTTTAATGAATGGATTCTTTTATGTAAATAATGTCTCATAATTTGTGCCTAAATAACTGACTTGAACTTATTAGCAGTTTTTTAGCAAAACTAGTCTGATAAGTATGTATTTCAAGAATAGAGTATCTCATGTAGAAAAAAATTTCAGCAGCATGCAAACAGTGATGCTCTCTTTAACCACGACCCCTATTTTTAACATTATTTATTATCTGTTTTGCTGTTGAGAATAAATTTTTGTGACCTTCATCAGTAAGGTCCTCCCAGCTCGAGTACATAAGATAATGCCACAAGGCCCTGGCAGTGTCCTACAGAAACAGCATTTTTATAAATCAGTGATAATGAAAAACTTGTATGTTTCATTTAGGAGCACACTTCTAATTCCTTCCCTTTAGGGAAGGAATTTTCTTATCTATAATTGAATTGCAGTATTTACATAGAAAGGATACCCTATGGCAATCAGATTTTAGTTTGAATTCAGGTAGATTTATGTATTAAACTTTTGAGGTATGCTTCTGACACAGGCATAAAATACAGTGTGGTTGCAGGGGGGGGGGATACTTAAAGTTGTGTTACACATTTGGAAGTAAAATCAGTTTTAGGTTGTTCTGTTTGCTTGGTTTTTAAATTTTTCCCAGAAAAGGCATGTTTGATTGATAAGGACATCTGCCTGTTGTTCTGCTTTTACATAGTTCCTTGGGAGTTTTTTTTTGCTGCTGTCAACAACTGTCAGACCCCTTGGCAAATTGCAGATGAGTCTGACGGAAAGATAGGACAGAGGTGGTGAACGGGAGAAGTTCCTGTGTGCTTTGGGAAAGCAAAAGGAAAAACAATGATTATCCTTTATGAGGAGAAGGACGCAGCTTGAGGTCAAAAGTTAGCAGTTGGTTCTCTTTGGCTTCATGACTGGAGATCTGCACCTGGCTGCACCTGGCACCTGGAATCCCAAACTTATAGTTTCAGTAGACTGGTAGAAGTTTAGAGTTTTTATCACTGAAATGTAGCACACGCTGTAATCATGAAGTTTCTTCCGTTTTTCATTGCCTTAGATTTAAAAAAAAAATAGGAAAAAAAAAATATTTGCCCTTGTGAGCAATACTGATGTACATTCTCTCTTTCACTTGAGCTCTAACATCTCTTTTACTCTCATTCCTAAGCATGGATGGGATGTGGTTGATTCCAGCGACTCTGCATCTCAGCGTCAGGAGGAGTTACCACCTCCTCCACTGCCTCCTGGGTGGGAGGAAAAGGTTGACAACCTGGGACGGACTTATTATGTCAACCACAACAACAGAACTACGCAATGGCACCGACCAAGTTTAATGTGAGTGACGCTGTAGTCCTTTGTCACGTTTGTGGGTATGTGCAAAAGTTAAGAAGAACAGATTATTTTCTTCTGTAGAGACTGTTGACAAAGTATTTTTAAAAAATGCAAGCACAGGCATTTCAGGTCTTTTAAGGTTTAATTAAGTTAGACTGATTGATTTTAAGGAAATCCTCTTTTGCTTATCTGTGCTTGTACTAATGCAGAGTTCCTGTTCAAGCCTTCATTATACACTGCCTGTAATTGGATTTATAATGTTGTAGCAATGTTTAACTGAAAATGTTAAGAGTTGTACTGAAATAATGAGTTAGTCAAACATCTTTTACTATTTTTCTGTATCCTAGATTAATTAGATTATCTTAGATTAATTAATTAGAATTTAATTAGTTTTTGTTCTGCAGATTTTGAACTATTTTTTTTTCAATGCTATCTCTTAAGCAGCTTTTACTTTTTCTCACGTGAATCCCATCCATCTTATAATGTATCAGTAAGTGTCTATAAAACTTCAGTTTTTATGAATTATTTAATTTAGCACCTCCTTGAATTCCGACTGTGGTAAATGAAGTGAAGATTACGTGGCTTCAGAAATCTTTACTGACACATATAAAAAAGTAATAATGATTGGAAAATGGCATCAGGTGGGTGTATAACTTGAGGGCTTCAGGGTTGGTGAGTAGCTAAGATGACCAAAAAGTCAGTGTCACAGGTGATTTGGGAATGCGTAATTACTACTAATACACTTCATGCATTATTCTAGGCGTGGTAAAGAATGAGGTGGACACCACACTCATGCAAATTAAGTAACCTTGGGGTTTTTATTGTCTCTTTTTTTAAGATAGAAACAAAGGAAAATTTAGAGTGATGCTGTCAAGCCTTGTGCCCAGGTGGCCAGTAAGGCCAACAAGGTCTTGTGTTGTATCAGAAGTAGTGTAGCCAGCAAGAGCAGGGAAATGATTGCTCCCCTGTACTCAGTACAGGGTGTGAAACTGTGGTGAAACTGCACCACAGTGCTGTTGAGCTCTCACTACAAGAAAGACGTGGAAGCCCTGGTGCATGTCTAGAGAGGGGAATGGAGCTGAGAGGGGTCTGGAGCACAGTGCTATGGGGACTAGCTGAGGGAATGGGATGGTCAGTGTGGGGAAGAGAAGCTCAGGGGAGACCACATCACTACCTGCCACTCCTGAAAGTTGTGGGAGCCTCTGCTCTCAGGTAACAGTGATGGGACAGGAGGTGATGGCTGCATGTTGTGCTAGGGAAGCGTCTGGTTGGATATTAGGATATTTGTTCTCAGAAGGGCTTCTGAGGCACTGAAAGAGGCTGGCCAGGGAAGTAGTTGAAGCACCATACCTGGAGGTATTCAGAAGATGTGCAGATGTGGCACTTAGGTGGCTAGTTTAGTGGTAGGGTTGGCTGTGATGGTTTAACGGCTGGACTTGATGATCTTAGACATCTCCAAACTAAGTGATTCTGATTTTGTAAATTTATGAAACCGCTAGCAGTGGAAGGTCTCATGGGGTTGATGGTAGAATCGATAGTGTTGGCCTCTCAGTTTGAGACTAGTAACTCAGATGCTAATCTAGTCATTAAGAGAAAATATTGATTATTGTACAGTCTGTGTCAGCTGAGTAATTTGTCTTGCAGGTTGTTAAAATGTGCCGTACTAAAATGTTTTCTCAAATAAATGTTCCTGAACATAATTCTCTTTAAAAGCTACGATCCCTCATCCTGAAGGAGCGGTTTAAAAGGAATACTGCTTTTTAACAACCTCTTGTGCCCCCTGAGTACTGTACTGGAGATGCAGAGATATGCGCAGGGGGAAGTTGCACAAGCCAGGAAGGGACACCATGAAGGGAATTTGTTTTTTTTTCCATTACAACCACTGCTGGTATGAGCTGAACTAGTGGTTGTAGCCAGCAACAGCTTGTTATTGCTTTGGCTGTTGCAAAAAGAAAAGCAATAGTTGGCATAAAGAGAGGGGCAGAAGTAAAATCTCAGTGTCAGGAATGATTCTGGTCATGCTGGGAAAGGATAAAAGGGGTTAACATGTTACAGTGGGGACTTATTTTTCTGGTTTAACAACTCCGTTGTACAAAGAATGTTAATTTCCAGTCTTACATGACATTCGTGAAATGCTTCTGGTTTTATTTCATTTGGATTAAAGAATTAAATTTCCTCCTGTTTATGAAGCCTGACATGTGCAAGAGTAATGAATTTTTTATTATAATCAAAAGCATTAATGAGTTTAACATTCATAGTTTTCTTGTTCTTTTCTCCTTCGCTTCTCTTCCCCACTATCCAGTGATGTGGGATCTGATTCAGATAACAACATCAGACAAATAAACCATGAAGCAGCCCATAGGCGGTTTCGCTCTCGAAGACACATTAGTGAGGATTTGGAACCGGAACCTATGGAGACTGGAGACATTCCTGAGGTATATAAAGGTCTTGTTTTTAAGAATTTAACCAACCTCAGGCCCAAACGTTTCCCATTTTATAAGCTAATTGCTATACACCATGAACAGTAATGGTTTTGCATGGTATTTATGGAAATCGACTGAGTAGAATACCGGAGACACAGTAAGAACCCTAGATAGTTATACTTTCCTGCTTTTGTAGGTGGCCAGCCGAGTATGCACAGTGTTAAGTACCATGTAAATGCTAGGACGCACATTTGTAATAGCAAGCACTGCTCGTTATCTCTAAGTAGATAAAACACTTTCAATATTCTGCTTTGGAGAACAGTGAGACAATTTTTAAGAAACAAAATGTACCAAATGGAACTGCCATTTGTTTGAGTTTTCTTCAGTGTCTTGATTTAGAAGGAAAACAGGCTCTATTTAGAAGGAATACTTGGCTCTATTTAAAACTCTGAGATCTTGTTAATCAGTATTTTTAATCTACCGGTTGAATAACGTAATGAATTTTGGTAGATATTTTTAAGCAAACTTTTTGTGTAAAGCTCTGATCCCATTCAGCCTTAAGGAATGTTTTATGTTGAATGTTTTTATGAATGTTTTTACTGAGAAAGACAAGTGTATTTGTGTGCGCTAGCGATTAGTTTATTTCATTAAATATTAATGCTGATGCTCACACTTGTGTTTGCCACAGCGAGGTGGCTACCTGGAATGCACAGGGAAGGAGAGGCTTGGTTTGACTTTGAATAGTTAACACGGTTTCTTTTCTTTTGTCAGCCTTGGGAAGCCATTTCAGAGGAGGCGAGTGCAACTGGGGATTCTTTAAATTTATCGTTGCCACCACCTCCTGCATCTCCTGTATCCCGTAGCAGTCCTCAGGAGCTATCTGAGGAACTGAGCAGAAGGCTTCAGATCACTCCAGACTCTAATGGGGAACAGCTGAGTTCTTTGATTGTACGTGACACGCTGCTTTCTCTGTATACATCTTTACTACTGTGATCTTTGTTAGCTTTACATAATCCTGAATTGTTTGTGTGGATGAGTAGGTATTGCTGGTCTTAGGAAAAACTGAATAACAGCTGTTAAAAGCATCTTAAAAAAAAAAAAACTCAGCTTAATTTCACCACAGAACAAACTGCCTTGAAGAGCAGACCTCCTTTATTTAGGTTTAATATTTTTTTTATTTTCCTACATGAGTTTAATTTGAGAGTCTACTCCTCTTATACCTTTAGTGAAACAAAATGCATCATATGATACTAGAGAGCATCAAGCTAGGAATATCCAAAAGAAAGTGGAAAGACTGAATAATGCTCCAATCATCATCCACTCCAGTATTTGATAACTTTTCAAAGCTTGGTGTTTACCTATGCATATTTATGCCGAAGAATGTCTTGTATTAGAATTTTATAAATCCCCATCATAGTTTACTGTTTAATTGTTACAAGACTAACAAAGGATTAGAATTGAAAGGAGGTATTTATGGTGAAATGCTCTGTGGATTTATTAATAACTAGTCTGGAGAACCACAGCCAGTTGCTTGAAGTGAGAAAAAAATGTAAGTTCTGTTTGTGTGTGTTACCTGTTAGTTGGACACACTTATGATGCCACAAAAAGTAAGGATACTGTGCTTTCAACTGTTGAAATGGCTTATGTCTCTTTGATTGAGAAAACAATTGTAAATATAAAAGAGAACATTGTGTTGAGATTTAATCATTTCCTTGGTGTGTGCTATTAAGGTACCTTTGCAGTTAAAGTGAGGGGTGATCACACTTACTCTTTCTCTGATCAAATAGAATCTTGATTAGGTGCAAATTTTTCACAAAGAGCCTATGCAATGTATACAATGACTTGAATGTTATACAGAGATCAGTTCAGCAAGTTTTAGCTCTGATTGCCAGCCATCTGCACAAAGTCTGCTTCTGTAGATAACTGCAGGTTTAAAATAATTAAATAATTAAAATAATTCAGTGGTAATGTTTCTGTACAAAGTAGCTCTTTTATGACCCATTAAATAACACTGCAATACAAATTTTAATAAGACCACACTTGCTAAGTAAGAAATTGTCAGAGCATTTAGTGTCTGTGTTACACTACCCATTGAACTGGGTGTTGTGATACTGAAAGGAATAAAATGAAGGAGCTCTGAAATTATCCTGTCTGCACATGGAGATTAAGTGGGTCAGCAGTCCATGGCCCCAGAGGATCTGTCAGGGCAGCTTGTGTGTGTGACTCTGTTCCCACAGCTCTGGTCTCTGTGAGAGCTCACTGGCCTGATCCAGCACTTAACTCTGGGCAGTGCTTCTCCTGGGCTTGCAAATCTGCCCAGTTCTGAGATTTGTAATAATAGCAAAGAGACATCAAGAGCATTGTTTGGATTGAGCAGGGTGGTAGGAAGGGTTTGGCACTGCCAGCTAAACACAAGGTACGTCTGCTTGACATCTCCTCTTGACCCAAATTCCCCAAAGCTGTGAGATCAGCTCAGTGACTGTGCAGGCTGTTGGATCCAGGACTTTTCCTAAACCCAAATCTAGACTGGCTTTGCATGAACCTGACTAAGATCTGCAGGCTGCTGGCTGTACCTAGAGGTGCTTTGATCTCGGCCAGGCTCCCAGTGGAGGTTCTGCAGAGCATACTGCTTTCCCACCACAGGCTCAGGGTGCCATCAACACCACATGGTCATCACATGTGTTCCTGGCATCTCATTGTGCCCACATCAAGGAACAAACACAGTAAGCCATGTGTGGGAATCCAGTATCTCTAATGTATTGATTTTCCAAGGGCTATATTGACAGTATTCAGCCAGGAGTTGCATGTCTTCCTTAAGCTGCTTGTTCTCCCTCTGGATTTTCTAAGGTGTCTTCCAAAGATACTTGAAAATAGTTAAACTTACAGACGTTTTCTTTTTTTTTTTTTTCAGCAAAGAGATCCTTCCTCAAGACTGAGATCTTGCAGTGTGACAGATACAGTTGCTGAACAGTCTCAATTATCTTTGGTAAATGAAAGCTAATCTTTATTTATTTCTTCATCTTTTAACATCATCTGATTCTGAATGGGTCTTTTCCTAGATCAGTTCTAGGCAGATCTAGTGCAGCTATGGACGTGAAACCAAAACAGTGTCAGAATACAAAGTACAATGAGGAATTCCAAAAGAGATAAAAAAAATGTTTTGAGACAGAGTATAGTCATACTGTCTGACTTCAGTTATCTAACACAAAAATGTAGTTTACTAAACACTTGATGTATGAAGTGGAGAGAGAAAACTTTCCCATGAGTGTTTTCTGGTAGGGTATCAATCCACACACACAAAAGATTACACAAATTTACCATGAAAATATTAAGTAGGGAGCTACTGATAAGTTCATTGCTAAAGCTGATGTCTCTCCTTTGTTTCTTTCTGTTGTTATTGGTTAGACACTTAGTGTAACTGTAGTATTTTTTTCTTTGTTCTGTGAGTTCTGTATATTCAGTGTATCTACATTTGTTGCTTGTGGTTGCATGCAGTGGCTGTTGTTCAAAAGAGTGCTTATGAAGTATGATCCACCTCTTCACTTTCTTCCCCGGATAAACAATTGTGTGGTTTTCAGTACGATTATGCCTTAACTGTCTTCTCTCCACACTAGAGGAAACTGGCACTTAACGAAGTCTGATCCAGAGATGGTCTGCTGCTTAATTTAATATAACCTCATGGAGTATGAGTGTCTTTACCTCATGCAGTCACTTGGGGCCTTGTCGTGATCCATCTTTCAGTTTGCTATTGCAGAGCATTCATTTATTTAGCAGAAGAATTGAAATCATTGCTCTATTACAAGGATGTCTCTTGATTTTAATCTTTATTGAACCAATGATAGTTTATCTTCCAGCAACTAAATCCATACCTTCTTTCTAAATTGTGCTGATTTTGACTGTATTAATTCTTAGTGAAAATTTGAAATGCCACCTTCATATTTTTGATCTAACTTTTTCTGGTGATCAAAATGAATCTTTGTTTCTAAAGGAAATTAATCACGTTACACTTAGAGTGAATGATCTTGTCATCCTTAGCAATACTGCTCATACGCTGTTCTCTTGAAATTAATTCCTTTGGTGATTTTTCTGTCAAGTTCTATCTTGTTTATCAGTGATTGATAGCTTAATTTTTTTTTACATCATCTTTAAAATTATTTAAAACTAATTGCTCTTTGAATAAATTTTAGACTGGAGATGATTCCTTATTCCTAAAGACGTAAGAGTAATCTGTGTCCTTCAACACAAGTGTACTTATCTGTAACATTAATTATCATTTAACAGCAGAGTGGTCCATCTAGGAGAGCTCGTTCTTCAACTGTCACAGGTGGTGAGGAACCAACGGTAATATCTTTATCCAACACTATCTCTAAATAAAATGTGGGTGAATTTAGGTCTTGTACAGTAATTAACATTTTTTCACAGAGCAGCAATGTGATAATTGACATGTAGCCACTGAAGCAGTTGTTGCATTTAATTAGTTATTTATTTATTACACTTCAGATTTTCTCAAATAATGCTTAATTCTAACTTCACTCCAATTTAAGGCTATTTTATTACTAGTACATGCTAGTTTTAACAAAGCTTTACTAAAAACATACCATAAACTTCTAAAAAACAAGATACAATGCCTAATTCTTTAAAACGTGAAATAATCAATGTTTAAAGATATCAACTCAGCATACTTGTATCTTTCATTATGCTTCTGTCTTCCCTTACTCACTGTTAGACTGATTCATTTAGATTCATAAGATTGATCTTAATTTGAGAACTGTGCAAAGATACGTCATTATGGATTGTAGTGGTCTTAATTACAGCCAATTTTCATTTTCCAGCAGTTATTCCTCACTGCAAGGCTGAAATTTTGCTTTGCTCATCTGGTAAAGTTCTTGAAATGCTTTTCTGAAAGAATTTTTCTGCATAATTAAAGACAAGCAGATTTCATTTATATTGATCTTTGCCAAAAAAAGTCTCGTTCTGATAGTCTGAAACAAATTATTTCATAGAAAGCATTATCCACTGACAGTAATAATTGGCTTTCATGAGTATTTGCACTCTTAGGTAATTTACTTCAGGGATGTACTTCAGGGATGTAAATCAAAGTTGGTACGTTTCTTATTTGTATGCAGTAGTGTCAGACCTTGGTTTGTGTTCTGATGCAGCATTCTGTGACGCTGTTTGTATTTACTGTTTTTTCAGAATCAGAGGAGCATTAGGAGTATTTCGTTCCTGCAAATTGTAATATTTTTTTTGTGTGTCCTTGAAAATCCTCCTTGACTTTTTTATTAATAGATGATCTTGTGTTGATTATACTTCTTAAAACAGTAATATTTTCTGCTATTTCTGCTAAAGCTGAGTTCATACTTCCCTGTCTCATAATTAATGTCTCTTTTTTTTTTGTTGTTCCAATGTAAGTTTATTGCAGCTTACTTAACGGGAACCTTCCCCTTGCTATCTTCACTCAGCATGCATCTATACTATGAAACCCAAATCCACAGACTGCTCAGGACTTAAATATGAATTCTTTCTTGCACTTAAATCCAGATGCGCATTCTTCAAAGGTTGCCACTTTTTTGTCCTTCAGGGACATCAAATATGTAGACATAGAATTTGTCAATGCTGAAGTTTCTAGGGCAATTCAGTTTTGCTTTCAGACTTCCTCTAATACCCATCACAAATAAGCCTTTTGATAGTTCCCCCATGTTTCTATTCTGCATGGTAGAGTATGTTGCTATCTAAAGTATGGCAGGGAGACTGAAGGGCAAGCTTCCTGTTTTGCAGATTGCATACATGGTTGCATTAAACCAGCCACTAGAAAGGAGAAGGGCTGCTGACAGTTGGAGTTGTTTTGATAGTCTGATAAAGGGAAGATCAGATGATAAAGCTGAGCATCTTTCCGGTGTTGCTGTATACTCCAAGCACCAAGTCAGTTGAAGCTGATTGTTTGCATCATGCCAAGAAGAGAAGGTGTATTTTTACAACCCAGACTATCAGCTAGCTTAATTGTCTAATTTTTAATTAAAATTCGGCTTGTGGACTGTATTCAAGCCACTTACTATGTCCTTATGACCACCAGTTAATAGCTTAGCAATGGTTAGAACAGTCTTGGTGAAGGTGCTCTCCTTATCACAGCCCATCAGCTACATGAAATGAAACAAGTGGGAAAAAGCACTTTCCAGCATTTGACTACTCTGGAAATGAATAAATTGGAGTTTGCTTCAGCGGGTATTAACTCAGCTTCCTTATCAGTTTTCCTTTTTCTGTCTCCTAATGTGCCGCATCAACTTTCTAACCCATTCATTTTCCTTTCTAATTTTTTTTCTTGATTGTCAGACGGTTCTCCAGCTCATTGTGTCAACTATACTGTTCTGCTAAAAAGCAAACATACTGATTTAAGCAAGAGCTCTGGGAAGAGGTCTTGAGAATATGAAGCGAGAACAAGGATTGCTGTAAATCACTTTGCTGGAGCAAAGAATGTACAGCGTAGAAAAATAATTTACTGAGAATCTTTGGGGACTTGAGATGTTACCAAATCCTGCTGTGCAGTGTTATTCACATGTTTTATCTCTAAGTAGTAGTTTTCCACTGCATTAATATTTTTAAATAGAATGATCATACCACACAAACCACTGTTTATAAAGACACTGAAAGAGTAATTTCTTTTTTTGCTTTGTGGTTAGGCATGGTGAATAAAGCTGAGAGCCTAGGGAAACAGAGGTGGTTATCCAAGCTGCCTTAGTTGTGTTGTAATGCTTATGGTCTCGTAAGTCTGCACAGTAAGTCAAAACGTGGAGGTATTTGGTAATCTCCAAGGCTAATTCTTCCTTGATTTTATTTAAAGATCATATAAAAGAATGCGAATAGTCTTCTTTAAACATCTTCTATCTCTTAATATCATTCACTGTCTCATATTCCAGCATCCTCTTTTTCTGCAGGAGATCTCAGTATTTTTAAGACCTCTTCCACTACAGTTATTTCTTCTAACCTGCTCTGTTTTCCTCCACAGCTGCCTTACCTTTTCAGTTGCCTTCCAGAAGCGCTCACAAAATTTGATTCACATTCACACAGTGAGAATTTAAGAGCTCAGAGATGTCTGTGTGTTAATCCTCTGTGGGACTGAGTCTTCATAGAATCAGAGTTTTAGGGGTTGGAAGAGATCTTTAGAGGTCATCTAGTCCAGCTCCTGTGCTAAAGCAGGAGAAAAGATAAATTCAGTAATATATCTTTACCAGAGTAATTTGCCTGTATTGCTGAACTTCTGCCTGCCTGCACTTGCATATGAAATAGCTCTGAAACAGAAGCTGCCTTTCAGGTGTGGGTAAAACACTCAAAATCCCACAACAGTCACCTTTGCTCACTGTAAATTATGGTCTGCCATCACTGAGCTGGGCAAAGACAAATGCCTGAGTCTGGGGTGGTTAAACTTGGGCTCCAAAAGAGGGATTAGTGAGACCAGTGAGGAAGGAAAGCATGCAGAAATTGATAGAACAGTGAAGCTCAAACATCTCTTTATTCCAGCACTTGATGAGGTCTTTTAGATTTCACCATTCTTCTGCCATGAAGGCAGCTATGTTGAAGAAGCAGAGCGATCTCTAGCATTACAGAACCCTGATAGGTAAAATGTGACTATATATTTTCATGTGATTGATCTGTTGATTGAACCAAGTGCATAAATGCATTTTGATGTAAATAGCAAGGTGCAGATGCTGAATAGCACCTTAAACCTGCCTAGTCCTTTATGAGATGTCAGCAGAATCTGCTTCATTAGAGAGCATTCTTTAAAGAGCAAGAATGCTGTCCTGCTGGATGCAGAGGCAATACAAGCAAGTGATGTCTACAGAGAAAAGGAGTCCCAAACTGGAAAGTGATGGAGCTTAAACATGTGAATAACAATCTGGAATTGTAATCTGACTCCCTGGGCATCTTCCCCTCCTGAAATGTGCTTTTAGATGCAGACAGGTTCAGTATTAGAATTTCTTCCTAGGCTTTTTGCCCTCCAAAAGCTTTGCTGCTCATGTACACTGTATTTTTTAATTCTGTATGTCACAGAAACAAATGTCCACTTGTTTAAATCACTGAATATTTTGCTGCCCACAGAGACCTCAGAAGACAATGTCTCTTGTAGCATAACTGTTGTGTTAAATAGTGACATAATTTGTTTAATGATAATTGGTGTCATTGTCCTCATTGTCTGTCTGTTTTCTTTACAGCAACGTCTTTGTTGTGCAACTTTTTAATTAGAAAAGCGGTATCTTTTCATTCTAAAGTTTGGGCTCAAGTTTAGGGTGTATCCTCTACTTTAGGACACCTAATCCTGAGTGCAATTGTTTGTAACTAAGAAGATGTTTGGACTTCACTTTTTAAGCCCACAGCGGTTTGCTGCAATTGAGTCAAGATCCCATGGTAGAGATGAGGTCAGAAGTGGAGAGATCTTCACTGGAAAGCGTGATCACTTCCTTTCTTATTTATCCACATCAATGTAAAGGGAAAAATCAACCTTAAGGGAAAATCATTACAACGCAAGGTTTCTTTTTGTCATTATATGTAACATACCAATTTAAAAGTTTGAGGGCATATATGCTTAGCTAGTTTTGGAACAAGAGACCTGAATCTCTGCATAAGTGAATCAAAAGATCTATTATGAGAAACTACTATTTGACTCAGAGGGGTTTGAGGAAGAGCTTATATTAGATGATTTCCCAGGCCACATTTTCTGTACGTTTGATAGTTGTTAGAATTACGTGCATCAACAAGTTCTTTTGAAAGAACAGGGTTAACTTTTTTCAGCTAATAAAGAAATAACAATATGGCAATTTCTTGTTGAACAGCCTTCAGTGGCCTATGTCCACACCACGCCAGGCTTACCTTCAGGCTGGGAGGAAAGAAAGGATGCAAAGGGCCGTACTTACTATGTCAATCACAACAATCGAACCACAACCTGGACACGGCCCATCATGCAGGTATGGAGATCTGTTGCTCTGTTTAGATTGCATACGTTTAGATAGCATCATATTGAGTATAATTCCAGTGGAAGCAGCTCGTTAGAACTCTGAATTAAAAAAAAAAAAAAATCCAAGCGTGCTCACAACAGCTCAGGATAATCATAAAAAAATACAGGTGGGATTTTTGTTTCTATGCTTCTCTTAACTTCAGTAGTTGCAGATTAAGTTGATGCTACAAGGGAGGGCATTTGTAGAGAGGAACGAAACACAAAGAAAGACAGACATCTCTGTAGGTTTGAATTTGAAAGTTCTTTTACTTAATTAGTAATTCCAGATGTTTTGTGTCTTTGCGATGGAGTTCCAATTAAATAATGTGCTTGACTAATAGCCATAATAACGATACTAAATACTTACATAATTTTCAATTGCTTTGACTTTGGATGAACTGCGATCTTGATGACTGGCTAACTTGGTTTTGCATCTGAAACAGCTTGCAGAAGATGGCATGGTTGGGTCAGCAGCAAACAGCAACAACCATCTGAGTGAGCCCCAGATCAGACGGCCCCGCAGCCTCAGCTCACCCACAGTCACCTTATCTGCTCCACTCGAGGTGAGAAACACTGTTAGCATCACAGACCACCTTGTATCTGACTTCTCTCTTGGTTACCTTTATAACTTTCTCGTTCCCTTTCAGTTATGCAGCACAGCATTGCTATTGTTACAACATTCTTACTGTTTTGTTTGATATAATATATTGCTATTTTCTTCTAACGTTTTTCCATCTGAATCTTTACATCATACAGTAGTGTTGCTTAACTTTGATCATTGGATGATGTGAATGAATAGTCTGGCACATGCAATAAAAGATTGTGTTTTTCTTGTATGATTAAATCTCACAAATCAATTAAACATGGCTGCATTGAGGAGAGAAAGTTATGAAAAACTGCATCTTCAAATGGAAGGTGGAGCACCTTTTTTGTCATTTCTCACTTTTTCCCCTGGACAAACTGTGAAAATCTGTAAATTTCAAGCTGATATAAGAAGTCTAAGCCTACACTTACTTAAGGAACTTGTTTTAAAACCATGTTTAAATGTTCTTTCTGAAATTGTAGTTGGGACATCCATTAAGAAGTGCAGGCTGGATGTGGCTCTGGGCAGCCTGGTCTGATGACTGGCAACCCTGCCTGTGGCAGGGGGTTGAAACGAGATGATCGTTGTGGTCCTTTCCAATCCAGGCCATTCTAGGATTCTATGATAATGTCACTTCACATTTAGTATACTTTCCTATTTAAACTAACACCTATTGCACCACAAAGTACAAAGCAGTGCTTGTATCTTTTCCTTTTTAAAACGAAATGTTGACATGTACAGACCAGCTTCAGTAAAATATGTAATCAAGTGGTCATTATCATCACATAGGGATATGATCAAAATCTGTGCCCTTCAAAGTGAAAATCTTCATGAGTGACAAGGAATAGCTAATTACTGATAACTTTCCTGCATTCTAGGAAATCAATGCTAGCACTTAATTATAGTGTAAATTGTGTCTGGAATGAAAAACTTCTTGCTGTGATATCACATTGTATTCAGTTTCCTTTATTAAGTGGCATTTGGCAAATCCTTATACCTTCCCCTCTGACAGGGCATGAAGGACTCCCCGGTGCGCAGAGCTGTGAAGGACACCCTTTCCAACCCGCAGTCTCCGCAGCCCTCTCCCTACAACTCTCCCAAACCACAGCACAAAGTTGCTCAGAGTTTCCTCCCTCCTGGCTGGGAGATGCGGATAGCACCCAATGGCAGGCCCTTCTTCATCGATCACAATACTAAAACTACTACTTGGGTAAGGGGAAATTTAGATAATGAAATTCAAATGGCTTTGTCTTTACTGCTCTGTTTTCCAGGCTGTAGACCCTCTATTTCGCTTAGGAACTGGTCTTGTGCTTAAGATGCAAGTTCCAGTCAAGGGATTTGTCAGTCTGAAGTTATTCATAAAGCTGAACAAAGGGAGACTGACTCCTCCATGCAGTGGTGTACCGTAGCCACAGTCTGAAAGAGCAAATGTGACGCAGTGGCTGTAGTGGTGCCATTGCTACACTCAGGGAAAGGAAACTTATTTGTACATAACCACTGCAAGTTGTTTTTGGTGGATTTATGTATCATGTATCTACCATACAGTAGCATTTTGTGCTTGACTTTTTTATACTTGGCAAACCAATACAGGTATTACCTTTTAAATTGCTCAAAATTGGGTTTTGCCAGCATACAGTGTGATGGAGATTTGGTGTGCTGTTCAGTTTGAGGCTGCCTCTAATTCTTGAATTTCTTTCCTGTTTATATAACGTATGTTCATCTTCGGTGAGCAGTATCCATCTTATTATTTGTTTTGTGTCATGAGGATCTGTTTTTCAATAATTCCACATTTTCAATCAGCAAGTGGGGAAAACATTAAAGTAGGAAAAAATGTCAAAGCTGACTCAGCATTTCATGTCACCATTTAAATATGAGTGGAACTTTAATTTTATAGATGTTATTCAAATTCCCAGCAGCAACTATTTTAAGGGAAATATTTCAAATGGTGGCTCTTAATCATGTTCCCAGATGCGTGTGGGTAGGTTATGTGTGGAGATCTCGATCACTGTGACTCCAAATTGATCTTCTGTGACCTATTTTACTTGCCTCTTTTTACATCTTTTGTTCATTAATGTGGTATCTGTGGATTAATAAAAACGTAAGAAGCTCATTTACATCATTTTCCAACCTTATTTCTTTTGAGGTTTTGAGAGCCAAAAATGTACAGATGACTCTAAATGGCACTTAGGAATGCATGCTTTGCTAAGAACAGGGCTGTGGAAAGAACACCCTTAACAGTTATTACTTCTTAACGTTTAAAAAAAATCATCACAATTTGTTAATATTAATTAAGTATGTGGCAAGCCCAAACGTTAAATGTTTTATAAATAAATTTGGGTTTTGCATTTTATTCTCAGAATCGTAAAAATTAAACAGTAATTTTAATGTAGGAAGATGGCTGTTCCAGCTGTGTATGACTTTGTATGCAGATGCTGGATTTATGGTTGCATGTATCTGTTACAGGAAGATCCACGGCTGAAATTTCCAGTGCATTTGAGAACAAAAGCTTCTTTGAACCCCAACGATTTGGGCCCTCTTCCTGTAAGTGACAATGTCTTTGGGTGTATACCTGCTATCTTGTAAGAACTGTTCTGTTGTTGCAGTCTTGTATTGAATGCATATGGATATTGTTTGCTCTCATCACTTTGATGGAGATCCTAAAGCAATGTTTTTAACAATTCTTTTCAGGGAATGAGTCAGGGTGTTCAGCCAGCCCGTAGTGTTTCTGCAGTTATTAAACATTTCTTTGCTTATCTGAAGCTTTGAGCTTTGAAGAAACTCACCTTGTTTTTATCTCTGAACATGTGATTTTAGACAATTAATGGTTAACTAGCTGATAATTAACTGCTGTAGAAAAAAAAAAATAGAAGCACATTGCTCAAAGTGAACTTTGTTTCTGCGCCAGTATATTCTGGTGTTCAGAAACCTAAATCAATTCTGATTTTTGAATGAAACTTCCATATTCTGAAGAGAAAATGATTGTATTAGCCTCAAAGGCTTTGTCATATTGGTAACTAGTGCATAATAGTAATTTGCACATCGAATACAGAGCTTTGCTTTGTTTTTCAACAGCTGTATCTTTATGTCAGAGGATAACCTGTGAAAGCTGACACTTTTTCTAAGCTGCAGACCTTAATAGTGTTATGTTAATTGCCTTATATACATTAAACATGCTTTTGAAAAATTGCCACTGGAATTGTTTTTGCAGCACCGGAAGCCACAGTGACAGTAAGCCATTAGTCATCAGCAGCAGTCTCAGCAGGTATTGCAGACATGATGTCTGCAGAGAGTTATGCCTTTAGGATGGGTGGCTGTCCTGTTGTACCAGATGTGGCATATTAAGTTATCTAGGTTTTGAACAGATTGAATAGTGAATTTTTGGTCGTACTGATTTGCAATGAGCTGGGTTGCAGTTAGCTGAGAGCAGCTCTGTCAGCAGTCCAGAGTGAGCACTGCTTATGGGCAACAGGTGACAAAATCAGTGAGGGGCACAGACATCCTCCTCTGGAACATCCAGACATGTCCCTATTCAGGTCTTGTTAGCAAAAAGTTATGCCTTTTTTTTAAGTCGAGCTAGGCAACTTGTCAGGCTCATATCTCAAAATTCAGATCAGATTAAGAACTATATTAACTTGAACCTATTTATTACAATGAATTTTTTGATTAGAATACAGCAGTAATGCAGCATTTAGGAGAACAGCTATGGAAGTAACTGTTTTTTGTAGTTTTTCTCCAAGGACAAGTTTGTTTGATGGGAGGCACTGAACAGGAGTAACTTAGCCTGTTAATTCCAAGAGGTAAAAAGCTGCTGTGAAATGAAGGCAGCCTGACATATGTTATTGGTACTGTTAATTAGTAACAGGTTTAAACAAGCCATCTTTGACTGAGGCTGGAACCATGGAATGGTTGGGTTGGAAGGGACCTCACAGCTGCCCAACCCCTGCCATGGGCTGGTTGCTCCCCAGCTCAAGCTGCCCAGGTTCCATCCTGGGTGCCTCAAGCACCTCCAGGGATGGGGCGCCCACAGCTCTGGGCAGTGCTGGGGCCTCACCACCTCTGAGTAAAGAGTTGTCCCCTCACATCTGACTTAATTCTGTGCTCTTTAATTTAGAGCCATTATCTTTATCCAATTACTGCACTCACTGATGAACAGTCTCTTCCCAGTGTGATGGTTGCAGAGTTGAAGAAAAGTAATTTTGAAAAGATGGAAGTGAAATAATTTCCATTCTGCGTTGAAGCTGGCATACAGGTTAAAGGTGGAGCGAGTACTGGATCAGACAGCATTGCATGAACTGGAAGTGTGCTGTGTATTCTCCTTTTGTTACTAAAACTGAGAAAAGGGAATGGAGAAAAGGGCAAGAATTGAACACTAGGTTAGCCATCCTTGTCTCACTCTTAATATTTACAGTATATAACCCACAGGTGTTTCAGAAGTAAAAGGTGAAGCTCTCAGAACTAAAAAATGGTGGGCAGCCTATTCTTTGTGATTGTTTTCTCACAGTAGGAAATGGATGTGAACCCCAATGCAAGAAACTTCCACTTCAAAGCCTTAAAAAATACTTACTATATTGGATATAGTCATCTGCATAAACAGAGAATGCTTTGAATCATGCCAGATTATTGGCCTTGGCATAGCACACCTGTTTCTACTTGACCAGCACCTTTCAGACAATTTAAGTTGGCATGGATAATGTATTGCTTCATGTGTGTGAGAATGGTGGTATTTCACTTATTTTCTTTGGTTTTTTGTTTCCCATTTCCAGCCTGGTTGGGAGGAAAGGATACATCTGGACGGAAGAACGTTTTATATAGATCATAGTAAGTAAGCACTCAGGTACTGCAGCAAATAGACAAAGGGAGGTAATAAATATCGAAGTGAAAGCTTTGTAATTTTACTCTTCATTTAGGAAGCCAGGTGTTGATATGTGGAGACATTGATACCAGAGACTTAGTGCCCTCCTACGGTACTGTACATTCACCAAAAGCTTGCTTATAATTGGCTCATCAAGCTTTGTCCCTCTCTGACTTGTGAAACATTAACATTTCTTCTTTGTGGTTTCTTTTGTTCTTGTTGATATTTTGGACTCGTCGTTGTTGTTGTTGATGATCCCATGGCTTATTTGCACTTTAATAAATTAAAATATGCATTAGGAATAGGAAGTAAGATGGCCACAACTCCACATGTAGGCAGCAAGTAAATTAACACTGATAATACTCTCTCTCTTCTCGTCTGAGGTCTTGTGGCAGCATTGATTCTGAGCTTATTTCATATTTATAGCATGTTATATTGCACCCAGCCTGATATCTATTTTGACTATATCTGTATCTAACTGATATCTATTCAGATCTTCTGTTAGTGAAATTCCACTGTAGGTGATGTTTCAGTGTAGATTTGTCATACTGCAGCACCTCAAAACAACTTAGTTAGTTTTTGTTGATTAAAAACAAAACAGCACAAAAAAGCTTTTTTTTTTTTTGAAGATTAAGCTGGGCTTTCTAATTTCTACTGACAGGATAATCTTCACAGAGATAGGTAAATCAAAGCAATTGGAAGAGTGTCTGTTTGCTACATAAAAGTTAAGAGAACTAAAACGTTCAACAGTTATGTGTATTTGACAGAATTATATTTCTCCTTCAGTAGCATTAAATCCTAGCATACCTATAGTTTTGTTTACTAAATCATTAAACCATCTTTGCCTCTAAATGGGTTACATAATTTTAAATAAAAAACAGAAGCAGCAAACTCACAAAGAAAAAGATTATCCCTTTCAGACATCAGCATTGAAGCGTTCTGTATCCCTTCCTTAATTTTTAATTGTTGCTACCAATAGATGTCTGGAAATAAATCTGGCAAGTTATGCCACACCGCTGCCAGAGAAAGGTCAAAGAATAAAACTTTAATGTTTGAGATACCTGTATATTTGCTGAACCTCCCTAGCTTTGATTAAATTATTCAGTTTCTAAAAATGGAGCTGATGGTATATGTTCCCTCAAATAGTTTGATGCTTTTATAAAAACAGGTGTATTTGCATCTGAAGCCTCTCTCTGTTCCCAATTCAAACTTCTTTAGCATTTTTGCAGAAATTATAAATGTTGTTTGTTTGGGTGTTAGGCTTGGTTTGATGGGTTTTTTTTTTTTTTTTTGGAGAACTCTATTGGCTTCTATCAGATTGCCCTTGAATCTCATTGTTAGCACCATAACTAGAGGTGATGCCAGGGGCATTACAGCAGACTTTGTGATGAAGTTGTGCTCAGTGCTTTGCAAATGACTGTAAACAGCAGTTTATCAACCACTGTAGCATTTCTTCCCACAGTATCACAGAACCACAGAATGGCCAGGGTTGGAAGGTACTTCAAGGATCATGACTCTCCAACCCCATGCTGCATGTAGGGCACCAAACTCCACATTCAATCCTAGACCAGGCTGCCCAGGGCCCCATCCAACCTGGCCTTGAGCACCTCCAGGGACGGACAGGGCATCCACAGTCAGTAAGGAAGTGCAATGGCATTTGGCCATAATGTTAGCTTTGTGACAGAGCCTTGTGGCTCTTAATTGTTTCATGAGTAACATGAGAACATATGCTGACGTCAGCCATGGCTGCAACCAGCTGGGCTTGCTCTGGATAGGCATGCAAGTCTTGGGAGTACAGCACTATCATAAACTGGCTTAGTTAAGATGCAACAGATGTACTCCATTTCATTACTAGAATACAGCTAAATCAGATAACTTTCAACATTTGTGCTGCTGTTAAAGTCCTGGCTCCCCAGGTATATTTCTGTAATAGGCATGATTATTTGATACTATTGCCCAGTTTTGTTATATGTTTTTCTCGCCCCTGAGGAAAACTGTAATAAAATTCACTGCAGCCAGCACAAAAAGCACCACTGTGGAGCAGCACAAGCTGTTATGAAGCATGCCACAAACTAAGAAAAGTAAAGCACAAAAAAGATCATTTAGGTGCTACTTTAACTTAGTGGTCTGAAAATATGATTCTTTTCAGATTTTAGCTGTAAGCTGTTCTGATTTCTTAGGAGCCACGTAGGAAAATATGTTCTACATCTTAGAAGGTATCATGAAGAACAGCACAAAGGCTTTGTTAACAAATTCAGCGTAGTTATCAGTGGTTCACTGAGGGAGGAATGGATGTGTTAAATGGGTTCCCCATTCTTCAGCATGCTGAGAAGTGAATTAGAGGGAATGTGCTCAATATATTAGTAGAAAACAGCAACACAGGAGAAGCAAGACGAGCTCACTGTAACAGGATTAGAAATGGGAATGATTGTGATGAGGTGTAGGTGCAGTGTGAATGTGTTTTATAATAATTGCAAGATATAACTCATAATAGGAATAGTTAGCAGAATTTCCTTTGAAAAAGACATGAAAAATATCAGCTGAGTGTGAGTTAATTTATCCTGCGGTGTATCAGCAGGAGCATCTTAAATAAGAGCAGAGGTAATCCTCCTAAGCTGATCAGCAATGGTAACATCTGTGACAATGAAGCACAGGGTCCCAAACTTCAAGGAAATAGTGGAACCAAAGGAATAGAGGAAATCCTTCAGAGCCCGAAGGCCTGATTTGTGAGGAAAGAGAGAGAGTATTGCGTTTGTGTGAAGAATCAGGAGAGATGGTAGGTTTTTAAAAATGTGCTGCAAAATCAGTTAATTTGATATCGACATCTACTGTGGACAATAGAGTAATAGAGGGAGACTTGTGCTACAGTTCCAGCTCCAGTGGGTCAAGTTAGGCTCTTCTCACTGTATGGGCATTGAAGTCATAGAAAAGTATTTGTAATATGAAGTCCCTATTGCTGTAGTATTCTGAAAAACAGCTTAGGCAGTGATTGATCAGTGACACCACGTGCTCTTAAACATATCCTAGAGCAGTGAGAGAGAATGAACAAAATCTCTAAAGTAATTTCCAGCTCTGCCTTTGGTGTCATAGAAATTTACCACCATCATTGTGCTTGTCAGTTTCAAGTAGGTATAAAAAATGAATTGGTATAAAAGCAGTAAATGTGGCAGAAGGTGATGCGACTGACCAAGAAGCAACCATGTGAAAAGGGCCAGCCCAGGAGTCAGCCTGCTGGCAGGCAGCAAGCTGTGCAGAATGGGTGGCTCCCAGAGCTGTCGTTCTGACAGCTTTCCTCCACAATGGCCATAAAGCGTAAAGGAAAATAAGACAGTAATTTAATGTGAAATTAACTGCTAGGCCAAATTTGCTGAAGGGTGCTCTGTGATGGTTTTGAATTTTCTTTACTAACTTTTAATGAGAGTCAGTTTACAAAATCAAGTCCACTTTAAAAATAACTTGGGATGCTCAAAACTTAGGGGTCTTCTCTGACTGTAGAAACATGGGAAAGTGCCTGTGCTACTATAAAACAAGTGGACTTGGCTCTTTGCTTTTATCTGTAGTATCCTTAAAAGCAATTTTCTTGAAGCTTAGTATTTTTATTCTCAAAGCAAGAGCTACAGAACCTAAAATCCTGACTATTCTTTTAATATGCAGTTTAATATGCACTTAAATCAAAGTGTGTACCTAAGAGATGTATTATTATTACCCTTCCAGTGCAGGAAATATGACTTAAGCCTTGCCGTTGGAGATGGCATTTAGTTTGGTTTTTGGAGCATTGTCTTGTTGCAACATCATCATTCTGTCGTGATTCTGTTGTGTTCAGAATCTTGTGAGGAACAGCTGTCTGGAGGCAGAGGGAGTTTCACCGTGGTCCTGTATAACCTCACTGTATGACCATGCAATGCTGCTGGTGCTCTTGAAAGCTGTAGCTGAAAAGAACTGAATTCTGTTACCTTACTGCCAAAATAGACTTTGTCAAAACGGAGTGATTCCTTATACCATAACTGTTTACTTAATGATGTTATAAACTTCTCATTAAAATCAATGTCCAGGACTTCTTTTTTCCCAAAGAGATGTTATCCCCTCACCTCCAAATTTAAATTCAGACTGCTTTAAAATTCTTGAACTTTGGCCCTCTTCATGCAGAATTTTGAATAAGTAAATTCATCTACCATTTGACAAAGTGTTTGGGTTCCTTTCCCCTCAGGCATGAAATCTGTATTTTTAATATGAGTTCGATGCAAGATCATGTTCAAGTAGAACATGTTTACTACTACAGGCGTTGAAATAAAAGCAGTGTAATTATACTGAATTATGCTCTACTTTTGCATTTTTGAACGAGTCTTTTCGACCAAACGGTGTGATAGGATTCTGATGGAGTTGGGTGAATGCATTATTTCCTAACCCTGAAATACTAAGTTGTGGAAATGGTAGGGAAAACACGCGTAGGGGAAAAAACAAAACAAAACAAAAAAAACTTGTAATTTCACAGTGTGGTAGCAAAGTAGTAATGATATAATTTGTTTTGTTATTTACAGATAATAAAATTACCCAGTGGGAAGACCCCAGACTGCAGAACCCAGCAATTACTGGTCCTGTAAGTACTGCTGTGGTTCTTTTTGCACGAAATGCTGTGACTCATGTACCTTTTGTGTAGGCAGCAGTTGTAAATAAGCAACATGTCATGCTTGTTTTCCACATGACAGAATCACAGCCTGGTTGGATTGGAAGGGTCTTTAAAGCCCATCCAGTTCCAACCACTGCCATGGGCTGGGTGCCCCCACCATGCCCCCACCAGCTCAGGGTGCCCAGGACCCATCCATGGCCTCCAGGGATGGGGCTCCCCCTCTTCTCTGGGCAGCCAGGTGAGCTCAGGCTGTACTTGGTGAATAGAACAGGAGGCAGGACCAACCTTAGCTTGCTTTGTCCTGAGGGACGTGGGAGACTCAGATGAGCATTTTGTGAGCCTCCAAAGGCAGAGGAACTGCTGTCCTGTGCCCTCCTGGTGAGGTGCCCCAGAACTGGTGACAGTCAGTGACCCTATTTTGTTTTACATACGCTGGGTGCACTGGAGACTTTTCCAGCCTGCTGCCAGTGGTCCAAAGCAGAGTGGGGTTCATGAGGAATCACTGCATTGTTTGTCACTGGTATGCTACACACACCATTTCCAGCTCAGGCAGTAGGTTCAAAGTTGGTGGTTTTTGGAGTCTTTCCTACTAATGGCTACTGAGATATGGCATTTTTCACACAATACAGCATGTTTTCTTCCTAGAAGCCATTAACATATGATTTTGACTGTCTAGGAAACATTCTTGATTGGTTTGTCACAGTAAATCACAGAATACTTCCGTTTCAGCAAAAGAAGGAGAAGAGGGCTCCTTTTTTAGCAGGGTAGAAACTGCTTTATGTGATTGTTTTTAATTTCTATATTGCTGTGCTGTTTCTTTGCAAAGCTCCATCCGCTCTGAAACTGCAGAGCTAAATACTCTGCATGGGTTCATTGGTTGTCATTTTATTCTGTTTTCATCCAGCAACCAGAAACTTATTGTGCTAGGTGCTGCACTGTGTTCAAATTGTGTATTTTGGTACAGAGCTGTGTGTTCTGATTCTTTGATCAGAAGATCTTGGGAGTTTTGTACTGGCCGTGTAATAGTAGTTTTATCACTTCCTCTGTGAGAATGGGGTTAACTCACTGAGGGCCATGGACATCCATTGCTGTGTGGGCATGTGCTTCATCCTGCACCTTGTGGTTCATTTCATAGCTCTACCTGGAGCCCCTCAACTTGTTCTAACGAGCATTCTCAAAATTCTTTGTATTTTGTCTTTGTGCAGCACCTTATAATCCTTACCACTTCCAACTGTGTAAATCCATACCTTTTGATAGCAACACTCATTCCTAGAAGTCATAAAAATACCATATGACGTGCTTATTGTTTCCCAATGAAGGACACAGATGACAATACTGCATTCCAATCTCTTTTCTCTGTGTTAAAAATAGTTTTTGCTCTTTTCTGTTCCTAAAATAAGAAAGAAAAGAGGCTAAGTAGTTGATGAACAGAAAGCATGGGTAAAAATTTTGATACATCTTAACTCAACTTACACACTGAGAAGATTTGGTGTTCTGTACTTCATGCATGTGTTTTTTTTTAATGACACAATGAGTTACATATCTAGATAGCGTCTTCAAATTTATATCTTACTTGTTTAGGTATAAAGTAGCATAACAAACGATACCTGGAATAATTTGTATTTACAATTCTCTGTCTGTAGGCGGTTCCGTATTCTAGGGAGTTCAAACAGAAGTACGACTATTTCAGGAAGAAGTTAAAGAAACCCGTGAGTATAACCATGCTGCTTTGTGTTGAAGTCTGTTTTATCTGGGGAGAAGTGAGTTGTCCTCGGGGTAGATACAGATTAGTGTTTCTTGCTGTAACACATCTGCCAATGATTCTTGGTTGCCATACTCCTTAAAGGAGTAGAAACCAAGACAATGAAGAAAAGTTTGAATTTGGTGGATTTCTGAACAAAAACATTTACATATCTTTAAGATGCGCATTTTCCGGTACGAATAGAAACCCAAAGTGATGAGAGAGGAAGGAAATGTCATTTACTTACTACTGATTGATATTTCTCCTTCATTTTTAATGGTGGATTTGAAGGACAGAGCTGGAGAACGCTGGTAGAGTGGGGAGCCTACAGCGTTACTGAGTCTGGCACAAGCTTCTGGTGTTCCTGTTCTGCAAAAATACCTTGTTTAATTTCAGTGAGCAGTAGGTATTAGCCCACACCTGCTATCAACTGGTGATTCGCTGCAAACAGCCTTTGTAGCACGAGCTCTGACGCCAGTGCCTTTACCTCTTTGTTAGTAGTTCCTTCAGTGTGCATCCTGACCAATGACCAGGTGGACACAATAAGCACATTTGCCAGGAAAAAGCAAACCTTTTGACACACTCGTGTCAGGTCAGTCTCACCAGAGGAACTGTACCTGCCTGAAACTGTCACGAGTTCACCCAGTCTTGTGCCTCTGTTTTCAAATATTTTATCCAGTTCTGCCTTTTTGAATTTCTGGGCTAAATCGTAATGACTGCTAGAGCTCTCATTTTTCAGACAGAAATTCTCAAGTATTTTGGCAGTCCTGTTCTATTTTGTTCAGTTCTGCTTTATGCGCGGTGGAACAGTTCTGGCTTTTACAGGAATCTGAGTGAAAGGGCAACATGAAGCATCGTCTTTGTTATCATGGAATCACAGAATAGTTTGGGTAGGAAGGGACCTCTAAAATCACCTCATTTCAACCCCTGCTATAGGCAGGGACACCTCCCACCAGACCAGGTTGCTCACTATCCAGCCTGGCCTTGAAGCTGTCATGCCCTTTAAATACAACACAGTAAAACTAATATTGTTCTCTCTTTTGTATTTCATGTTGTTTTCCGTGTTTTATCAAATATCATAGAAATCTCTGATCCCTGGGCCTGGAACATACCCGGTTCACTGTCATCTGTCAACCTGTAGAAGTAGAAAGCATTGGAAAACAAGCATAAGGAGAAACTTGGCACAGTCAGATGTCAAATCCATCCTTTAGTTTTTAACCTCTAGTCCATAATTTCCTGAAGATCATTTGTTCAGACTGATAAGTAAAATGTACTCTCCTTTCACACAGGCTGATATACCAAACAGATTTGAGATGAAGCTACACAGAAATAATATTTTTGAGGAGTCCTACAGAAGAATCATGTCTGTGAAGAGACCTGATGTACTGAAGGCCCGGCTCTGGATTGAATTTGAGTCGGAAAAAGGACTTGACTATGGAGGTGTGGCCAGAGAGTGGTTTTTTCTCTTGTCCAAGGAGATGTTCAACCCATATTATGGTCTTTTTGAATATTCAGCAACGTAAGTGTCCGTTAAAATCTTTCCATTTGCAAGCAATATACATTAGATTTTGCATGAGCAGGGAGGTTACATTTGGGAGTAGTTAGGTCATCCTTCATGACACAGTTGTGCACTCTTGTCAATCAAATCTGTGCTCTCATTTATTTTTTCCTTCTCTGGGGACCTTTCAATTCGCTGTTGAAATCACATAAAGCATTCTCACTATTAGGACAGTGTTGCCTTGCTGGCAGCAGCACAAAGTGCCGTTTCTGGGGCGAGCAATAGTGAGTTGAGTGATGCAGACAAAAGACCATTTGTGCCCTCCCAGAGCATCATAAAACACCTGCCTTCCAGAACTGTACTGCTTCTTTGTCATTAGCTCACAAAACAGCTTCTCGTTTGCATTTCAGTAGGTATACAACACCGGTCCTGCATGAGCTCAAGTGCATTTATGTCCAATTTTAAAACCCTCAGTGGTTCATTTATGTAAATGAGAGAGCCACGTCTCCTGCTTAAAGCACATTCCTTTTGTGTCTGCCTCTGTAATTCTACGCCGTGTGCTTAACCACAGGAGGGATGGATTTCTTCATTGCAGCAGTTCCTATGTTTTCACATCAGTGTCATACTCACTCCTTTCTCTTATGAGTGTTGAATGAGTGGTAAAGTCGATGAACAAAGGCTGTACAATGAGAGCTTTCTCACATTTGTGTCTCAGAAGAAACACGTTCTGATTTTGGAGGGAAGCTCAGCTTACAGAAGAACAGGCTAGCTCAGAATGCCTCTGGGTTAATATTTTACTGGGTGGTGTGTTTTGCAATAATACTTCCACTTCTGTGACACAGGTTGCTGCAGTTACTTTAAAAATAACACTGTCCTCATGTGAAGTTCACTTTCATGGAAAGGAGTGTTTTAAATTGTAAACATTCACAGTGGATTGATTCTGTGCTGTAAAGTTCAGTAAAAATGTACTAGGGAAGGCCTGCTTCTAACCAGTGAATCTGGAAGCAGTATTTCCCTGAACTTTCCACCACGCACACAGATGGAAAAGATGAATTTAGAATTAATTATGGTTATCCCACAACCAGGAGGATTATTAGGAACCTTTGTCAGATCATCGTTGTGATCATTAAAGCATTATGCAGCATAGACAAGAAGTGGTCCTGAGCTGACGTTATTTATTAACGTATCTAAATATCTGTGTATTCAAAGATGTGATGATTTAGATTTTTTTCTTGCTTTCTTCAAAAAAGGGACAACTACACGCTTCAGATTAACCCTAATTCGGGTCTTTGTAATGAAGATCACCTTTCATATTTCACATTTATTGGACGAGTGGCTGGCCTGGCAGTGTATCATGGGAAGCTGCTGGATGGTGAGTTACTGCACTGTGTGGCTACGCTACTGCAACTGGACTTTTGTTAAATAAATCACTTTGATAATTAATGTGTTTCAGAGTGTAGTACATCTGGAAATAAAGTTAGAGGGAAAGTATTGAAGTGGAAGCTTTGGAAATTGTATTCCTACTTTGAATGGAGATTTTGTCAAGATTATAGTGTCTTGCTCAACCAAAACATTTCTCATAAAGCTTTGCTTCCTTCTCCACTCTTGTTAATCTCCATTTCTAAATAATCTGCACACTGAAGGATGACCACTACATTTCTATGAGGCCTTTCCATGCAAAACAGCTGCAGCTGAAACAGTTGCATGGGTACCAACTGCAGCATGCATGTTTTGTAAATCTGTTACTCATTGATTTAACTATTAATTAAATTTTTTGCTGGGGTTTAGAATCCCAGAATAGCCAAACAAGCAGTGATTCAGGCTGACTACATTTTAGTTAGAGGTAGTGCAGTACAACACTGCATTGTTCTTGAGAGAAGAGGGACAGGAATACCTTCAACTCAGTGCTTCATCTTTTGTGTCTCTCTACCACAGAACTGATATTAATTACATTGGTGCAATTCTTGTGATTAAAAGAACAACTCTGTGAGTCTGAATTAAAAATGAGCCTGCTGTTAACCTGAGCAGTTACAGCTCAGGTTTCTTGCAGGGTATTTCTTTGCAAATGTGTGGTGTTGTGTCTTAGAGCAGTCTGTCCTTGATTAAGGTGGAAATGCAGAGTAGTAGAAGTAATGTTTTCCCCCTCTGTTTTAGGCTTCTTCATCAGACCTTTTTACAAGATGATGTTGGGGAAGCCAATAACGTTGAAAGACATGGAATCAGTGGTAAGGACATTTAACCCTTATCAGCACTCGAAATTACTTGAGGATTTTTCCTATGGGGAAATCAATTTAATTAATAAATTAACTAATTCTCCTTCACCTTTCTCTCTGTTCTGTACCCATGCCCAGAACAGAGACCTTTGCCCAAGGAGGCTGTGGATGCCCCATCCCTGCAGGCATTCAAGGCCAGGCTGGATGTGGCTCTGGGCAGCCTGGGCTGGTGTCTGCCGACCTGCACATAGCAGGGGGTTGGAACTGATTGAGCATTGTGATCCTTTTCAACCCTGGCCATTCTATGATTCTTTCTCTCCCTTCCTTTCTTTCTTTCATCAGTCCTTACTTGTGAAGCTAATACATAACAAAGATGCAACCCTTTCAGGAAGTGTTAACTTTTAATAATAACAACGTAATCAATTATTTTATAATACATCATTGATGTAATTAAGTGGTGTATCTATTGTGTTGAAAATAACAGCTTCATCACAAAGATATTCTTTAACCAATTACTACGTGTTGCCATATACACATGTACCAAATATATATGTACAATCAATTTATTGCATAATAACACAGTTAAAAAGCAATTAAGGGAATTCAGTACCAGCTGAAAAACACAAAGATCAGTCTCATCCTCCTTTACAGTAGCTGTACCAGTAAACAGATTCCAAGCTCTCTGCAACCCCCTGGAGTTCTAGATTTAGGTGCCTTTTATCTCTTTAATGTTTTTATTTTCAAACCTTGTTTAATTTTAATCTCCTGTAGGACAGTGAATACTACAACTCTTTGAAGTGGATCCTGGAGAATGACCCTACAGAGCTGGATCTCATGTTTTGCATAGATGAGGAAAACTTTGGACAGGTATGTAAACACTAACCCAAAAGTTTGTAATTCTGTCTTACTGGTTATTGCCAAAAAGTAATTAACTTCTGGGCAGTATCTCATGGTTGTGAACTTAATTGGGACTGCTGCATGTTAACGACCAGTACAGGCAGACTTTGACTTTCTTACTGAACTATTTAAGTCTTGAGATGCCAAAGAAGGAAATTACATTCTTGCCAGTGAGCAACACAGTGCCTTTCTGAAAAGCAGTATTTGAAACTAATAAAAGACAGAATGCTCATTAAAAATGGTCTCAGCCTGGGACTGTGTGGGGTTCTACAATTGAAGATGTTCTCAAAGAACATGGGAAGAGGTAGAATTATAAGCAGCAGAGTACCCTTTTACAGTCTCTTTTAATAGTGCAGACAGATGATACAGCAAAAGGAAGCATGCTTGTTTTGCAAAGATTCACAATTGTTTTTGTTACAAACAAAAAATGCTTTAGTCCCATTTGGGAACCAGTAATAATGATGGAATTTTAAGTCCTCTTGGCTCTATCCTGTTTCAGCTTACCTAACTCAGTGAGCTACAGATAAATCCCAATAGCAGCAGGTATAATCTTGTTTCCATCATACTGCCTGTGAGAGGCAGAACTGCAAGACAGATTTTATCACAGAAAAGCCTGAAGCTCAGTATTATCAGGGTAGGATCTGCTGTACTGCAGAGTAAGCTAGATGGGTAGAGACTGGAATGTCTTATCCATCTAAATGCTTGCAGGATGTTTCTCAACAATTCAGAAGCTGTAAAACATGGCAGATAATGACTAATTTGTCTGCTTCTGCATTTTCCATTTACTGGTGTCAAAACTCTGGGGTCTCATGGAAGTCATATAATCATAGAATCACCACGGTTGGAAAAGACCTCCACATACCACCAATACTTCCCAATAAACCATGTCCCTCAGTACAACATTTGAATGTTTCTTGAACACCTCCAGGGACAGAGATCCACTCACTTGCTGCTTGTTTTGCCTCAAGCAGCGCTGCTGAAACGTTTGGAACTTGGTTAGGAGATTGTACTGCTTCCACACAGATGTTCACTATGTAAGAGGGAAAGATTTGCATTGCTGTAAGCTTCTGTCTTTGTTTATACTTCAGTTATCACCAGAATCTTTCTCAAATTAAAGGAAAAACAAGAGAAATCTAATATGTGATAGCTAAGAATAGGATTTTGCTAGCACTCGCAAATGAGTAAGAAGGTATTTTCAAGATATAAAGCATGGAAAGCATCCTTCAAAAGAGTAGAGAAGGATGATGTCTCTCTTTCTCCTAAGTTCACAGATCTTAATCACAGACTCACAGCCTGGAGAGGGTAAGGCCCTCCAGCCCTCCCTGCCCCAGCTGTGCCAATAATTTCTTTCAGCACTTTGAAGAATTAGAAGGCATTTTTCTGTCCTTATGAAGATGGGAGGATGTGTTTTCTTTGCCCAGTTTTACCTGCCGTTTTGCAATAGGTGTTGAAAAATAATTTACTCTTAAGAGTGACCATAGAATCATTTCTTCCTAATTAAATCATGTTTAAACATGAAATATGTTGATGTCTCAATAGCTATTACGGTGTAATAATTTTTTAGTACTGCTTGTAAAGTGCCTCTCAGGGGTGGTGGATTTCATGAGAAACATGTCCTGAAATAATGCCCTGTTGTATTTTGTTTTTTCTTTAAAATCCAGACGTATCAAGTCGACCTGAAGCCAAATGGGTCAGAAATCATGGTAACAAATGAGAACAAAAGAGAATACATTGAGTACGTATATATTTGTAGAGTTTACCCTAGGTGTAACAACACACAGTGTTAATGCTTTGGAATTTACCCCACTGCAGTTATTGTAGCAGAAAGAATTGTCAGAAAACCTTTTAAAAGAAAATCCCTTTGTTAACATGGTTTGTTTACACTACATTCCTAGAAAGTTGGAATATTAACCTTTATTGTTCAATGAATTACTCTAATTAAGGCAGCCCATGTCATGTAGTAGGAAACAGTATTTTCTTGATGTGTTGGCATAAGGAGTATTCAAGGAGGCATGGAATTGCCCCGAATGGCTGCAGACACCAGTCTAAATTACTCATCCTGAGCACCCTCCAAAACAAAGAAATGGCATTTCCTGGATACAGGAATTACTACGTTACAGCAGCATATGAATCTGGCCTGATTTCATGCCTCATTTTCTGCACTGGCTGCCCACCTAGGTAGCCTGGTAGCCTAGGTAGCTAGCCTCTACTTTGTAGGTCTCCTAAGCAGTAAATTTGCACCCTGGGCTGCAGTTTTTCCTGGTGAAGTGCTTTCAGAGAATGCAAATGAAGAATAAGTGCAGATCTCAACAATAAACTAATGAGAGAAAAGAGTGAAAATAGGACATCATGTTGCTGAGGTCACATTTGCTTCCCCTTTAGTTTTTATTCAGGAAGGGTTCAGGAGCTCTGCACATGTTTAAGTACTCCTTTAAGAGGAATACTCTGTACTTCTTTATTCACCTCCTGTGCAGTGTGGTATTACAGTGAAGTGACCGTAATAGCAGAACAGTAAGAAGTTTTTGGTTTTATGATTTGTTTTCTGCTCTTAGTTTGACTGTGCAGCATATATTTACACCATCAGCAGTTCAGTTTTTCAGGCATTCAGGCAGTTTTTGTTGGTTTACGGATGCAAAGTGTAAGATGTCATAAGCACTTTTTATCTCTGTAATCTTCATGTAGTAAAGCAATAAAGAAGAGCTCTTTGAAAAGGTGTGTGCCAAAACAAAGAACTGAATTGCACCTCCACCTCAGTAATCCTAGATAAATGCTAATGGTAGTGTTTTTATAACTTCAGAGTCCATACTTGTGCTTATATACACTCATTTCTTAATGTTTGATGCAGTTTAATTTTTTCCAGTGCTTTTTCCAAGAGTTATGTTATGATTGAGGAGTTCTAGTTGGTGCACAAGGGAAAAAAGAAGAGAAAAAAAGAAAAGGAAGGAAACTGCAGTTGTAGTCACAGAATCACAGAATCACAGATATCACAAATATACTTATGGTTGTGGAATAAAAAAAAAAAGTCATCATTTAGGTAACTTAATTCTAAGAGTAAGTACATTAACCAGGGTCGAGACTACAACCTCACTTAGAAAGAAAGCATAGTAATGAATTTGTAGGCTGCATAATTTAATAAAAAGCAACCCAAATTCTCTAATATAAAAGTATGATTGAGAGATACCTAAAGTTGTAAATGAGAAGCTGACATTGTTAGGGTTGCTAATTAGTCTTCTAATGAATGTGTTCATGTTTTTATCTCCTATAGCCTGGTCATCCAGTGGAGATTTGTAAACAGAGTTCAAAAACAAATGAATGCTTTTTTGGAGGTAAGGTTCTCTTTTTTATCCTTCTTTTTACCCAAATTATGTACGCATACATCAGTATACAGGAGTGGGAAGCTGTGCATGACCACACAGGTTCTGTTAGTCTCATAAGGTCATTCTCATTCAAGTTGACATTATTTGAGCTTCAAATAGCAATTTTTAAATTAGAGACTCATAATACTTCAAGAACTGTTATATTTCATTTTCTAAACCCTTCTTTGTCCTCCATCACTTACTTAGCTCATAGCTTTCTCCAAAGGCAAAAGTTCTGTCAGATAAAACCATAATTATACGTAGTTTGCTAATTTTACTTTTTCTCTTAGGGATTCACAGAACTTCTTCCTATCGATCTGATTAAAATTTTTGATGAAAATGAACTAGAGGTGAGTTGGTTTGATGCCCAGGGACGACAGATTGATACTGCTGATTGCAAAGATGCACTACATTCTCAATTCACTAGGTCATCATGGAGTTTGGAGGCAAAGATTCTTTCCATTAGTAGGCAGTGAGGATTTTTTCTCCCCAAATTAATAAATCTATCAATCAAGTAAAAGCACAGGAAGTATCAGTTACTCACTGAGGTGGTTTAGTACATGCATATGTAAGGAATGCAAGTAGCTTGCTGAACGAATGACATTTACTGGTCGTGTTTTCAGCAAATATGCTGTAAAAGATACTGTCACATGAAGCATACATACTTCATACTGCATAGTGTTTCTCCAGTGAAGTGAGGTGATCTTTGAGAATTCTCCTGAAGAGAAACTCAGTATCACTTTATGTCTGTATTTGCATTGGTACAGTGTTAACTTCAAGAGGTCGGGCAGCAGAGGGAGAGGAGTGGTGATTTTTCTGATGAAGTGTTCAGGGTAGTACCAGTACTATCTTCAATTAACAACACATCAATTATTTCCATATTTAGTTACTGATGTGTGGCCTTGGGGATGTCGACGTTAATGACTGGAGACAGCACACAATCTACAAAAATGGCTACTGCCCAAATCATCCCGTCATCCAGTGGTTCTGGAAGGTAAAGCTCTTAGCATGTTTGGCTTCTCTGACTACACCTGGAAGTCAAAGATCCCTTAGCGTGTTGTGGAGTCAGTTATGAAATTCTTTTTCTTTTCAAAAACTACTGAAAAACACATTGGTATATGCTGGAAATGGCAGTTGTCGTACTTCCTGGAGTCTATATTGGAATGGCCCATGATTGACAGAGTCTCTCTCTGGTTTTATTGAAGTGGTCTGTAATCTTTGTGAACTACAGTACTTCTATGAAAAGTGTATGTTTGCAGGAAAACTAGGTTTTCCCTGTACTACAGAAGTACTGTGAGTCACCTCATACAGATGAACGGCAGTTGTAGCTCCTGGCAGGGAGCTACAATGCCCAATTGCCTGGGCATTGTCACTTTCTTTGTTATAAGCAGAAAAGAATTCTTGTTTAACCAGAGAAAATGTAGCATGCCATCCTTTGAAGTTAGATGTCTATTTCTTACCATGTAATACAAATAAATTCTGTTTTGCTTATTTTAACACTGACATCTTCAGCCACGAAAAGTCACCCTGTCTGCTTCTCAACAGGCTGTTTTACTGATGGATGCAGAAAAACGCATTCGGTTACTGCAGTTTGTTACTGGGACGTCACGAGTGCCTATGAATGGATTTGCTGAACTTTATGGTAAGCTTCCTGCCCTCTGCCTGCAGATCACATGCTGCAGGTGGCTCCCGAATGCCATCAGGAGAGCACAAACACTACTGAGATATGGGCACGGCCAACCTTTACTCCCAGATAAAACTCCTTGCACTGAATGCCAGCAGCACTGGAGAAACTGGGGACACTGGAAGGGAAGCATAGTTTTGTTCACAGAATCACAGAATTGTTTGAGGTGGAAGGAACCTTTAAAGGTCATCTGGTCCAACTGCCCTGCAATAAAGAGGGACACATAAAGCTAGATCAGGTTGTTCAGAGTCTGAGCTCAGAATCTCAGGTCCAACCTGGCCTTCAATATCTCCGAGGATGGGAAATCCACCACATCTCTGGGTAGCCTGTGCCAGTGATTCATTATGGAATCATAGGATGGCCCGGGTTGGAAGGGACCTCAAGGATCATGAATCTCCCCTGCCACATGCAGGGCCACCAACCTCCACATTTCAGAGCAGCCCAGGCTGCCCAGGGCCCCATCCAACCTGGCCTTGAACACCTCCAGGGATGGACGGGGCATCCACAGCCTCTCTGGGCAGCTGTTCCAGCACCTCACCACTCTCTCTGTAAAGAACTTCCCCCTGACATCCAACCTAAATCTCCCCTCCTTCAACTTAAAACCATTTCCCCTTGTCCCTGTGTTCACCATGGGTGTTCTGTAGATGTTCTCCTTGCCCAGGAAGTATCAAATCCCTCAAAGAAAATGTCAGCTGTGGGCAGCAGTAAAGTTCATGGCGCATGAAGAAGAGGAGATTGGAGGTCTATGCAAGTGTGGTTGGTTTTTTTCCAGTTACCAGTCTAGCTTACCTCTTTCACACTGTATGTGCTCTACCCAAAGAGTAGCTTGGTGAATTTAGTAAGTTAACTGCGTTTGGAAATAGTATATTTCCACATCACTGTTTGCTTTAATGTAATTTTGACCTAACAGTGTTTGTACAAAGTATTTTGTACCAGTTGTAAATGGAAGTTACCATTAGGGTAAACATGCAATTTTTAATACAGCAATTGAAGTAGTTTCTGTAGGGTCCACTAACTCAAGTTTCTTTTTTTTTTTTTCCCAACTAGGTTCAAATGGTCCTCAGCTGTTTACAATAGAGCAATGGGGAACTCCTGATAAACTGCCCAGAGCTCACACATGGTAAGTCCAGAGCGTGTGTGTTCAACCATCTGTGCATGAGTCTGTTTGAGTACAGGTGGGTCTGGTGTGTGTGTCACAGTGAGTTTATGTCCTAAAAAGAATAGAACATGTTATTCAATAGATAGAAAATCAATGCATGGACTGGGCAAGCAGATACACACACATGGAAACATGAGAAGGGTGATGTGGTTGGTGCTGGCTGACAGACGTGCACCAACTCCAGAGCTCATTCATCCTCATGCAGGTCCATGCATTTATTTTCCACGTTTTATGTAACAGTTTTTTTCCTCTTCAGGGGTGGTTAAGAGCATAAACCTTCCTATTTTCACAAGACAGTGAATAATTTCTGAAAACTCTCAGGTTGGCCTCAGCTGGTACCCATGGGAAACAGCTGGCAGTGGCTAGCTGTGCACAGCCCATTTCTCCAGTTGAATGCACACTCCTGTCTCACACCCAAGTTATTCAACCTTTTCTATTTCTCTCAAAAAAATGCGTTCAAAATATTGAAGTAATTCCATTTTTCTTTTCCTTCTGAATTTCAGCTTTAATCGCTTAGACTTACCTCTTTATGAATCCTTCGACGACCTGCGAGAGAAGCTCCTTATGGCAGTTGAAAATGCACAAGGATTTGAAGGAGTGGATTAGGGCACTGCTTCCCACTTTTCGGCGCGTTCTGCTGCACTTCCACTTCTCCACGATGGACTGTGACTGTGGCAGAACCGTCGCACAGCGCTGGTTCCTGGAGCAAACTCTTCGACAGTGCGGTGGCCTAAATGCAGAATCTTGAACTCTGGTCTGTGGATGGCTTTTTTGACATTTCCACAGCCAGTTACTATGGGGTTATATGTACTCTGATTACATTTCAGCAGGACTTACTGTATTTATGTTGTGCCTCTGTAGGCTGAGCCCTTAATAAAAATTTTACATAATTTCTAATGACAATGAATGAAATTAATCATTTTACAGGGGTAGTGTTATAATTCATGTTTACTTTTTAATTGATTTAGACATTTTCAGATTATATTTCATTACAATTAAATTTCATGTATCTGGGGAAAGAATGAGCATTTTTCTTAATTTCTTACCAGACTTGATGCCAGTGTCATTTTTTTCAAGCTCATTTTGAGCCTTGTGTTCCCAAACTATTAGGAAAATAGGAGATAGTTATCTTGGAATTCTTCTCTATATTGGCTATATCAAGAGCACATAAATATTTTTCTGTATCCAGAGGAGGTATGGATTCTATGTTGCATTTTTGTATAAATAATAGTTATGAGTCGAGGGACAGTCATAACATAGCATGCCAAATCTCATGTTCAATAAAGAAATTGCCTCATTATTCCTTGGTGATATTTACATGTACTGAAGAACATTTTGGGGTAGGGTTGGCATTAATCATTTAGGAAAATATGCTTAACCCTGTCATTATCTTTGTATAGTGGTTCTTTTATTATCCTTTCCTCTTTACTGTGTGCAGTGGAGGCATTTTGAAGAAAACCTGGCACTGTGTGATTTGGCATTATGGAAAACAGATCTGTTTTGTCTCCTATTTGTATGCATTTGCTAATGATATCTAAACACGGTATCTTTTGTTTCTAACTGCACCAACTCTAAAGGCACTTTATGTAACACATTGAAGTCATATCTGTGTTTTTTTTTATCATAAACATTAATGTGATTATGTTCCTTCTCACTGCACATGTCTTTCTGGTGCAATATCTATCAATTGTGAGTTTGGCTGCTGCTGATGTATAAGAGGAAAAAAAAAACCAACAGCTGTAGAGCTGAGCCTGCAGACATGTTCCTCAGCAATTGTTTTTGTGATTTATTTTTTACTTAATCACAAAGATTTATTTAATATACACTGCTATCTATCTAATCAGTTTTGTTACCTATGACATGTTGCATGCCTAAACTATAATGTCTTGAGTTGCATCTCTTGTGTGATGGATTAAAAGTGAAAGATTTGTATTTGATCCACTGAACTTAAATGGTTGCAGCACTACGGCAGGAGGTGTGAGGGTATGGCTGCACAGCAGGCGGGGTCAGTTTTGCCTTTTGTGCAGGACTTTTCCCCAGGAGCCCACCTGATGCTTTATGGAGCAGGGTGGTACAGTGTGGAAGCAGAAGGTCACCTCTCTGCCCAGCACTTTGCAGCACCCACCGGAGGTACTGCCTGCTGCTGGCATGGAGCAGCCACACCATGGACCTCAGCAAAGCTGTATCTTAGGGCAAAAGGCCACTGAAAAGAAGGCTTAATGCTAATAACGTTCAGCAAATGCTGTGTGCATGTCAGCAAAAGGTTTGAGGAGCTAACAGGTGCATGAAGGTGTTTTAGCATTTGAACACCAGACTTACCAATTCTTTCGATGTCCCTTTCTAACCTTTTGCACTTTATGATCATAAACCCTTGAACAAGAGAAATAAGTGCATTTCAGTAGGTAAACAAGCACCACACTGATGATTTAGTGGGGGGGGGGGGGGGAGGGAGACGGAGAGGATAGGGTAAATCCACAACCTCCTTGGGCAACCAGTGTGTCTGAGGAGGCTGTGGACGCCCCATCCCTGCAGGCATTCAAGGCCAGGCTGGATGTGGCTGTGGGCAGCCTGGTCTGGGGGTTGGTGACCCTGCACACAGCAGGGGGTTGGAACTGGGTGAGCACTGTGGTCCTTTTCAACCCAAGCCATTCTGTGATTCTATGAAATCCGAGCATCTGCACAGACCTATATACATTAATGCCCAGTGCTGTATACCTTAAAGCACTCCTGAGATTTTTTGGCAGAACTGAAATCCAGCCTCACGCAGAGGCTGTGACCCGGCAGCAGTGCAGCTGAGATGGGAGCAGAAATCAGAGCCTTGTTAGCTCTGCCAGCCATCAGTTCTCAGTCCACCTCACTGCCCACCCATCTATGCCACATTTCCTACATTTCATTACAAGAATGCTGGAGGAGACAATCTGCTATCTCCAGTAAGGTGCACCATGAAAGCACAGCAGAAAACAATAGCCACCTTTCTTGCAGCTGCATTTTCCATTACCTAAGTTCAGACTATCAGGGCATGCAGTTATCCAGCTCTGGGAGTTACAAGACCTGAACAGGAAGCAGATGAGAAGGTTTGCATGTCTGAACACTGGGTGTTGTACCTTGCTTTGCTGTACTGTGATCAGACAGCAAGCTGAGGACTTTGCAGAGAACTTCCCAGATGATGCATGATGGCTGATCAGTGCCTACAAGTGAAACACAGCTGTGTTCCCTGCTGACACACAGAGGACACGGCTCCTCTTGATGGCCTCTCTGCACCCCATTGCCCCCCCAGTCAGCCTTCAGAGAAACAATCCACTGCCACTGGCTTTGCAGAAGTCAAGGGAGCCTGTCACTGAGCTAGGTCCCTAAAATGAGGCTCTCTGAGTATCAAATAGGCAATGATATATATTAACAGGGAGTGCAGTCAGGTTAACCATGAAACTTCAAATTTAATCTTTGCCCAGCTTGAGCCTGGTAAAATTGAAATTCTCCTTTGGACTTGAATACAGTAAGTTTGACCTGGATGCACTCTGGGCCACGAAAAATTTATCTGTATCATATACTGGCACAGTAATGCTTGCAAATAGCATAGATAAGAAGGTAATACTTGTACCATGGTGTCCAGCAGTGCAGTATTACCTCACCTTGAAAGATCAAGCTGGAAAAGACAAGTGCACAGGTTATAACCACCATTGCATTTTTGCTGTGTGCAAAACCAGGTGGCAAAAACCTGGAGCATCTGCTTGTTCTGCTAATTAGGACTAATTACGTGCCCCATTTTGTCAGGCTACGTGCTGCAGTGGGTGGACATCTACATGTGCCTGTGGCATAGAGGTTTTCAGAACAGGGTACTGAGCTGCCCTCCAGGGCTCTGTCCCAGATCTCTGTCACTTCTTGATTAGAGAGAGGATGTGACCTCCTCCTGCATTCAGTTTTTAAACTAAAAGCAAAACTTTGAACCTTGGCCTTAAGTTAAAGAATAACAGAGATGGACACTGGATCGATAGCGGACAAATATTAGTCTCATGCAGTGGGCAGATGCTTCTCCGCTGTAGATCTAACTCTTTCAGTGTGCCATTGCAGAATCTTTAGGTTTAAAGGTTTCTTTACATACAGAAAAAAAAAAGAAAAAACACTTTGAAGTAGCTGGAGGTTAATATTCCGTGCTAATCCATCCATCTCCTTCCTCCCAGAGCAGAGAACTGAGCGCTGCAAACAACATTCTCTGTCTTCTGCCATCCCAGTCACTTCCTATATTCCAGAGCATTATTTCTGTGAAAAATTGCTTTCAAGAAAATTGCCAACTTTTGACCAGCTTCCTAGTCAAGCATGCAGATACTCAATAACAATAAGCATGCACTATTTAGTGATAATGTAAACAGAAGTTGTGATAACATTTCCTCATCTCAGACCCAGCTGTGCCCCTGGGTTAAAACAAACATGCAGTCAAAATCATGATTTCATCTCTACGAGGGCAGTTCTGCTGCACCAGAAGAATATGAAATGGAAAATTCCATGCTGAGGTGCAAAGGCATTTTTTGCTAGGAGGATTGCAGCAGTCCACATCAAGCTGTAGTTGCAAGGGAAACAAATTGGTCTTCAGGGTGTCAATGCTCTGACAAGCACAAAGGAGAATGACCTTAGGAAACAGAAAATCAGGATATTTCAGGATGTAACATCTAACAGCATGAGTGATATTTAACAGAAATCTGAGGCTTGATTGCTGCCTATGCTTAAAATTAACCTACAGCAATAACTAATCAGGCTTTCTACTTGGACAGCGACCAACAAGAAAATGCCATTTTCTGGGGCCTCTGAGGGTCAGTGCATATACACACATCCCCATACCACCTTTTATCTGTGCTACAGGCATCTGTTTAAATAGCTCTGTTTGAGCTATCTGTCCGTACAAGGGGCAGGGGTGCAGTGACCACACGGTCAGCCCAGCTGGTCCCCACCTGCTTGTCCTTGGCTACTGCCTGCTGTTGGCAGCCTGAGGTAGGGCCAAAAGCACCGAAAACCTCAAGCCAGGGATATGGCAAAATCCCCAATCATTGTGCAATGATATTGTAAGGGACGCTGGAAGACTTCTGTAGACCTCTGCCTTCAACACTGACAACTGCCTCCATTTTCTTTCCTCTCCTGTAGGAGGAGGACAACCCTGTTTTGGGCTGGCTGCCCTCCACCAGCTCAGGTTGCCCTATCCATGTCCCTGGGTGTTTCCAGAGACGGGGCATGCACAGCTTGTCTGAGCAATCTCAAATTCTCTCTTGTTCTATCACTATTAGACTATGTAAAAACACAGTTCCCCTCCTATTATAACATCTCCCCAAGTAAGGGAGGGCAGCAGTAAGGTCTCCCTTCTTTTCCCCAAGCTGAACAAGCCCAGCTCTCTCAGCCTTTCTTTACAGGGGAGGTGCTCCAGCCCTTTGATCATCTTTGTGGTCTCCTCTGGACCCACTCCAACAGCTGCACATCCTTCTTCTGCTGGGGGCCCCAGGCCTGATGCAGTGCTGCAGATGGGGCCTCACAAGAGCAGAGTAGAGGGGGACAATCACCTCCCTGTCCCTGCTGGCCACCCCTCTGTGCAGCCCAGGATACAGTTGGCCTTCCAGGCAAGAAAGAAAGGGACAGACTCTCTAGCAAGTTCTGTGACAGGACAAGGAGAAGTGTTTTCAAACTATAAGAGGAGAGATATAGATTGGACTTGAGCTTTTTGCAGTAAGAGTGGGGAGGCTCTGGCACAGGCTGCACAGAGAGGCAGTGGTGCCCCATCCCTGGTGATCCCAAGGTCAGGCTGGATGGGCTCTGAGCATGCTGGAGCTGTGGGTGTCCCTGTGCACTGCAGGGAGTGGCACCTGATGGCCTTTAAGGGTCCCTTCCCATTCAAACTGTTCTATGATGTTATGATCCTGGCATCCCTTCCAAGCTGAAGCATCATTAGATCATATGATCTGACAGTGCAGCTCAGCTCACAGAGCGATGCTATTTTCTCACTGTTTGTTCAGAAGGAAATTACACGTGCTTATCAGAGATAACACACTCTGCTTGAATTTTTCAGTGCCATTCTCATCAGAGGTTGTATTCTCCAGATCACACTGACACGATCCCATCCCATCTTTTCCTTACTTCATGTACTGTGTGTGTGTGATATACCTAACATACGCCAACACACAGCTGGGGCAGCTTGTGCACACTCATTTTACTTGAGTCTGGCTGAGTTACTCACCAACCCCAAATTAAAAGGGAACTTCATGTTCCACCAGCATTTAAGAATTGTGAAACGAGCTGAATCTTGCTACATACATCACTTAGTTTCAGAAATCAGCCCAGCTCGTTTGTTCATTTACCTGGAGTTAAAACAAGGCTCTGACTTGCTGCTTACAGAGGGCTGATAAGAACGATTAATATTTAACATTCCCCAGCTTGCTTACGTGAAATGGCTCAAAGGAGATGCCCGTGAATGTTGCAGCTTAATTCAGCGATGCTAGAAATGGATGCGTATTTTCCCCACCAGAAGGCATACTGCACAGCACTGCAATATGTGCTCCCCCTGCACCGTGTTGCATCAGTGCATACCTCAGCTCAGCGCCTTGCTGAGAGCCCAAGCACTGCAGTTATCACCAATTTCACCCCAGAGGCGCAAAGAACAGTGCAGTGCTCATCAAACCCAACAGCCAAAGCAGAACAACAAACCCCCACAGACCGAGCCTGCTCACAGATGTTGAAGGTGCACCGAGTTTTTCTAGAGAACAGACATCATCAAATGCCACTATGGCAAACGAAGCCCTCTCACACGAGTTAACAACAGAGCAGAGCTGACAAGTCCTGCAGATGTAACGCCCGCAGTAATGATCAAATCAAGGAGAAGTCTTGCTCTTGATGCATTTCAGACTGAGTAATCTTTAACAAACTCTGGAGAAAGGGTCCATTCTGACCCCAAAGCAGCACACTGAGTCTGTTCTTCTGGCAGAGCAGCCACACGTGCCACATTTGTACAGTGCCATGCAGCTCAAAGGCAGCTGCAGAGGATACTGCCTGAAAGTAAGCTGAAAAAAAAACATCAGCTAAGGTCAGGAGGAAATAACCTGCTCTGCACTGGGGATAAAACCAGGCTTTGTACATGTGCCATGCTTTTTCATTTCCAGTCGTAATAAACTTCCTCAGAAGAAAAGCAAGTTTTGAAGAGTATTCTAGGAGCAGCAGGTGAGTTGCAAGTTTCATTTCATACAGAATGTATTCTGCAAGTATAAAATCAGAAATGTATTCTTTCTGCTTGCAGATTATGCTTCTCAATCTCTGAATCCCTGAATAAGCCATGAAAGTGAGTGTTGAAATTACTGCAAATTGCAGAGTTCCAGTCTCCATTTCAACATAAGACTAACCACTTGGTCTTTATATAAACTCAAACTTATCGATTGTTTTCAAAAGTTTTATCCATCGTTATTACTGAAACAACTATTGCATGTGTTGAATTGATTTCCAGTACAACAGGGAAATTACAAGAATGGAACATGTAGTTTCATTTTGCACCAGTGGAAAGCTTTAGCTTTTAAAATAAAAGCCAGAAAATTCAAGCTGCTTCTGCTAATGATGAGTCCTTTAAGACTCAGTGTACCTGAAACAGTTTGCAACTTAGGGAAAACTTTAGCTTAGATGCATGCATTTTGTTCTGAGGAACAAAAGCAAGATGGAATCAGTGGCTCAGCCAAGGAGCAGAGTAGTACTGCACTGTGGGGGCCGTGCTGTGGATATGAAATACAGCCTCTGTACAAACAATAATAGAACAGTTATGCTTTAAGAAAAGATTACTGTCACACTTCAGTTGAGTTTCAAAAAATACATTTTTTCTTTTCAATATATACGAATATTTTAAGTGGGTGTTTATTGCAAACCAATTTTCCTCCCCAGTCTCCTACCTCTGTGATTTTACAAACTAGTTTGCTGGTCCCTTTTGGCCACTGATACCAAAGAAATGAGTAATTAAGAAATGAAGCAATGGAGGGGAAAAAAAGGAAGCAGTTACAAATTAATTTGTCTTTTAAGTGCATTCTGATCACACCGTTGTATAACTTGGCAAACCAGTGCAGTCACAGCAATTGATTTAAAGTTCTGGCCATATGAATTGTTACGTGACAGCAAAGGCAGCCAATTTCCACTGTTTGCACTTAATTCCTAATAGCTTTACATCAGTGTGCCCACCACACTCCCACACCAAGGAGAGGTAAGAAACCCTTCCCTTTTCACGTGGAGCTGTCTCTTGCAAAAACAAGCCTACGTTTGCACACAGCAGATCAATGGTGTCTGTGAAAACACAGAGGGAAGATCCACAATCCTGCATGTTTCTGTTTTCATGGCAGATATTTCCAGTGAGGGACAGGGTAGGACGTTGACAAACACCAGCAAAGCACAGCCATTAAAGACTGAAAAAGAATTTTTTAAAAAGGTGCTGTTTTTTGGGCTCTGGTGTAGTAGGGCTCTATAGAGGATTTATATGCATTATATAGGCTGCCATCCACTGCAGAATGAAAGGCCCATGTACTGAACTATGGTTAAATATGGTCCATAGGGCAGGAAAGAGCCACTATTTCCTGAGAACCCACCACAAATGTAATCTTCCCTTATTAAACCCATTTAAACCCAGGACGGATCATAGAATCACAAAACCACCGAGGTTGGAAAGGACCTCCAAGATCATCCAATCCAACCATCCATCCATCACCAACACTGACCACTAAAACACATCCCTCAGTACAACGTCTGAACGTTCCTTGAACACCTCCAAGGATGGTGACCCACCACCTCCCTGGGCAGCCCCTTCCAGGGGGCTGGATCAGTTAGCAGGAAGTATTCGGATGTCTCATTTGTGTACACCTTTGGAAATTATATACAATCAGCTTCACTTTTGAGATTTAACCACGTTACTGAATAAAAAATCCGACATACAGTCAGGTGCTAGGTGTAACATAACTGATCCACACCTTACATCCTGCAACACTTCACTGACATCACCTCCCTCTCACTATTTCAGCGTCCGAAATGCCAACTTTTCTGCTCTCCAGGCGTAGTTCTTCAGAACAACTGGTTTGTAGGCATTTGTGACAGAGCCATCCCTTGCACAACAGAGGACACAGCACACTCCACAGCAGGACACATCTGTTGTTTGTTCTCAATCCGTGTCAGAGAATGACAAACTCAGTCTTCTGGTTCAGAGATATGCACCCTTAAGTACGGTCCTCAAAACTCTGTACAGGCTGTAAGAACCTCCGCAAAGCCCATCTGAATCCAACCTCTTCATCTTCACCACAAGCCAGACTGCTTTCACACAGACAAAGCCTTGATGCCTGCATGGAGGTCTGACACTCTACAGCTGTCCTGTAGCACATTAGTGAGAGGTTTCCAGGCAAGGAGGACTCGCAAACAGCAGAGATGACCACCTCTTCTTTCAACTACTGAGGCTCCAGGTCAGTTTTCCTGCTTCAAGAACAACTAAGTACTTTTACCAGTGCACATGCTGCAAATGATGGCAAAAAAGCCAGATGGGTCCTTAGCAAAGCCTGGACCTCCTAGACCTTCTGCACTGCTGGGATATGAATGCCTACGCCTCGCTGGTCAGCACTGCCTTTGGAATTGCACCTCAGCCAAGTGTTTTGGGAGCTCCACTGCAGGCTGCTCCCTGCAAACACATAGATTGCCAGGAGCTGAACTCAAGAAAATTGCACTATTCTGCCCTGAATAGCCGTGCTAGGAAAGCCTTCCTCCAGTATTAACCAAAAGAACTGTCCAAGGTGCAGCACCCAGCCTATCATCTCACCTGCCCAGGCAATGTAAGACCAACTCTGATTCAATTCACATCACGCTTACTTATTTTTCCACCCTCAGCAATTTTATGCAAATTTCCAGGCATTAAGATGAAGGGAAGCAAGCTTTCTGATGATTTACCTCAAATCCAGCTCATTTTCTACCCATCTTTCTACCCATACATGTCCATTCTATAAACAGCATCAAACCTGATACATGGCACGGGAACAATAACTCCTGCAATTGTAATTGCTGAGTATTGGCACCACTGAGTGTTCACATTACAATTGAAGATTAGAAGCCTAGAACAAATCTTTCCTGCTTCCTCAATTGCAAGCTTCCTCGACCTGAGTCAGTCCAGAAGAGCAGTTTCGGGTAGTCTAATGCTATCACTATCCAGTAAATTTAATACACATTGCACTACATAACCTTCTCTAATTAACACTGACTGTTCTGAAGACCTATCTGCCTTGGATCCAAGGACTGAGGCTTATAGAAAGGTCCCTGAGCCACTCTGACACCAGCTGACACTGAAGACTTACTCATTTTCTCTTTGTCTCAACAACTGTATAACTCATAGACCTATTTTCAACAGCCAATGGATTCATAACAGGTTGCAAACTGAAAACCAGCTTTTGCTCTCTGAAAGAACATCCTTCCCACAGCACTCACCAGTTACAAATACAACTTACTTCTCTTCTTCAAAGAGTTCTTCAACTCTTTTCACAGGACGAGCTTTAGTCCTATTTCCTCAGTAGAAATCTCTTAGCACACGAAGAGAGTTGTGATGCCTGACTCTCATCACCTTCATTCATCTGAGCAATCAGAATCAGCTGCACCCAGAACTCCTGTATTCTCCCCTACAGACATACTCCAAAGGGAATGCAGCTACCCAAAGAGACGAACAAGCAAGAAGAAACATGGATTATTTTCCTGTGGCCTTGAAAACAGGACTTCGTGACAGCTGTTCCAGTTCAGTAGAGCTATGATATCTAGGCTAGAACAGCCACGTGAAACTCAACTTCTTGCTGTACAGGACAGTAAATGAATTTGTAACCTGAAGGATCACTACTGCACAGTAAGACTAAATATGATGTCTATGGAATGTTTGCATTTAGCTAGTGAGTTGTCTGCAATTTTCATCTGAAATGACGATCAAGACTTCTTGATTTTGTCAAAAATCAAAAGACTTTTTGTTTTCAAAGCATTGATATTACTAATCATGACAGATAGAGAAGAACAAGGGTAAATAACAGCAGGACAAGGGGAAATGGTTTGAAGCTGAGGGAGGGGAGATTGAGGTTGGATGTCAAGGGAAAGTTCTTTATAGAGAGAGTGGTGAGGGGCTGGAACAGCTGCCAGAGAGGCTGTGGATGCCCCGTCCATCCCTGGAGGTGTTCAAGGCCAGGTTGGATGGGGCCCTGGGCAGCCTGGGCTGGTATTGAATGTGGAGGTTGGTGGCCCTGCGTGTGGCAGGGGGTTGGAGATTCATCATCCTTGAGGTCCCTTCCAACCTGAGCCATTTTGTGATTCTATGAACAAATAAGAGAGAAAAAAGCAACTCTAAGCTGTATTCAGTATCCTTATCCTGGCTACCCCTCGATCAGTGCACTCCTGGTGTGTAACCCAACACCAAGGAGTTCCTTTTCCCATCATCATCAACATGGCCAAACTGACAGCGGAGGAACTGGTCATCTTTTCAACACAGAAATATCAAATCATTGTCTTCCTGATTTTTTAGCCACTTTCTAAGCCTATGTCAGCCTGAAGTTGTTCTTTATAGAAAGACAAAAAGAAGAAAGATTATGTCAAAGCCTACACCAAATTATTTCAAAATGCATCAGTAGAAAGTTTTCACGTGAAGCACAGCACACTGTAACCATTCACACCCAGAATGAACTTCAGCTGCTGTGTTTTCATCTTTTGCATTCATTAGCTATTTCCTTTTTGTTCCTTTCCCTCCTTTTTATGTAGGTGGCATTGGCCACTGCTGAGCAAAGGTTTGGCTTGTTCTGTCAAGTCCTGAAGATTGAGTACTCCTGGGACTTGGACTCCTAAGTGACTTAGAGCTGTAGTTCTGAAATAGCTATCTCATACTTTGCCCAAGGAGGCTGTGGATGCCCCATCCTGGAGGCATTGAAGGCCAGGCTGGATGTGGCTCTGGGCAGCCTGGTCTGCTGGTTGGCAGGCAACCCTGCACGTAGCAGGGGGTTGGAACTGGGTGAGCATTGTGGTTCATCTCAGGCCATTCTGTGTTTCTATGACGTACAGATCTAAGATTAAATTTTCTGCATCCAACATGTCCAACAGGGGTGGTACAAGGAGCGGAAAACCTCATGGCATGGTGACTAAATTCTATACATTTAATGTCTGCCAGACCAAAAGAAATCATACAGCAGCACAATGAACTGATACCCAAGTTCAGAAAAGATGTAGAGAGGGAAGCCTATGGACATCCTGTGCCCTCCAGGAAGGGAGAGAGGATCTGCACACACAGAGATTATTTTAATTCTATCCACAACCATTTTGCTTAGGAAGCACACAGATTTTAAGGACAGTACATGGTTATTCAGGCTTTACACCTTTAACCTGAAGATAATCCTTAGCCTTATGTATTCATGTCTGACCTGTCAGATGGTGAATTTCATGGGGAAAGCCAGGACGATCCAGAATTGATGTAATGAATTTGATGATTGGGAAATTCAAATCAATTTCGTTTACTGAGCCCGAGAAGTAATCAGGAGAGATCATGGCTTCCAGGTTAAATACCTTTGCTCTACTTTATACTGCTTTAAGTTAATCTTTCTCTTTCTAGTAGTCAGAATGACCAGAATAGGTAATCTTTAAACCCCTACCATTGACTAAGAAAGGTCATGTCATTTTCACTGCTGTGATATAAGTTGCCCTAGCACTACATGCACTTCACTTCTGTCTGTTATACTGCAGCGGTGATGCTGGTAAAGCAAACGTCCTTAAATGTTCATGAAGTTTGTTGCCCCTTGAATACCGTAAGAATTTCTGTTAGAAAGATAAACAAACACCATTTTTGCCCACTTTCAAACCAAGAATTCCTGTAGCAATTATATGGTCATGTCCAAAAGAGATGAAGATCAGCATAGCTATGCTGAAGTGAACAGCTTCTATCAAAGGGAATATTCAGACACATAATTCAATACATGCCAGTTTTCAACATCAAAGCATCTGATCTATGACTTGGACTGTAATTAGTCTGAGTGTTTTAAACCAAGCTATGCCCACAGCTGGAAACTGGTGAGGTTTTCTACAGATGGATTAGCCAACTCTATGTCAGCATAAAACCATGAGTATTGATTCTATGCTCGTTAAAGATAGAACTGGGGTGAAGATCCATACAGATACAGCTCAAATTCTCATGTGTGAATGATCATCACTGCAACAGTTAGGTTCTGAGGCTGGAGTCCAAGGAAAGAGAATTTCTACCTATCTGTTCCACAAGACTGAAGAACGGGAGTCTCCTTGGGCTGATGCCTCTGTAGTACCCTCTTACTTCCCAGAATGGAAAGTCCTGTTTATATAAGGGCTGCTCCAAAAGTAATGCCTCCTGTGTTATTATGTTGGTTCACAACAGTGGCAACAGCAACATGAAAGGCAAGCCACATTCTGGACAACCACATACAGCTGTCACACCATGAAATAAAGAGCATCCATGTGAATTGCCTAATGGTGGTGACTATGGTGAAAAATAGTGTTTTGTAGCTGAGAATTTGCTCTATCAAATAGTGTTACTGTGCTCTACACATCTGTTGTTGTTTCTCTGTAAATAAATAGGAGGCATTACTTTCAGATCAACCCACATCTCTCTGCATTATCATTCCTTCAGTTTTGGGGTTCTTTCACTCTTTCCACGTGGAAATGGTTACATTCCTCGGAGTTCTACTTTGCACTTTACATCCTCTGTGTCTTATATAAGATAGGTGACAGGAAAGAGCCCTTGGATGGGCCAAATTTCAGTGTTTGCACAGTGACACACAAATTAACAGCAGCCGCAGACATAAAACAGAGTCAGTGCATCACAGAACTTTGGGTTGGAAAGGAGGCTGGGAGGTCACAGGGCCCAGTTCTCTGCTCTGAGCAATGCCACCTCCAAGGTCAGATTAAAACTCAATGATAGTTTTGATTTGGGTCATCCCTACGTATTTTCAAGGCAAAAATTTGGCCCTCGGATGAACGCGCAGTGCGTATCGCACTGTTTGTCCTTGTGTCTTTGCTGACATTTGAACAAAGCAGTTTGGTTAGGTTTTCTTGTTGTTGTTGTTTCTTCTTGTTGTTTTGTCTTGTTTCGGGAATTTCCAAATAATTTGGTGTTTAATTACAAAGAATTGGACTAAAACCGGACTGCAGCACTAATGAAGGTTGCAATGCTGCTTCAGACTCCCACCAGCGGCTCTGCATGCAGCGGGCTGTTCTTCACCTACAATGGCAGGTTGCCATCTCAAGAAGAGCTTCTGTTCAGAAGCACAATGCCAGAAACACCGAGTCAGTGGTGTTTCCTCTGTGACTAACAGCAGTACGTGCTGGGTTTTTCTCTGCTGTTGTGGGAGAACATGTGGCATTCTGTTTTGTTTTTCGTGGAGGTGTTCTTGCTCTCTCGTTTCCAATAAGCATATTGACAGACACCTCCTGTAGATGCATCTTGAGAACGACATGTGCTGTTTGCACGTGGGATTCTGGTATAATTACCCCAGTAATTTCTAATAAGTGTTTTCTCCAGATCCTGTTTTACTATTTGAACAGACCATGAACTACCACCACTACCACTGCTGCTGTTACTACTATTAATTCCACCTTCTTTGGATTTATCCCAGATGAGACATTTTTCCCTAAAAACAAGCAGTCTATGATTGTGTTCTTACAAAACTCTTAATTCAGTACCCTTCTCCAACACCCTGACACAGAGGATGAAGCATGTGCTTTCTTCTCTGGCTTCATTCACTCTTCACTTTCCTACTATCTGTCACCTGTCCCATTATTCACTTGTGCTTGCTGTTGATTAAAGCCTTTAACACAGCTGGAAATGGTACAGCAATGTCGTTATACCGCATGCATTAGGTAACAGCATCACTCTTACAACTAAGGTTAGAGAAAAATGTCACCATAATGCCCTAATTATGATACATTCTGCAGTTCTCTGTAAGGGAAAAAAATTATTCCTGAACTATAAATTTCCATGGTAAGTACTCGTGACAAGAGAGCTCTGATTCTTGGAGTTCATATGCACTGAATGGTTTCGTCTTATTCTGGCAGTGGTGAGGTCCTTAAGAAGGACAGAAAATGTATGTGTGCCCTGGTTGAGGTCTGCTAGCACTAAAGCTTGAATGCAAGAAGAATGCAAGGTAAAGAATTTCTTCCACGTCTGATTTTCCAGTGTTTTTCACCTGCCAAATAGACACATCCATCCAGAATAAGTAAGGCCACCTGATTCTTTGCTTATGTGAGGCATTATATTGAAAATTCTAATATTTTCTTTTCAACATCAATTTCCCCTAAGTCTGCTACGAAATATTTATATTTTAGTGGAATAGAAGCAAGTCAGTCAACATTAGCAGTGAAGCACCAGCTGGCTGACTCTCAGGAAGGTTACTGTACTGAAAGGGGGACCCCAACTTACGTTTAGAGAACTCTCAGGTTCAGATCCCATAGTAGCCTAGACCAAAAAAGTGCAATTAAAAACACCTTAAATTTGGAGATTTATGCAGTGGTCTGGCTGCTGATTATCTGGATGAGGTCCTGAAGCCTGAGTATGATTCCTGATTTAGCCATCACTGCTCTTAGCTGAAGTCAGGCTTTTCTCCCAAGTCATAGGGACGCTGGAAAATGAAACCCACGTTAAAAAAAGGAGAGAAAAGGGAGTTTTCGGTGTCTTTTTCCCCCATTCCTTACTCCTTTTGAATAAAGGTGATCCTGGCTCTGTGCAGCGACAGCCATCCCCCACCCCCCAGATCAATATTTTAATATGACTTATCAGAAAGAGAATGAATTGTTTACTTTAAAACCTCAGGATCCCATAAAGGGCGAGGCAAAGGTGTCCCCTGGAAACAGAGGCCTTGAACAGCTGACCACTGCTGTGATCTCATGAAAGAAAACCAGGTTCTCCAGCAATCCGGGCGCAGGGATATTCAGCAAAATGTCACACAACAGCACCTCATTCTGACAGATCCCACTGGCACACCACAGGACCCCTGTCTGCGATGGTAAGTGCCTTCCCATGCTTGATTCACGTGAGGAAAAGGAATGATAAAACGGACTAACGGAAAGAAAATAGCACAAGTGACTTTCGAATAAGAAGCACTTTGGAATAACAAAATATCTGCAAACGGCCTGTTTAATTTAGCAGGATTTAATGTCTTGTACATGGTGATCTCAGCCCACGCTTTCTGTTAAAGGGATTAGGTTGTCTTAGGAAGAAAATACAGCTGGTAGTAAACCCAGCCACGCTTCACAGCTTGCAGGGATGCTTCCAAGCCTGAAGGTATGAAAAGGACAGATGCTGTGATCCACGCTGTGATGCTTCTTGAAAAATTCTCATGTTTGCAATTTGCTTCGTGACGAGAGCATTCTGATAATAGAAGAGAAGCAAAGAGCAGATTTTTTTTTCTGTGACAATGTGTGTTTTTCTCTTTCTCCCTGTACTGCAGCTGCCTTGTTGCTTTGGGTTTTCTTGCTCCATCGCAATCCTAAAAGCTGCAGTGTTTCTTTCTTTCACTACCTTCTGTTCGTGGAAATATTCCCTTTTCCATGTAGCTGTGGAACTATGAAGCTGCCTGCTGCAGTTGCATTCTTGCATTCAACAGCTGCCAACTGTATTTCACAGCAAAGCCCTGAGGTGCCTCTACCAGAGCCTTGCTGCTCGTGGCTCTGTATTTGCCAGCAACTGCCTCACTTTTGGTTGGAGGGCTTAAATGGAGCAGGGTTGTTTTACCTTTTTTCTCTGGCGCAGATTTAATGCTGAGTAAAATGTGTATTGGTAAAGGTGGGGGAAGACCACTGCTACCATGATGAGTTAGAAAGAAATGTACAGTATTTGTATATCCCCTTGGCATCGATTCCAACTATCAGTAGCCAAAGCAGAGACATATTCATTAAAAACATCCTCACAGACCTCAAGTACACAAATACAAGCAGCATCCTGAGTGGATATCAAGTGTCCTTGGTGTAACTGTGCATCTCCCATCATTAATTCAAAGCACTCAGTGCCGTTCTGATGCATGGGATGTCTTCAGGTCCCTTCCTTCCTTTGGACATGGCTCCTCTGTAGCTGTGATTTCCTGGTGGTACAACCTGTGGGTGGGTCTGCAACCACCCCACTATTCTGTGTATGCATTTCCCCCACTGCACATCAAGACTTAAAGTCAGTACAAGGCAAAAAGCTCTTGGAAAAGTCTCAGGCCTGCTCAAGCACCTACAGGCATACTTCCTTGCAAGGGTAGGCATAGCAGAGCAGTTGTAGTAATCATGTTCAAAACCCAAAGCAATCTGACACGGTGAGCAGCTCACAGCCACTCATAGCTTTGCTATTTGCCAGCCACAGGCTGCTCAGAACTCAGCTCGTGCTGCCAAGTCACGCTTACTCAAAGGTTCAATTATATGCATTTGTAAATCAGTGGTTAAACTGGTCCAGAGCTCTGCAGACTGTCAGTCTGCATGGGCAGATCCACACAGGTTGAAATAGATTGTGTTTATGAGAAAGTTTCCAGAAAAAAAAAGAAAAATAAGAAACCACAACAAAAAGTTGCATCCAAAGGTTAGGATTGCAGAAAATCACTGTGAAGGGTGTGCTGGTGGTTCAGAGGTGTTCAACCCACGTGGGCAGCAGGACAGTTTGTGCATCCCCCCAGCCAGCTCCAGTGTTTCAGTAGACTTGGTGGGAGCTGCCCATACACAGTCTCTTCTTTTGAGACACACAGGCTTGCACTTCTCACCAGCTTCAGCATGCCCTGATTCACACTGGGGAATTCCTTTCCTCCTTCTTCCAGAAGCTGATATGTAGATCAGTGACTGCTTGCTCTGAACAAGGACAGAAATGTGCTTTTCCTTCATAGCTGTACTGCCTTCAGACATCATGACTCAGTTCTGCCAAATATTTAGATTTTAAAAAGGAGTCAGTGATAGAGATGTTTTCCTCTCTCTTTTGTTTCTCAGCTGGAAGATGTGATGGGAATGCCAACATGGTTCTGGGAATAAAGCAGAGGTGCTAAGAATGTTACTGTGTGAGAATGACACAGCGCCAGGGGAGTGAGATACCACAGATATTGAAGAACATTCACTTCCTAGCTTGCATGTTCACAAAACTGCTTTCTATCTGCATAGGTCATTGTTTCTTCCAGTTAGTACCCAAAATGTTCCCGCAGAGACATCACAGTAGGTGACACCCTTTATAGACTGAGGAGAAAGTGGATGCAAGAATGAAAGGATGCAAGTGGATGCAAGAAGTATGAGGACAGGCTGAGGGAGCTGGGCTTGTTCAGCCTGGAGAAAAGAAGGCTGCGGGGTGACCTCATTGCAGCCTTTCAGTACCTAAAGGGAGCCTACAGACAGGAGGGGGATCAACTCTTTGAAAAGGTGAGTGACAGCAGGACAAGGGGAAATGGTTTGAAGCTGAGGGAAGGGAGATTTAGGTTGGACGTCAGGGGGAAATTCTTTACGGAGAGAGTGGTGAGGTACTGGAACAGCTGCCCAGAGAGGCTGTGGATGCCCCGTCCCTGGAGGTGTTCAAAGCCAGATTGGATGGGGCCCTGGGCAGCCTGGTCTAGCATTAGGTGGGATGGTTGGTGGCCCTGCGTGTGGCAGGGGGGTTGGAGATTCATGATCCTTGAGGTCCCTTCCAACCCTGCCAATTCTGTGATTCTGTGATGCAGAGAAGAGCAAGGTATAAGGGCTACCCAGGCTCTATTTTCTAATCTGCTTCCTTTCCCGTGCTCTTCTTTCTCTATTTCCTCTTCGGAATGTTTGCATATTCAGAATCTTTGCAATACTCAGATGTGCTGATGACACACAGCTGAACTGGTTTAGCAAATCACTGTGTGTAAGGTGATATTCAGTAAGTGTTCTGTGCTCTCAGACCAGTCCTCATGAATAGGCATGATATACAGAAATGTTACCTGATTTGCAGATTACATATGGAAAAGCACTCTGTCCTGTCAAACAAACAAAGAAACTGTTCTGGAAGAGGAAACAGTAGTTGTGTACCTCAGTTACACTGCTTACTTCACTACTGGATATGAATGAGGAGGAGAAGCAAAGACCACCTTGCTGCCTTCTAAGCGAGCTGGCTTTAAGGTGCTGGCAAAGACATGCATATGGGAAACAAATATTGACTTTATGATCTGACAAAGCTCTATAAAATTAAAGCACTTATTCTGAGTTGACTCCGTCAGTAAGAAAGGCACCAGTCCCTGGGGAGGATGATTCATCCCTCTCTCCAAAATTCCTTAAGACCAGACCGATGACTTCCTCAAGGCGCCTGTCCATTTCCTTTGCCTATAAATGCACACTGAAAGCTACTTACCTTTAAGACACTTATCTTTTAGATTACCGCAGCTACTTGACACAAAAACTCTGAGTCCTGTTTCTCACACCCTTGGTGAGAACACTGAGGTACTACATATTAAGTACACACACACACACACGGTCTTTTTCTGTGTTTTGCAGATCTCCAAAGTCTCCATGCTGTGTTACTGCTACCATGGGCTAATAATCTGCTGCCAGAGCTGTGGAGTGTGACAATGGTGTTTGTGTCCAATCTATCAAACGCCATTATCACACTAAATAGCTACTGGTAGATGAGACTTCAAGTCAGAGAAGTACGTGAATTATAGCAATATGTTCATCCGCTGTACTGAGGAATAAATAAGCTTTTTCATTTCAGGAAGACTCCTTTTGTAAGTGGACCCACAGTTGTATGTGGGAAAAGCATACCCTGCCATGTGCCTTTCCAGATCCCTACTGCAGAACGCACAGGAGTCACCTAAAGGAATCACACCACCAGTGTTAGGAATCTTGATTTCACTGGAGTCAATGCAGCTGTGACTGCCCCTGGAAAACAAGGTCGGCCTGAGATTTTCCTGTTGGATTGACCATAGCTGTAGAGTATTGAAGCCAATTACCCGATGAAGTCAAAGCCTTGTTCTTATTTTTGCACCAAAGTAAAACACATGTGTTTCAAACAATAATTGGCTGAGATGATTGTGATTTTCAAATAAAACACCTTTCAAAATTCTGATAAAAAGCTAAAGAGCTTTTACATCTAAGTGAGAACATAATTTATTCAGGTTTCAAATGCTTTCAGCTCTGTTCCCTTCTATTTCACAGTGCTATATATGATCTTTGCAAAGGAAAGATAAGGGCTGGGCTGCCATGTAGTGTAAGGTTGGGTCCTATCTCTTTTCTGAAAGGAGCAGAATGCAGAGGGCCACACTCAAAATATCCAAACACAGAAGAGCAGGGCATTTGTTAGACCACTGAGCATTAACACCAACAAGGCAGTTGCTCTGTCGCTGCTACAAAACAGCCTCAGTCATCCATCAGCACAACTGGAATACAGCAGCAACAGAAAGACTCCCAGAGCCAGTCCTGTGCTGCCGAAATCTCACTAGGTCACAGTAATTTCACACCCACAGAATTTTACGGCAGAATCATAATGAAATGAGCAGAGCTGGCTTATTTTTAAAAAAGGCCTTTGCAGGCAATTTCCTGCTAGCTGAAGCAATATTTGTACATGTGAGCTTGGGGGGGTGGGGGATCAAGAGAGCAGAAGCTCCTTCTCTTTTCTCTGGCTCTGAAAAAGGAAAATGAAAGTGACCTTGTCTGCACGACCCCCTGGGTAATGTTTTCACAGCACCTTGTCTTCACAACTTTTGATGAAGAAAATCCCTTCCCACCCTCATTATGCCTGCAGAGTCCATGGAGCTTGTGCCAGCCTTGCTTGCCTTTCCCCTGATTGCAATTTTTCTTATTTGAAGAACATCTTATGTTCTTTCTCTCCTCCCACTCAGTGAACCTCATCTGTTACTTGCCTAAGAACAGTCTCTAGAAAGAGCAGTAGATTAAGTCTGTCATTTTGGACTAGCTCTACAATTGGCACTAACACCACAGCTTAATGCAAAATATCAGTCACCACTGCTGGTACATCGCTGGTGGAGTGGCAGTACAGGCTCCAAGGTTCCACTTGTAATATTATTACGAAAATCCATTATAAAGTGTTCAAAAACTGACATGTGCAAACAGTTCCAAACCTTCCCCTCGTACTCTGTAGTAGCATAGATTAACCCTCTCTCCCTGTTGTTGCTACTGTGCTCTTGAAACTCCTAATAAAAACCTATTTATTTATTGAGCTTTTTATTATAGAGCAACATGACTTCTACAACACCCACACAAGTGTTGGGTACATTGAACTTTCTCTAAGAGCAAAAAAAAAAAATTAAGACATAATGTAGATGTATTCCTACAGTTCACTGTTGGATTACGTGAGATCGAGCTGCAGGAGTTATTCTGAAAAGCTCCCCTGCCACAAATTATATGCAATTTTCTATTACTACATAGTTTATGAGGGATGGAGTGGAAGACATACTGTCTTTTCCAATGCTACCTTCCATTCAGTATCTGCATCAAGTGGGTAAGAATTCAAGGTACAACATTTGAAATGAAACAGCTGCCTTCCAAAATTGCTTCCCCTGGAGACCTGCGGCCAAGCAATTTGTGAAGCTGATGTGTGCAGTAAGGCTGAGATTACGTATCAAAGAGCTGCAATAATACAAGTCATCCAAGAAATTACTAGACACAAATCCCGCAGTTGAAACCTGCTGCCTTTCAACACTTGTGACATTGGGAAGGAATTTTCAGAAGTCTCAAGGTTCAATTCCAAAAGGAACTGAGGCAGCCAATTTCCAGTGGTGATAAGGTACGATGTGTATCACCCACCTGTAGCAAAAAGATAACTGCCTAGTATTTTGCAGACATGGGTTTACACTCTGAAATCCATTTGGTGTTATTGAAAATGTTTCTTTTGGAGCCTCTCTATTTTTAATCTGCTTAAAATTGGGAAAGATCAGGTTAAATTATCACTTTATCTATTGCAACACATATCACAGAATCACAGAATGGCCTGGGTTGGAAGGGACCTCAAGGATCATGAATCTCCAACCCCCTGCCACATGCAGGGCCACCAACCTCCACATTTCATACCAGCCCAGGCTGCCCAGGGCCCCATCCAACCTGGCCTTGAACACCTCCAGGGATTTATCTCTAAAACCTCAATGTCTACATGATATTCATGCAATTAATTATTTTTTAAGAAGAGATGTTTAGTAGAAGCTTGTTGACTCTCCACTCTTGCATGTTTCATCAATGTTTGTACAAAAAGATTTAGATCATAAAGCATTAGTGCTTCAGAATAAACTGTAGTACTGTCCTGTGAAAAGCACAGCATTTTAAAATTGCAATCAGGACACAGTTTTATTTGACTTGCTTACCAAACAGTACTTTGGTTTCTTTAAAGAAAAGTAGAATCTGGTTCAGATTAAAAGACTGTGTGTGAAACAGCTAGCTCTTTTTCCCATTCAACTCAGTGAGCAATTAAACCTAAAGCCCAGTGAGAATATTGTTTAACCTACTGATAGCTTCACAGCTTGTAATTTTGCACACATCCAGCTGATGCATATTGATAACACTGGTATGTTAATGTAAAATATTCTACCAGGTCAGTCTTTCTTTTACCATTCAAGTCAATCAACATGAATAAGCCAACCCCAGACTGATTTCATGGTCCAGATCCTTGTATAAAGTTGAGATTTGATTCTCAGCTTTCATTCTGTCTAAGAGAATTTTTTCAAATGCTCTGTGATACAGCATACATGGGTATATTTATATGTTCTGTAACAGCAGGAGTAAGGTGGGAAGAGTGGCTAATTATCAGTCTACAAAGGACAGCAATTATTAACAGCCTTTTTTTCCCCCCACAGATCTGACATGGAAATATAGAGACAGGCAGACAGCTAGTCTATCAAGCACTATTTCCCACATATTTCTGACATGCACATTGGAGTTTGCTTATTGTTGTTGTTAGACCCAGAAATGTCAGTAAGGAATTGATGAGAGGACCCAGCATGAAGAAGATACTCCTGACACAGACTTCCTACTTGCCAGACAAACAAGACAAACTGCATGCAGGTCAGAGCAGGCAGCTAAGCAAGCATGAAATAGGATGGGCCAACAAGGAAATAGCAGTGTGAGCCAGCAGTGTGCCCTGGTGGCCAAGAAAGCCAGTGGTACCCTGGTGTGCATTAAAAAGAATGTGGCCAGAAGGTCAAGAGAGGCAGTCCTCCCCCTCCACTCTGCTCTAGTGAGTCCACATCCAGAATATTGTGTCTGGGTTCCCTGGTTCAAAAGACAGGGATCTCCTAGGAAGAGTCCAGTGCAGAGTGTCGGGGAGCATCTCCCTTATGACGAAAGGCTGAGAGACCTGGGACTGTTCAGAGGGCTGAGAGGGGATCACTAGAACAGGCTGCCCAGAGAAGGATGATGATATCGAGAGGTCCCCCTCTAGAACCCCCCGAATTCTGTGATTCTGTGAAACAAACAAAAAAAAAAAGGCAAAGACTCAATTCTCTACTTCCCTTAGATATGCCTCAGGGCTGTGAGACCTGTGTGAACCACAGTAGGGCAAGGTTATAAATTTCAGTTGGCTTTAACCAAGGGTAATTGTTATCTATTCTAGGTGCTAGGCACTGTAGGTTGGGTTTCCAACTGGCAACATCCAGAAAACATGCTGCAGTTTCTGACAAGCATAGTTCCCTCCTTTGGCAGCAAATCTTTGGCACACTACCTTTTGCTGGTACACTGGATAAATGGTATAACAATAAATCAAAACTCCTTAGTAGTCACGTACTGTCCCAGGATACCTCCCATGTTCTTTAAACACAGAAAAGCCATTTGACTTACTTATTCTATATGTTGCAAGATATTGAAATACCTCCATCTCTAATGGCTCATTTCACATTCTGGCTGTTTGACAACATGCAGACTCTGAGCCTCTATCTTACCATGGGATTGGTACACGTGTAAAAGTACTGTGCCACAGGGATAACTGTAGAGTCAAGGAAATTTTCTTGGGAAGCATGGGATGCTATGGACAATCACACACGTTGCCAGATTTTAAGCTGATGACATCACATTGTGAGAACATTAAAGATCCTAGCAATCTTCTTGTGAAGGAGAAGACAGATGTCCAACCATGAATAGCTTTTTCTTGTATTGAAAGACATGTAAGTGAGAAAAAACATCATTATGAAAATAGTAATATAGTTGTACTACAACATGCAAAGATCTGGGAGAGAAAAAAAAAAAAATTAGAAAGCATCCTGGGCAATACTGTGCAAAATTTTTACTAAGTGGCATCTGAAACATTTTGTTGTTTACATTACAGCTGAACCACAGGTTCACATGCACACACAAACAGAAGGGAAGATGTTCTCCGGAGACTCGGTGCATTCAATGGCCAAGACTCAAAATATACAGATACCAGCACATAGAACAGTTGTAAAATAATCCAGGCAGGTGGCTGAGTTTATCTTCAAAATCTTGCTTTTGTGTTAAATCTCCGGTATCTACATCACAGAATCATCTCCTTTCTTTGTTGCTGGCATCAGCATTAGGATGACTTCATAACAATATCCCCAAATGTTATTCTCTTGTAAGAACATTGGTGCCTACCACTATTACATATCCCCAGGAGGAGTTTTCACATGATGGGACAGTGCTACTCAGTGCTCTGAAGTTGTGAAGTCTCTGGGCTCTCTTGCCTTCTTGCACACTGTTTTCTTAATAGTTGGTGAGTTTGGTAGAGTTTTGCTTTTCATGGGTGTTGGTTTCCTCTGTTTTTGATGAGTGAATCGGAGAGATTTCAGACCCAGCATCTCACAGTACTTATTGCACTGGTGGAGGGCTCTGAACTGTTCAATGAAGGAAATCGAGCAGTTGCCTTTAAAACCTTTGTATCTGTAGCAACAAAGAAAAAAAAACAAAGCCAAATTGGATTTCAAGACTCATTTTCAGCACAGGGGAGACAGAGTATGACTGTTGACAAATAAGCAACTTGAACATACTAAGCAAGTCTCTTGCACTCATACCACTTTGAGAGGCACTAACAGATATTCAAACAGAGTCATTAAGATGTGAAGAAAACTTGATAATGAGCAGTGGCAGAAAAGGGAAAAAGGCTGAACAGATTCAGGTCTGCAGCTTGTGTTCTGGCTATTCTATGTCGTTTTATTTAGTTGGAAAAATAATTATCTGCTGGCTAACTTTTTCTCAGAAATATACAAATGAAATCCATTCCACATCATTCTCTATAATCAGTGGTTTTGACTATCATGATGAGAGAAGATTGCACAAGGAGGTGTTAATTGAACCAGAGGCTGTTTTCATCCGAACTCAAACACAACTTCTCTGCCATGCTCTTCCCTTAGCCAGGCTTGACTGCAAGACCTCAAAGAGCCAAGACTCTCAGGGAAGAAGGATGTTAGAGCATTACTTGAGTCAGCAGCCTTGTCCAGCCTTCACAGTTCTCAAGCCACCATTTCCCATTGCTACTCCTCCCTTCTTTTGCAATTAGGAAAGCCAGAAGACAGAGCCCATACATCCCTGTTCTCCTGACCCTGCCACTGCTTGCTGTCCTTCATTTCTGATACTTGCTGTTTAAGCTGCATCAGATTTTCAAAGCAGGCAGCAGCTTTTTAAAAGCTACACCTACTTTTTAAAGGAGTAACTTTTTATCAGACTCTAGATAACACTTCTTGTCCACTTTGGAAGCTGAGAGTCATCATCAAGCCCAGCTTGGCTCTGCAGCCTCCAAACAGCTCCTGCTCCTATGGCAGACCATAGAAAAACGAGACAGGTGAAACCAAAGGTTTGCATCCGAGATTTCCCAGCTGTTTGCTGTTTGTCAGTCACTGCTTCCACACATCCCTCCTTGTGTGCTTTCAGACTGCATCATTTGTTCTGCACAGGCACAGTGACTGCAGCCCTGTTATAATTTGGCAGGATTTGTAATTTAATTCAAACTGTTTGTGCTGTTACAGCCTGTGATACATGTAATAGGGGGAAGGTCTGTGCTAGCGAATGGCTTCTAAATTCCACAGGCTGTACTGCTCTCATGTTTTCTTTTCAAGAACAGCAACCTATTGACTATTTCAAGCCTTGAAAAAATTTAATCTGCAGTTTTGTACAGCTTGTTCTTGTAATTCACTGACTAGGTGCCTGATGAATTAAATGAGGACAGAATTCTGTCTTCCAAATCTAGTCAAAACTAAATCCTCCATAAAACTGAAGAGTGAGTGCTGAATTTCTTCTCAGGCTTAAACTCCCCATTCCCTGTCATTGCTATGTTGGATCAAGTCAAACCAATCAATATCTTGAAGACAGATTTTCAGATCCACATCTGGAAAACAGCGCTGATGTTAATCAACATAATACAGGTTACTGTGTTCCCAATTCCTTCATTTTTGTGTTTACCATCCTTGGATAAATACATGGGCACTTGTGCACAGCTGCTAAACCAGCTCACTGCTTGCATTTAAAAGCTAGTCACTGCGTTGTACTGTTTTTATTTGCATTTGCCAAAGAACATACCAAATATTGTACTTAAAGGATAGATTTCCTGACTCTGGTGCACCCCAGTGGCTGCATTAAAAATACTTTCCATGCTTTTCTGCTTTCAGTTAGGCTTTGCCTCCTATTGGCAGAAGCTGTACTGCAGCTAATTCACTGCATTAGATAAACTGTACTTCCAGTTGTTTTGCTTCCCAGTTACGGTTAAAACAACCACAGGAAGGATAAGAGAATTACTTTGAAGGATCTTAAATGTTGAAAACATCAGTTTCTCCACAGTCTTACATGAAAGAGGGGAAAAAAAAAAGACGTGTTACATAAATACGTATTTAGAAATCAGATTTGAAAAAAGAGCTTAGACCCTCCCCCCCAAAAAATAATAATAACAATAAATGAATGAGTAATGCTGAGCATACATAGGAAATTTTAGTATATGCTGTTTATTATGCTTGGTTTACAAGAAAAACTGGGGGAAAAATAATGACCATGAATTATTGATGAAGCCACACTGGCTTCTGCAAAGTCATCAGTACCAGTCTGTACCGTGACATCAGATTATTTGTCATCTTGATTCTCATACAAGCATGGGGGCAAGAAAGGGGATGATTTTTTTTCCCAGTTTCTTTTTTTCCCCAGATCACAAGCTCAGTGTTGGAGCGAAATTAGACTTGTCCTTAATTTCCTTTCCAAGCAGAAACAATATGGAGGTTTTTACATTCACTAAGGTTCACAGAAGCGTTTCCCAAGAATATTTCTGTTTTGCATGTAATTGGTACAGGCTGAGAACTGGAGACAGAGGGCCTGTAATCAATGAGTTCCTTATCTCTGCAAAGAATGGTTGAGGGAACTACGGGAATTTGCAGAGGCAATAACAACTAAAATCAGCTTTATGTCTTCTCTAACAATACAGTTAAAAGTATAACTGGATAATACATTAAATTCTAGTTCAGAAAATTATATAATAACTGAATCATAGAGTGATTTGAGTTAGAAAGGACCTCAGATCATCCAGTTCCAACTCCTATGCATTGGACAATGATGTCATCGAATAGTTAAGTATGTTCTCCCCAACATACACCACAAATGATCTCCATGGGCATGGATGCACACTACCAAAGGCAGCAGTAACTTGTAATCATGCATTCTCTGTACTTGTTTGTTTTCCACATCCTAGCTGGCTTACTTAAAACATCAAATGACAGGTTATTATTGCAAAGCTGTCCTTTCTGGGAAAGAAGTATTAAAGAAAAATGCAGGATCTGAAATTATTTATTATCTAGCAATATCTTTAGCTAAATGTCAAACAAATTGATATTCAACATTTTTAAGATATCGTTCATTAAGGGAATAGATACTCCCTTATGCATATCCAAGGTGATCCTTATGGCAGCTTGCATTGTGTATTTATTTTCTCACTTCACCTTCCTCTTCCTTAGTTCAATATGCGTTTTTATAGGAGTAATTGCTCATATTGAGCCAGATGACATCAATGAAGGCCTTTCCATAAATTTTCTGATTCCAGAAAACACTGTTGCCCAAATAAAATTTTTATGATCTTTGTTATAAAACAGGATGATGCAACTTCATTTCATCTGCTATTTCAAATGATTTCATCTTGGATCTACACCTAAAAGAGTGAAACAATGTATGTTTTGAAAGGATTTTCCCAGCACATACTGTGGTCAATTTTTAAATAATTTAAACGATGTTGTGAGGGGTTTTTACTGTACCATTTCTTCTATCAATTTCTCAAGGGAAAATATGAATTTAAAAGCACTTGTCACTGGCAGTTACCCAGAAAGCTGTGTAAGGTGCCAGGAAACAGAATGGTGGCAATACACACAACAAAACCAATTTGCGTTGCATGGGGAAGAACAATATACTGACATTAGAAAGAACATTCTTACAGAAATTGATACTGGAAGAAGTATATTTTTCTAATGAAAATTTTTGCAGCCACTATGAATAAAGGCTTGAAACAATGAATATTTCATAATGAATTAAAAATGATAATACAAAGAAAATCACTAGGTGATACATTAAATCTCTGGATGTCACTGCATCATGGAAAAAACAACATAGCATATTTCAAGTGAAAGACCTCTGAATAAGAAAAACAGCAACCAGGGTGTTTCTCTATACTCTTCATCTCAATTTCTTCCAAGAGGGAGATCTGGAGAACAGGCCAATTTGGGGAGGCAGGCAAACAGGGAATAGTCTTGGTGTTCCTATTGTGACTTAAAAATGGGAAAGACAGTGATGACAATTCTTTCCCCACAGTGATAAATGTTGCTGTGCTCTGAACTGGGACAAGCATCCCCTGGCCTGCCATTTCAAGCAGTTGTGCAGATGAAGAGGACAGCAGCAGGACCAGGGTGTTTGGTTGCCTTCTGCCCCCTCACTCGCTTTGCCTTTCCATCATAGAGCTGATCTACACAGCTGCCTTCGCTGCCTATTTCTATCAATGGCACTGTTTGTGATATAATCAGAAGCTGAAAAATATCAGAACACTGAAAGCCCGTATCTTTATATCTGCGCCTGTATCTTTGTATCTGTGCTTAAATTTTCCCAAAAGGTCTGAAGCCACAGCAAAAATACTCTCAAATGGGCCTCCTTAAGGGTTATGAAAAGATCTTTTGTTATAGCTCAGTACTGCTACCTTTGAGAAAGAAGGCCAACAGATACCATCAAATCTCTTAACACACTTCCTCATTTCATCAGATAAGCAGTATATACAAAGCTAAACAGACACCTTCCTTCTACCCATGCAGCTGACAAGAATACAGGCTCAAAAAAAGTTAATGTCACTGCTAGTATGGAGTCAGTGATCATTTTGAGTTCCTTGCAACTCAGAATATTCAGTTCAGTTTGGCTAAAAGCAGAAAAACTAACTTGAAGAGCTCCAAACTGAGAAAAGAATCTTTTATGAAAGCTTCTTTTATAAATATGTATTCTAAAGCACTGGCACTTTTGTTAGCCACAAGAGGGATTTTAGGTGAGTTCCTTCACGCAGTCCCAGCACCATTCCTTTAAATTCCTTGCAAAAATAGGGCAATACAAACTTTGACCCTGCTGCTCAGGGCATCTTCTTCCCTATAACCTCCAGCCCAGTGTTAGATTTCCTCTCTTCTTCCAGTGAAAGAGTTAAAGGAAAGAAGAATCACCTGAGCTACAGGCAGCAGGATCTAGTCCTAGGATGAGGTATGGTAAGAACTTGCATTTGCATTGGCTGGGGGAGGTGCTAGTGATTGCAAACCCAACTGGAGCTCCGGCTCTGAGAGCACACTGGATTCAGAACTACTTCCTCTGTGGTCAGAAGCCTTGGACAGCATAAAAACAAGGCCTTCCATCATAACCCAGACTGGCCCTGCTTTTTTCAGCCCTATTTTCCTCCAGCTAATGTGTTAAGTAGGCTCTTCGTAAGTCACCTGAAAAGCACTGTGAGTAGGTCTATTGTAAGGGAGGCATAAAGCAAAGCCCAGGCTCAGTCTACAGTGTAGATCCATGCCTTTAGAGTAAAACAACTGTGTTTCCCTGATGGGAGGATTTCCATAAGCCTGAACAAAAAGGGGTTAAAAGCATCAGATGAGGAATGCTTTATTCCAAAATTAAAGCAAGGATAAATTCCACTCCACTTTCTTCCAAAATATTCATACTGTGAAGAGTTTGATGCATAACGCAAAACCATGCTGTTGAGAAGGAGTTTTTCACTCACCCTTTGGCCAATGTTGCTATGCCAACGTCAGTTAGTTTCATTCCTACACCTACAAGACATCAAGGAAACAGACAGCTTGTGTTACATTAGAATTTCGAGGAATATTTTCAGATTCAAGAAAGCCATATATAGAACCCTTCAATATTCTTTACTGAGTCTACGTTTTTCATTTTAAATATTAGCCACCTTTTTTTAAAAACATTTTAAAGTACAATGATTAAAAATAGGATGCTTATGCTCTGTAGCACTAGGTATTTCTAAATGTCAATCTCATTGCAGTAATTTACAGGCAGCAAAGTGGTAAAGAGAGCATAACACGTTTCCTGAGCTGGATAGTCACTGGCAGAGGGAATACACTTTCATGACTGTACTTTAAGAAATACCCAAAATCTTTCCTTGTGCACATGCTGTGAGGTGGCTATGTTTATTTTTGGATTTGTGGTTTTGGTGCTTTGCAAGCTTATGCCACAACGTTTATCACTAAGAATATCTCATCTGCTTTGCTGATCAATCTGATCAGGCTGTCTTGTTTTCACCTGTCGAGTGAGCGAGACAAAATCCCGTTATCCTTCAGTATTCTTGAAACCTCATTTTTTTCCCTTAATATGTCGCTTGACTTGTTTATAGACAGAATCCACTTCTGTAGTATGCATTTTTACTGTACAGGAAAACGATGGGGTTTTTGTTGTAGAATACTCCTAGAAATCTTTACTGCTATGCCTGAAAAAAATGCAACCAATTACTAGAATGACAAGATGGCCAGAGAACAGGTTGTTTCTCTTCAGCAACCGCAGGTGTATTATCCTTTGTTGCAATAATCCTGCAAAAGGTTCGGATACCATTTCTGCTGTTTTGCTTCCCTCAGACTAAGACTTTGTTCCTTTTAATTTGTTTTCCCTTTTAATTATTTGAGGAGTCATCTTGTTTAGATATTCCTGAATTTCCTGTCCTCTCACATTTGACAGTATGGGAAAAGTTTTAAGATTCCAGCTTTCTTTGTTGTCCTTTAGCAAGGGCCTGCCTTTCTCTGTTTCAAATACATATGCACACGTTACGTTGTGCACAGTCTCACAATAAGGGCTGCTAAGTCTCTGTGCACAGCATATTTCTTCTCCATTCTTTTTTTTTTTGAAGAAGAAGAAGTCTGTTTTTTCAAGCCTAGTCAGGACCTGAGTGAGGAGCAGACAGTAAGTATTTAAATATAAGAAAAGTGCACTAATAGGATGTTATTAAAACCCAAAATCTTTAATTCTAAAGGCATTTCGTTAACAAATGGGAGATGGCATCATAAATCAAATGACTCATTTTGAGTGTTCTGATTTACTGAAAGGACGTGTGGAAGGACAACTCTCTAATAAGGGTGTAGGATTTTTTTTTTCTTTTCCAAACTGTTGTTTACAGGATTATAATTTAGGTTAAAATTCCCTTTCTCTGCTGATTTGATAAATGTCACAGTAGTGCACAGTACATTTTTGCTGCTGCTAACACAGTAGGGAATCATGCACGTGATTTCTCTGTTCTCTAGGGTAACACACACACAAGTAAGTACAGTGCACTCAAAAGAAGCTAGAAGAGAAGATATCCTAGCTCACTCTCTCGTGTCTTTTATTCTGACCTGCAAGAGACACTGTATGAAAAGAACACATATTATCTGCACTGTCTGAAAAAATTCTATATTTGTATTACTCTTCCTCTTACTTTGCCAAAGGCTCTTGCAAAGAGTAAATCTCAGTGCCTATACGATACTGAAAAAGATCTCAGTAAAAATACTTTCAATGTCCCCTTTTCTAATTTTTCTATTAGGCACTATAATAATTGAAACTGAAGTTTTAAGAATAGTAGAACATTTTGTATATCAATATGTTTTTAAATTTCAGGGATGGTTCCATGAAATTAGTCTTGTAGTTTTTGTTATGTGGTTGCATTGCTGCAATGCCTCTGTGCTCATACACAGTGCTGTCTTTTTACTGTGGCAGCTATTACATAAATACATTCACTGAAAATTCGAGGTATGAGACTTTTCCGTTTGCATAACAGATCCAGACTTGAGCATTGCTTCTAGCCTCTTGCTACTACATGATTCAAGTAGTAACATGATAAAGGACAGGAAGTTAACAGAGTAGCAGACAAATTCTCCAGTAAGGCACAAATTAGGATAATAAGGGCTGAGAGAGTACTTAAGATTTTTTCATAATCCCTGTTTGTAGGTGATTTAAGAGTATAAGAGATCCCAGCATGGGAAACAGAGCAATAGCATGCATATACAACTCCAGGAAGCATGGTCCAGGGTTGCCAAACAAACAGACTCAAACTGTACATACACTCTAAGTAGCAAAAAACAGATTTGTCAGCTGAGCACAAGATGAACCAAATGAACATGGGAATACTGCTTCTGCATACAACCCATGTAAGGTGCCCCTGTAGTGTAGTCCTGTCTCCCAAGCAAAACCAGCTCAGTGACCACACCTACATGTAGAGATGCTCTGATTACATCACCAGTTATAGGCCAGGGTACTGTCCCCAGTCTGGAGAAGGCTTTGCCCATTGCCTGGTTACAGAAGGAGCCGTAAAATGCAGGAATATCACTCAGAAGTTGGTCCCTGGAAATTCAGCATCTATGCAGTTTGACTATGAATATAATCATTTTATTGCCCTGCTCAGATAACTCACCTTGCAGGTCAGTGACAAGCAAGTTCCCATTGGTTTTCTCATACACCCAGTGCTGGAAGGTGCAACACTTCTGGCCAGCCTCTGAGTCTCTCCTCAGGAAATTGATCTCCTTGCCATCCTTGACGGAGTATTTCACAAACTCCCCAATCAGCTCCTCCTCCACTGTTGCATAGGGGATGTTATTAGCAGGACGATGAACAAGAAAAATAGGAATGATCCTGAAATCAAGGGATAAAAAAAATAATAAAATACACTGAGCTCAGTCAATGGAAGAGTAAGACAAACAAATTAGCCATGATCACGGAGGGTGAAGGAACAGCTACCAAGACAGGAGAGATCTGGATAAGATTCAGGTCTAAACTGGATAGATATAGATTTGAAGGGTGGAATATTCAGTGGAAAAGGAATTGGTTGAATGGTCACAGCCAGAGGGCTGTGGTCAGTGGCTCTGTGTCCAGGCAGAGGGAGTGATGAGTGGTGTCCCCCAGGGTCCATCTTAAGATGGGTGTTTTTTAACATCTTTATCAATGAGATAGATAGTGGTATCGTGTATCCCTACCAAGCTTGCTGTTGACACCAAGCTGATTGGTGCAGTTGATACAGCAAAAGGAAGGGATGCCATCTACAGAGACCTGGACAGGCTTGAGAGGACTTTGGGGTTCTGATGAGCAAAAAGCTGGACATGAGCCAGGCATGTGAATTTGCAGCCTGGAAGGCCAACAGTATCCTGGGCTGCGTCAACAGAGGGGAGGCGGCGGGCAGGATGAATCACAGAATCATGGAATTGTAGGGGTTGGAAGGGACTTCCAGAGATCATCGAGTTCAAGCCCCCTTCCACGCAGGCTCCCTGCAGCAGGCTGCACAGGTAGGTGTCCAGACAGGTCTTGAACATTTCCACAGAAGGAGAATCCACAACCTCCCTGGGCAGCCTGTGCCAGTGCTCCATCACCCTCACCATGAAGCAGTTCTTTGCATATTGCTGTGGAACTTCCCACAGTTTAAGGCAATTTTCCCCATCTTGTCCTCACAGTACATTGAAAAGAGGTTGGCCATGTCCCTTTGACTCCTATACTTATATTTACAAACATTAATAAGATTCCCTCTCAATCTTCTTTTCTCAAAGCTCTTTCTCTTTTCTCAGCCAGGTCACCCAGCCTTTCCTCATAGGAGAGATACTCCAGGCCCTTTATCATCTCCATGGCCCTCTGCCAGACTCTTTCCAGGAGATCCCTGTCTTTTTTGTACTAGGGAGTCCAGAACTGGACACCATACTCAAATCCCAGGTGGGGATTGTCCCCCTCTACTCTGCCCTTGTGAGGCCATATTTGGAGTACTGTGTCCAGGCCTGGTGCCCCCAGTACAAAAGGGATGCAGAGCTGTTGGAGTGGGTCCAGAGAAGGACCATGAAAATGTTCAGAGGACTGAAACAGCTCTCCTATGAAGGGAGAGGTTGAGGGGTTGAAAAGGTTGAGGGAGTTGAGTTTGTTTAGCTTGGAGAAGAGGAGGCTCTGGGGAGACCTCACTGCAGCCTTCCAGAACTTAAAAGGAGCTTTTAATAAAGAGGAAGGAGAGCAACTTTCAAACAGGCAGATAGTGATAGAACAAGGAGGAACAATTTTAAACAAAAAGAGGAGACATTTATGTCAGGAGGAAAAATTCTTCACTCAAAGAGCAGTGAGCCCTGGCACTGATGCTCAGAGAAGTGTGGGTACTCCATCCCTGGAGGGACTCAAGTTGAGGCTGAATGGGGCCCTGGGCATACTGATTTGGTAGGGGGCAATTAGTCCACGGTAGGAGTGGGCCTGGGCCTTCCAACCCAGGAAATTTTTGATTCCATGAGCTTATGATACTTGGTTAGCAGAGCTCTTGCTATCTGGAAAGCAGTATGCTCCTTCACAGATTGTCTACTTTTGTTTGTGCTGGGATAGCTCAGTATTAGGCAGTTTCCTGATATTGCAGTATAAATCTCCAAAACTGAAATCTTAGAGGCAAGCAAAAAATCACATCTGTGGAATTAAATACTGCTTTGATAATTTTGGAAAGCCATTCAGCTGAAGTTTGTCATGGAACATCACCATGTTTTTCAGCTAGTTCACTAGAACTCCTGACACAGTCTCAGAACAAATGGTGGAAATGACTGTCACTACTTTTACAAAAACAGGTTTCCAGTTAATTGCTTTCTTACAAACAGCCTTATCTCATAGATAAACATTTCCAGAGGAGTGGTATATTTACCTCCAGACATACTTCTACTAGGTGGTGAAAATGTCAGGGTTATGAATGCATGGAGGTGCTCTATGTACACCGAAAGGAGTGCTAAAAGAATCAATCATGGGTCGTAGAACCATATATAAACAGAGTACTCCTGTGTAAGTCTCCTAGTCCTAGGCCACAGTCAAGCACAGAAGGCTCTGAGTAGTTTCATATTACTGAACTTTGAAAGGAAATGAAATAGGTCACACATAATAGAAGTGCTAGTAGAACTCCACTGTAAAGTAACTTTAAGACCACAGAATCTCTTCTCTCTCTTTCCATCCTGCCCCTTTGCAAGTGTCTAGATGCCAGTCCACTGATTATTATAGGGCAGAGCTTTCTCTGTTCTTCTCTCATTTTTCTATTATAGTTAAATGTGCATGAATAGATTAAAGTTTTAACTGTAAAGACAACTCTGGAGAATGAAGATGACTTCTCTTTTGTTCTATTTTTCTTATAAAATATTCCTTTAAATACAATTTTTGACAAGGGTTGGCTAGAAAATAAGATCAAGCCTTGGCGTTTTGAAAGGAATGGAAAAGCAAAACAACTATGTGCACATTACCTCTTTTCTCTCCAGCTGATGTCTTTTAACCAATTATTTAGAATAAAACAACCAGATCTGTACCTTACATGTGCCTACTATTTGTGCCAGACTTCTAGGTTTTGTAGAGTACGTTTTTTCTCTCATATTAAAATTATCTCCCACATCTACAGAAATCTCTTGAACAGAAATTTTATAAAGAACAATGTATTTCCAAAAACGAGGCTGATTAACACAAATGTTTCTCCTGAAAGATTTCACTGCTATTTCCACTGCTTTTTCTAATGCTGAAAACGTTGCTTTGAGGAACCTTTCTAGAGGTCGCTTTTTAGGTAGAGCTGAAATTATTTATTTGGAGAAGCCTTTGTATCTGTGTAGAAGCAGTTGCAGTGATAATGTATTTGTCCATACTTTATGCATAATTACAAAAAAAAAAAAAATGCCCTGTGAAACATCATTTTGACAGTATAGCTTCCTTTATAATCCTTACATAACAGCTTCATTTTTTTCTCTGGTCTGTTCTTTTTTTCCTGACCTAACCCACTGCCACTTCACTGCACTGACAGTTTAATCTAAGAGCTACAAATAAAATAATGCAGCCATGTTGAGCATGTGTACTGTACATGAAGTACTCAGATGGACTTGGTCCAGCCTTCCTGTTCCCTTCTGGTGCAGCATGAAATGGCTGCCACTGTGGATGACGTGAATATAAATTCTGCTAATTAGTAAAGAGGGGGAGATATGGTGCAGTACTAAACCACACGCTATACTTGATTAGCAAGGCTTAGCTTTTTGCAGTTTGAGTCAGGGCATTAAAATGTTTTATGTCTTGTCTGTGGATAGGACCATCAGGCCAACCAACTTGAATATTTTGTGGATGCTGCTGAAACACAGCTCTATTTTATTTTTTTTTTTTTCAGTAAATCAATGCACAGGAGAAAATCTTGGATTGTCTAAAAGGAGATGGAGGTTTTGCCTGCTGTCAAGCAAGTATAAGCAAGGCAGATGGAATTTCAACCATCCATTGCAAACTCAACCCCACATAGTAGCTTGAGACTGGAACAGCAAATCTTTCAGATAAGATCTATTGCCAAATCTACAAGGTGTCATCTCCCTGCTTCAGCAGCAGAGATGACTATGTACTGAGTTGTTAGATTGATGGACACATACTGGGGAAATCAAAAATTTCTGATATGAAAGAAACTATTCCCTTTCTTCTTTAGAAATCACACTCAGCAGACAGTGGGAAGGTGTGGCACACACAGGTCAATTGTCCTGGTTTCAGCTAGGACAGAGCTGACTTTTTCTCATAGTGTCTGGTATGATGCTATGTTTTGGCTTTAGGGGGAAAATGCTGTTGATAACACACTGATATTTTAGTTGTGTCTGAGCAGGGTTGCACAGAGACAAGGACCTTTCAGCTTCTCATACCGTCTTGAGAGGGAGGGACTGTGATTCTGTGATTCTGTGACTGGGGGAACAGAGGAAGCTGGGAGGAGACAGAATCAGGACAGTTGATCTAAACTGGACAAAGGGATTCCAAACCATATGATATATGTGAGAAAAAAAAACATAAAACAGGGGAGCAGCTGCTGCTTGGAGACTGCGTGGGCTCTGTTTGATGGATGGTGAGCAATTGTTTTGTACACCACTTATTTTGTACATAAATATATATATATATTTATGTTTATATATATACACACACACATATAATTATTCCATCTTAATAATCTTCAAGTTCTACTTTTTTTTTCTCAATTCACTCTCCCCATTCCCACTGGGAGTAAGCAAATATCTGTGCAGCACTCAGCTGCTGCTTGGTTAAACCATAATATCTATATATGTGTGTATGTATGGTACTCACTCTGGTGCTTCTCCAAAGCCTTCCAAAGGTTCAGCTTCAGCTGCATATATCTTCGCATACTCTCTTGCAGTATTTTGGACGTAGCATTCCTAAGGAATATTATGCAAAACATTCGACAGGTCAGCTGTTTAAGTATTTCCCAGACAGGTTTTCTCCACAATTTTCACTTGCAAAGGTCTGGGAAACCTTACCTGCAGTGCTAGTTTGTAGTTCCTTTGAACTAGATCATCCTTACTCTTGGTCCCATATGTGATAGCATTGTGCACTTTGAGAACACAAGGGTGTCCAGGACTGAAAACTGGCACAAGGCCTTGCATCACTTTACTTCGGAAGGCTTTCCTGTGCATGCCTTCACCAAAGTGAAGCTCTTCTGTAGCTAATATTCCATGAAGGTTCCCACCAAAATAGCTGTCACAGATGAAATCTTCTCTGAACATGAGTTGCATGAATTCAATTTCTTCCACACCTGAAACACAATGCCACTTTGTTCTGCACATCTTTCTGCAGTCACAGGGAAAGGGGTGGACATGGGAGGATGAATGCTTTTCTCTGCAGAGGTTTAAAGAGGAGGCTCTTTAAACAGTGGCCCCATTTGCATTATTATGGGCCTGGGTCCCCTCTCCTTTAAAAAACAGTTCTGCTTCACAAGAAGTCCTGTCTTTATTTTAACAAGGAACTAGATGTTTTATTTTATTCTTCAAGAAAAAATTACAAAAAAAAACAAACAAAAAAAAAACCAAAAAAAACCAGACAATTAGCTGAATGAACTTCTTTACCAGTACAGCATGTTCAGGAATGATAAACCAATTTACAATGCACTGCTTATTTTTAGTTGCAGCACAGCAAGACATATGCCGAGTGTGATTAAACACAAGATAACATATGGGGAAAGCATTCCAAATCATAATGCCTGCCTGTTTCTTGGAGTAAAGTTACACAGCAGGTGCCTTGCAAAGACCACTTGTTCAAATAGTTTTTCTGCCAAAACAGCTTTCTGTACACTGTGTGCATCTATGTGTCTGTGTACTCAGTGTTGTGTCCCGTGATGCAATGCTGTTTCACTGTTTACTAAATGTGAAGTGCTAGTACATCACATTAGTGACGAGTTACACAGACAAGTTCAACTGAACAGACTGTCATGGTGCATACCCTGACCACCTGCACAAACCATTCTATCCTATATGAAGGTATTTCATCAACAAAACTCCCACGAATTCAAGTGTAATTTATTCTTGATGATATAGCAAAGTTGAGTACAAAAAAAAGGAAAGATATCTAGCAAAACATGGGCTTCCCATAGTTTACTGTGGGATGACTCTTAAAATGTCTCTGTCAGACTGTCTGCAGACCTATAGAATCTTAGACGTGTTTTGATCATTGCATTTCAGCCTGAAAATGTAAAGGGATCATATACTACAGCTGAAGCCCAAAGCTATGCATCATCTAAAGAAACTAAAAATCCAACCACAGATCTGAATTCTGAGTATTCCTCAGATCTCCAATGAACTTTCACCAATGACAGTATCATGCATAGGCTTACCAATTTACACAGTGCCCTGTACCTTCATAAATGCACTTTCCTCAACAGAATTCAAGCCCAAGTTCTAAACAGCTGTATTCACATAATTACCCAAAATAATAAGACCTCACTGGATGAAGCCATAAGAAGCCTGGTCTCACCCCATACCTAACTCTGCTTTGAACAGAAGATGACCCCCTGGCGTTCCTCCAACCTGAACTGTGATACAATCCTATAAATGGATGAGAGATAAAAACCAAAATTATGATATAGACCAAATTAGCTGACTCAGCTGAAACTGATTACACTACTGCACTCCAGCTATTTGCTAACCAACTACAGTTCACTACAACTGTCTTAGCAAGGCTATTCATTTCCTTATTCAGAGGGTTCCAAGTCTGAAATGTTCCTTAGAGTTCACTCTATATCTTGGGCCAAATTCACTAAGACAATGCAGCTTCTTAGTAACTTCGTAAATTCTTAGATAATAATAAGCAACAATAAGCCCAGTTTGACTGAATGGGCTCAAAAGATTTGAGAATAGTGTGCACCTCAAAATCGCCTACACATCTTGGATGAAAATTCTGCTAATTATTTTGGTTATAATTTTTTCATCCTTTTTTTTTTCTATTTGGAAGTAAGAAGGAACAAAGATTTAATCACACAATTCACCAGATGTGTATACTTACCTTCAAAGTTCTGAAAATTTGAGAGATGTTCCAGGACTACAAAGAAACAAAGAAAGAGCCTTTCAAAAAATATGAATGGAAGCTGTCATTGTCGTTATTACTAAATGAATTATAAACTAGCATTTACCTTCAGAAGTCAGATTAAACTCAGCAGTCGCCCTTCCGTATACGTTACTCAAGCAGCAATAATACATTCCTTGGTCTTTGTTACTGGCTTTAGCTATTGCCAAAGAGACAGGAGAATCATCCTGGGCACTGGAACAGAATATGTTCATTTTTCATGTGAGTATTTCTAGAAGATATTTCCATGTATCTGTCCCTGAAATTTCTGTCTATACCATAAAGACTTATTCAAAACAGGTGCAAGTAGACAAAATATTTTATTTATTTCAGCCTCTTTCATTCTATTAAGAAGTGCTTCACAATAGATTTTCCTACTACATCCTGAGATAAACATAGCTCAACCAAATCTGTATACAAAGAATTAAATCACATATTAATATAATAGTCCCATTCATATTATGGCATGTGTATGAATTATAATGGTGCTACAAGAAAATATAAAGGACATCTTCCTGTTGATACATACAATATTTGGAAAACTGTGCATTGGAATATTTGGAAACACTCAGCAGTGGCAGGGAGCACTTTCTGATGCGACTGGAAGCAATAGGTGTTGTGCTGACTAAAAACCAAGCCTAATCGTGGCTTTGCACTAGTTAGCAAAGTTTCAGTTTAGCTACCATATGACTAAGTTTCGGCATATACATCAATATATCTTGTGCAGAAATGAGTATTAAAACTTGCCGACTGAATTCAATCCAGGTTAGTTAAGAACAGGTTTAATTAAGGAATGTATTTATTACTCTGCTGCACTTTGGAGCCAATGTGCTCAAAAATTTTTATTTTCTTGTTTGCAGCTGGCGTCAGTTTTAGAAATACTTTGCCTATTCTCCCTTCGTTTACAGATTTTCCCCCATTTTTCCAATAATGCCCAATTTTTGCTTTGTATTCTCTTTTCTCCTGTGCCCCTCCCCATTCCATCTTTGTAATTCCTCACTCAGTATTTCCCACTCTTTTGCTTTCATTTTTTGAGCTAGATATTTGCTGTCTGACATCTGTTTATGCAACTTGAGTGAGGGACCACCAGCAAATGTTTTTGGAGGGGGTGCAGTGGCACAGGAGTACAGCTGCAGTATTTACAGAGGCAAGCTAACTCTGTAAGAGGTAAAACCACAGAGAAACAGTGCTATGTCTAAGTGCAATGCTCTTCCTTTTAAACCACAAAGATCTTCAAATGGACCACACTGGATGTCCATGGAAGTGCTTCTCAGCAATCCCAGACAATCCACACGGGGATTATGGAGACTGGGCTACTGTGTTTTAAGGCTTCTGTGAAGTGAATTAGTGAAGGTGTGCACAGTTTTGTGTGTATTTTGCCAGCATTAAGTTTCATGATACTTTGGAACCCTGGGGAACTAATTTTACCCAACACTAGTTTCTAAATGAACTGACTTAGCATATATTAATGTCACTGTCAATATGTATTTTTCAATACATTTTCCAATGTATTGACAGATAACAAAATTTTAATGATTTATTGTGTAATTTCTTGCAATTACTTCCTATTGATAGAAAAAGTTAAGATATACATGATCCATATCATGTATTTATGTATATTTCCAATGGAACAAACAGTGCTTGGGTTCAAACAAAGCTATCAGAACTGCTGCTTGCATTTCAGCTTTGACTAAAGCAGACTTCCACAGAACTTTACTGAACATTTTGAAATAAAAATGGTAACTAGGAGTCTCTTCTGATTTGTTATCACATATCTCATTTAACAATGCAAAACTAATACATTCTTCATCATTGCACTGTTTCTTCATTAAAACACAGCAAAATTACTTAGCAGATAATATTATATGGTAATATCCACAACCAATATGATAACATGGTAATCAAAATCAGTGTAGGTAAAATGACAAGGATCAGAATGACATGGGAAGTCTCAACAATTCATATTTGCTCTCCACTTAAAATAGTATCTTAGCAGATGCTTTCCTATAAAAATTCTAGATTTAGCAGAATCATGCCTTCTGATGGAAACATCTTTCCTTTTTTTGCCTTGAGTAATGTTGATTTTGATTTTTTGAAACACAAACGGATTTCAAGAACTATGTTTTACAAAAAATTTACTGCACAGTGGGGAAAAAAACTTATTTCATAAAAACGTGGTTTTAGGACATGCTGGATCCTGATAAAGACCTCAAGAGGCTTTTATTTTCCACACTTCTCGCTGCACTGCCTCTAGTCACTTGGTGTCAAGTTAACTGGCTGCGCTGATGGAAGAGATCATTTTCCTGAAATACAACTCCGTCTTTTAGTCCAATCAGCTTCGAGCTCCATTTGATACAGAATATGAAGCTCAAAGGAGTGATCACTTCAAGCTCTACACTGCATGTTAGTTGTTTCAGCAGTTCATTTCCAACACACAAGGACAGCCAGCCTGCCACATTAACCAGGCGTGTTTATATCGCTTGGCCTGGGTGCTGAGACTGAAACTTCATATGATCTTTTACTGCACTTGAAAGTTCGAGGAGACTGGTTATGAATGAGCTGAGAGGAATTGCGAGTGATGGAATGCAAACTAGAACAAATTAATGCACTGTGTGAAGATAAGCTTTTTAATGACTCTGTTTAATATATATTTTTCACCAATAACACTGATGCTGTTATTAAAGAGTCAATCACTGGCAAATACAGTATCTTCACAGCAGCTATTCAGAAACTGTCAGCCTGACAAAAACATTCACTTACTTTCTCTGCAGCTGAGCTAGTAACTTGGAGTCTTTAGTCCATGTAATGGTGGAGTCTCCATGAATATCTCCAAACTGACAGCACAGCTTAATATTTCCAGAGCAGTCAGGGAACAGCTCCGCTTGGATTTTCTTCAGCAGCTTGGGAGCTTGAAAAAGAAGAGTTGTAGTTTAGGATTGGAAGATCATTAGAGTGTTTTGGCATTTTAAGGGAATTCCAGAATGTTTTGCACACACTAATAACATGAATTCAACAATACTGGTAAAGAACCACATTTTTTTTTTATGATGCAGAAACCCAAGGCTTTAAAATACAGAGGTTTTAAAAGACTAATTCAGTGCCCCCACAGTCAATGGAAATGTTTTCAATGCCAAGACATTCTGAATTTATGGAATAAAAACAAGGGAAGTTCTATTCTGAAAGGGTAACAACATAAAATCACTTCTTACTCAGAACACATTCTCACTGACTGAATGGGCAGCTAGTTTTGTTGGTACAAGAAGAGACACCACAAAGGTCCAGCACACCATAGGGTTACATCATTAGAATTCACGCTAGCTGAATACATGTTACTGGTGCATTTTTTAACCCACTCACAGACTTTGAGAGAAACGACTCCAAGTCCCATGAAGCACCCAGTCTGCAGGGTGCTCTTGTAACACACCTAATCCTCACTGCCAGGATTGGGCTTTATTGTAAGGTACAGTGATGGTCCCATTTCCTTTAAACACAGCTGGAGGGAGGAACCCACACACACAGTGGTTAGATATTGGCTCCACCAATAGCAAAGGCACTTGGCAATGGCAGTGGCCTTTATTTCCTTCTCCAAATAATTCATTTTCTGCATCTAAAGCAAGTTACTGAATCACAGAATGGCCTGGATTGGAAGGGACTTCAAGGATCATAAAGCTCCAACCCGCTCCCACATGCAGAGCCAACCTCCACATTTCATACCAGACCAGGCTGCCCAGGGCCCCATCCAACCTGGCCTTGAACACCTCCAGGGATGGACGGGGCATCCACAGCCTCTTTGGGCAGCTGTTCCAGCACCTCACTGCTCTCACAGCAAACAACTTCCCCCTGACATCCAACCTATATCTTCCCTCCCTCAACTTCAAACCATTTCCCCTTGTCCTGCAGTTATCCACCCTTTCAAAGAGCTAATTCCCTTCCTGTTTGTAGGCTCCCTGTAGGTACTGAAGGCTGCAATGAGCTCACCCTGCAGCCTTCTTTTCTCCAGGCTGAACAAGCCCAGCTCCCTCAGCCTGTCTTTGTAGTGGAGGTGCTCCAGTCCCCTGATCATCTTTGTGGCTCCTCTGGACCCTCTCCAACAGCTCCCTGTCTTTCTTGTACTGGGTGCTCCAGACCTGGACACAGCACTGCAGATGGGGCCTCACAAGAGCAGAGTAGAGGGGGACAATCACCTCCCTGTCCCTGCTGGCCACCCCTCTTCTGATGGAGCTCTGAATCCCATTTGCTTTCCAGTCCCTACTTTCTAGTCACAGGACATGGTTCTTTTACCAAAGATGAACCAAAGATGTGCAGAGAAAATCAATGGCTTATTGAGGTTCCAGAAGGAGAGTATCCTGCCCAGCTCAGGGGAGGGCCTGATGGCTCAGTTCCCTGCTCAGGTACATCGCTGGCTCACAGGACAGCTGGTGGCATCAGGAAACCAGGGCTCGGGGTGTAAGCTGGGGCCTGCATGATGTGGCCTGGGCAATGGTGCTGATCACAAAGCCTGAGAAAGATGGGGAGAGTCACCCTTCGCCTTGAGAAAAGAAGTTAAGAAATGGGTTTTGCTTATTTTTGTTATAAGAGGGAATGGACATACGCTTAGGGAGAGGTTTGGGAATCATGACACATCCCTGCACTCAAGTGAGACATCCCTGCCAGACGTAAGGGATGCAACATGCTGGGTGTCATGTTTCCAGCCGTGTTAATTCTGCTGCACGCTGAATGAGCTGGCATGACACTTCTCTCTCAGGAATCCCATGCCAGCAGCCTAACTTTCCCCCACTAATGCCCAAGGAATGCTGAATCCGACCCGAGGGGTCAGGCACCTGGGATTCACTGCTATGTTTGCCTTGTAACCACTTAAGTCCTTAGGCCTAAGAACCTTCATGAATCAGGGCTGAAATGGCGCAGAGAGTATGTGACAGCACTGGAAATAGAACGAAAGGCTCCAGTTTTCCTGCCCTGGCCACAGAGCAATTTCTCCTAGAGGTGAAAATAATACAAAAGAGAACGTCCTCAGTGAATACCATGCTAACCATACCAGCCTCCCCATAATGCTGGGAAAAGGTCCATGCAGACACTCTGAAGTATAAACACACATTGACTTCAGTCTGGACTGCAGCAGGTCAGAAGCAGAAGAAAATCCAGCTGAACAATGAAAAGCTAAATGTTTAAAACATTCTTCAAGTCCAGGCTTAGACACCTGGAAAAGCTAGGCTTTTCTCAGTAGCGCTGTTTTCTTGTTATACTTCGAAGGAAAATGTCTCTCCTTCTCCCATACACTAGATTCTGTGGTAATGATAGAGCTCTGTGCTTTCAGTTATCCTTTTTGGGCCAGTAGGCATATAGCAGATCTCCTTATAGCAAATTCCCACCATGTCTAGCCTTTTTTCCTGCTCAGTGTAGCTCATCTCCCATCATTCCCTTCCACAGTCACTTCTTGTAGGTAAACACACTAGCAAAGGACACATCTGAATAAAGTTGCTTTTTAAAGTCTGATCAGACTGCACTGTAATTAGTGCATATATCTGAAAAGCGTCACGGTTTTTTAGCTTACTTTGAGTCATTGTTCAGTCTTACTCTGATCTTTAAAATGATTTCAGTATATGAACATAAAAAGTAACATTAAAAGGTGAAAGAAAGAGCTTGATCCTTGCAAAGTATCCATAGAAACCATAAACATCTCATCTGTCTAGCTGTTACACTGCTGCTCCCATCTGCATTTCGTTTTATCCATTAGCAATCTCCTACAAGCCCTGATAAGCAACCTTCTTCTCATTTTGTTTCTATGCTTTTTCTTTTTGAGGTCAGTTTAAAAATGCTAATTTCATCAGTGTCATTTTTGAGCAATAGCAGTGAAAAGGAATGCAGAACCAGCCATCAGTCATCAGATAGAAGTGCAAAACATTATGTTTATCAGTGGCACTCTACTAGTAACAATAATACTTTGCTAGCAATAAAACCATTTGGAAATCAAGATAGCATAATTGCATTTGGGAGCCACCGTGTAGGAGCATAACTGGGAACGCTGCCCATAGGAACATAATGACATGATAGTACTGGGCTAGCAGCTGCTACACTGTGCTGTTATGTGCTACCACCATGCTATCTACCTCTAATAGCTGACTTGAGTTGACAAAGAAGTAGCTAATTCAAAAAGGATACGAAGTTGATAAATATATTTGCCAGGTAGGAAAAGGATTCTAGGGAGGTATCAGCTCTGTGGCATAGGGATACAAGTAGTTAAGCCACCACAATGAGAAATTAACATCAGAGATGGCAAGACACTTCTGATTGATGTGATTTTGACAGAAGAAGGCTTGCAGTGTGCTTAACCATTATTAACTTCCTATTAAGACTGAAGGGTGGGAAAGGACAGAAATGAAAATCAGTTTTCTCTTACCTTTGCTATCCTTTTTTGAAATTAGCTTCCTTTGCTCTTTTTTGTTTTCTTTGTAGATGATGTTGGCCTCACTTTTAACACAGCTAGGATCCTTACTAACATTTCCTCTCTCTGCCAGTCGGGGCTTCTTTGACAGTGTTGCTGGATGTAATTTCTTCTTTGCTCCAGTAGCTACATTCCCACTCCTTGCTATGTGTTGTTTACATTTGATGGGCTCAGGCTCAGCAACAGTTGGTAAAGTCTGGCAGGACTTCGATCTTTCCTGACTCTCCAGCCTTTTTGCATCAACAGGGAATGGATCATAGGCAGTCAGTGCTAGGGAGCATGGCTGAGTACTACTGTAGGGTGGTTGCTTTTGAAAATAGAGGTCGTCTCCTGAATCAACTGGTGGCAAACCAACTAAACCACCTACTGCAGTCTCTGATGTTATGACTTCTCCATCTTTATGACACTGAGTAGATTTAAGTGAATAGTCAAACTCAGTCAGCTTGCTGGAAGAGATCAAGTCAGGAGAGGACTGCTTAGTGATATTATTGCTAATTGGTCTCTGAGCCTTGGAGCTAATTAAAGTGTGCAAAGGAAACTTCATTTTAGCATCAGCTGGGCTGTACTCAATAGTTCTTTGAATCTCTTGTTTTTTTTCACTCAAGATTGCTCTCTCTGTGTTTGCTTCAGGTACCTTATGGAACTCATCCTGCAATGTTTTGCAGAAAGTTCCCAACTTACTCATTTTTTCATCTACTTTGACAGCAATTTGTGTGCATTCTGCTTGTGCTTGACTTCCTGTGCCAGATGATCCCATTGCTGACATACTGTGAAGAGTGCCCTTTGACTGGTTTACAGATATAAAGAATGGTGATGTTTCTCCTACGGTTACTTGCTGGATATCCATCTGATTGCTGACATCTCTGTAATCATCATTTGCTATGCTGCTGCACTCATTTTGAACCTTTCTTGGCAGTGGGGTACTAACTGATGCTGATGTTACATTCCCACATGCATTTGTGTAATTATTTGAAGAATCTGATTTTAGCTCTTCGTGAGACTTAAAGGTGCTGTCAAGAAAAAATACCTGTTGTTCTGACATGCTGGGAGGGGAAGCTGCAGGCTGAGTCTCTGAAATGTCTCTAAATCCTGAGCTGCAGGAAGTTTCAGCCCTTTGTTCATCACCTATGCAAATGCCTCTCTGTTCTTTTTCTGTTTCACTTGGTTTGTATTGGGGCACTTCTACACAAAAATCTGTTAATAAGGGATTCTCAGAAGAGGGAGTGAATACAATTTCTTGTTCCTGTAATTCCATCATTTGGCATGTATTGTGAGGTAGATTCTTACATGTTATGTTTTCAGGAGTCTTAATTAAATTGGGCAGTTTCATTAGGTAACTGTACTTCTCTGCATTAGAAACAATTGGAACATCTTGACAGCCATAATTTTTCAAAAGATGATAACTGCCAGAATTAGTGCCATTTTGTGCATTCAGGTCTGAGTGATTTCTTTTCTCATGCAAATCACCTTCACAACTTCTATGTATGGGATTAACAGAAATGTGCTTTCCACGTGTAAACTCATGGGTATTTTCACCAGAGGAATTACTGGGGAGAACAAATTTCCCTTCAGGGAAATATGTCAGTTTATTTCTCGCTGGATAGCAGTCTTTAAAATGACAGTCATCTTCATCTGTGCTCTTAGTTATAGTCTTGTTTACCAATGGTATATTCTGCTCAGTATGAAGTAATTGTCTAGTTGTCCAGTGTGACTTATCTAATGCAGAAGCTGAATTGTCATTGTCATTTGCTAAATTACTACTCTGAGCACTATTTAATACTTGGTGGGATTCTGCATCACGTGTTTGGAAAGTGTTATTAACAGCAAGCTTTCCTTCCCAAGAAACGGTCATTCGAATGGATCCATTATTGTCAGTTATTATTTGATTTGGCTTCTTCTCCAAGCACACCTCTGTATTTAAGACATCTTTTGAAGTACAAACAGATAGTGTTTCTGCTTTATTTCCACTGCTAGAACTTAGATGTGTACCATCTGCTTCTGTAAGAAAAACATTTCCTCTGGATACACTATTATATGCTTCGTCTGTTTTCAGAAGGATATTAGAAACGCTGCAGTCTTCTTTCTCTGTTCTTTCTCTAGTAGGTGGTTGTGTAATAGGCTCCTGCTGTTCTATCAGATTTTGAGGCAAAGGATGATCAAAACAGGTCTCCTGCAAGAAGTTCATTTCTGTGACTCTGGTATCTGTCGGCCTCATTTCTAAACTTGTGATTCCACAGTTTTCAAATGGGATTTGACAGTCTGAGTCATCTTCGTGAAAAAGTTTCCACAGTTTGTCATGCACTGCAGCTAAATCGGCATCTCCTTTGCACCCAGGTTCTCCAGATTCCAGAACTGACTGGGGATTAGCTTCAAACAGGGATGCATCACATGATATGCTGCAGAGAGTATCTGTGTCATTGCTGTCATGTGAGTCAAAATCATACCTTTGCCCTCTCTCCCTTGGCTCATCACATAGCTTTGCAGAAGAGAGAACAGCACATAAACATTCTTGTTTATCAGGAACAGAGTCTGTGTCCCATAAAGGAAAAGGTGAAGTGTCATTCTTAGATTTGTTGTCATTACCACTAATATCTGTTCCTTGTTCCCAGAAGACTTGTTGGTGACAACTCTCTCTCTTATCACAAGGAGCATCGTGTTGAGAATAGGTCTGTAAATTTGCATTTTTTGCTCGTAATGTCTTCTCGGTACAGAGTGCTTCTGAAGCTGAATGGATGACTCCTACACTCTCGCAAGTAAGAAAGATGCCTTCCTTTTCTGTTTCAGGCTCCATACGTTGTCTATCACAATTTTGGGCACAGGTTTTAAGACTGTCACCTTGCTTCTACATATAAGAAAAAAAAAGAAATATGATGGAATTAAAAATTAGGATTGCTGCCTGACACAGACCCAAACTAGAGTCTTGAATTGAAATGCATCTAATTATGTTGTTGTTGTTGATTAAGTTTTTATATTTGTCAATACCTATAGTTTATGGATAGCTTGTCCCTCACCAGATCAGGGTGCCCAAGGCCCCATCCAGCCTGGCCTTGAGCACCTCCTCTAGGGGTTTCCCAGAGCAGCCTGTGCCAGGGCCTCACTGCCTTCATAAATCTCCCTTTTTAGTTTGAATCTGTTACCTGTCATCCTATCACTCCATTCTCTGATAAAATCCCTCTCCATCTTCCCTACAGGCCCCTGACATGTGTAGTAACTCTTACTCATCAGTGGTTTGGGGCATCAGTCCTCACCCTTTGTATTCAGTGCTTGCCATTAAACCTGTTCCTATCTGACAGCTGTTTCACTGGCCTTCAAGAAACCATCTGCTGGATTTCAATCTGATCTCTCTTGAGCTGATTCCTGTCACAGATGTACAGACACCCTTTCAATCTCCTTTTGTTCTTCTGATGTATAACCCAATTCCTTCCTTCCCTTACTTATTCCCACATGTTTCTGCTTGCTGCTCCCAGCACACACCCTCTCTTTCATGACAGTGTTGGAACACAATGCACAACTGCATTTCTGCACTCACTAAGCTTAGCAGTGCCCCCTCAACAAAACACTCAGAACTGCAGTTCTCCATCACACATGGCATCTTCTAGGATATCACACAGCAGCAGATCATTGCCAGTACCACAGCAGACAATTTCACTGGCCTATGCAATTCTTGCAGTTTTGGCTGCCCTGGAATCTGACAAAATCCTCTTGTTTGCTGCCAGACTATCCAATCACATGGATGATTTCTGCCAGTCTTCCTTCCCTACTTTGCTAAAATGAAATTCAGAAATATGTGGAGGTGATATAAATTTACGTAAGGACAATCAAACTGGGTTGTAGCTCAAATTTTATGAGAACAAGCTGTTCTGACTTGATAGAGAACAGAATAATCGGCAAAGAGAATCTCTGGCAGGATGAACAGAGGATCTGGCAGGATGAACAGCAGGAAAAAATACTCCATAAATATGCTAACACAACATACCGTTCTTACTGAGCTAACAGTATAGACAGTAAAAATTTTGCTTATGGCATGGAATCTCTCTGAACCTCCCAGTTCCAGCAGGACTTTAACCACAAGTCATATGAGGAGCAGCTGAGGGAACTGGGATTGCTTTGTCTGGAGAAGAGGAGGCTCAGGGCAGACTTTGTTGCCCTCTCCAACTCCCTGAAAGGAGGCTGTTGCGATGTGAGAGTTGGCCTCTTCTCTCAGGTAATAGAAATAGGATGAGAGAAAATGGCCTCTTGTTGCACTGAGGAGGTTCAGATTGGATATTAGGAAGAATTTCTTCTCTGGAAGAGTGGTCTGGCTCTGGAACATGTTGCTTAGGGAGGTGGTGGAGTCAGCATCCCTGGAGACGTTTAAGAAAAGGGTAGATGTAGCACTCAGGGACATGGTTTAACGGGAAAATATTGGAGATAGGTGGATGGTTGGACTAGGTGAACCTAGAGGCTCTTCCAACCTTCATGGTTCTATGATTCTATGCAAATCACTGACATTCAGTAGGACAGATGATGCAGGTCCTGAATGCAATTCAGGAGAATCTCATGCTGAGGGTGCTGGCTGAATACCAGGTAAGGATGGGATTTTGAATGAAAACTTTGCAGACCTGAAGCTTCCTGGCTCTCTTGTATATCCCTCATACAGCTCATGCAGTTGGTTTTTATGATGTATTATTAAGTTGCTTTGCAACATTAAATAAATACAGAATTTGACCTGGCATTAGACCATGAGGGCACATGAAGAGTCAGGAGCTTCCCACCTTGTCTATATAATGGTAGGAGGTCACCCAGGATAGTAGTTGGACAGGACAGACTGCAAAGGTTGTTCCAGTAAGAGCCTGCTTGGCATCAAGGAGAATGGGAAAGAAAGTGTAAATCCTAGAGTAATTAGTGCAGTTGTTCTGTGGCTGCTATGTAGCTCTAAGCAGATCTGATTCATCCCACAGAGAAGGAAAGTAGAAAACTTTTCAGAAGTGGTTACCCATGATTTTTCCTACAGAATGTCCCTGGCAGAGCTGTCTCAAACATGCAACAGTGTACTTCTACATAAACCTCTGTGCTGCAATAGGAGGTTGATTCTCTCTAGCCTTTCTTAGGTTACAGTAGCAGATTGCTGAAGAGCTTCTGGCTTTCTATATGGGTCTTGTGAGAAGCTGCCCACCTATTTCTTGTGCCATGGACAGTAGATTCTAGATGGGATAGATTATTTGGTTCCCTGTCAAGATCACACAGTTTGGAATTTACGTCTAAACTTAATCTTCATGCTCTTCATGATTTTAAACCCAGATTTGGGGTTGTGGCAATATCTAGCCCATTTCTGTGTAGACATTTCTGTCCTACTTAATTTTTAACTAATATAGAGTTTTAGTCATGGGTGCCCAAAGAATCCCTATTGATGGCAGGTAGAAAGAATCTTAACTAGCCAATCTGAAACCTGGCCATGGAACTTGCACCAATGTAAGTAGCTCTTTGCTAGTTCTGGTATTTAAGTTATTGCACTGCAGTTTGAAAAAATGAAAAAATGCATCATGCAAATCACAGCAACATGTAACATCAGGAAATTATTGGTAAGTCAATTTCAGTAGTGGGCTGTTCTCTATCTATTAGTACATTATGTGCTGCTAAAATGTGATGGGAATTTTGTATACCATAAAAACAGAGAAACTTACGGATGCTTTTCAGGTGTAAGAATTTAGTGATTTTTGATTGCTTAAGACACTCCAGTGGCCAGATTATGGTCAATCTCTGATTCTCAGCTGGGAGACATTATTACTTAAAGAATATAAATGAGGCAGAGCTGTGGAATTGGAAAAAGCTTGTCTTTATTTTTTATAACTTTTTTTTTTTTTTTTTTTTTTTTTTTTTTTGTGCACTTGGCTATGTACTTTAAAATCAGTAATGGGAGAATATTTATGATTTAATACTCATAAATATATGTCTTCAGACTTTACTATCTGAAATAAAAAGTATGACCCAATTCTCCCACTTAGGAAAGTTGGTGGAGCACCGTATCAGTCAGTATAGTAATGTCAGCGTGCTGATTTCCCACGCCAATTTCCTACCAACAACGTAAAATATGTATGTCCTTGGAGAGCATCAATTTGTTGTTGATGTGTTATTGCTTTTTACATTTGCACTAGAATGTCTAAACCTTTCATTGCTTTACTTTTAAAAAGCAGAGCTCAATTTATTTCCATACCATTAAAGCTCTGGATAAAATTCCCCTCCTTGGTATAAATTCAAGAGTAAACCTTTGTCAATTTGTTTAAGGCTTCCAGCACCATAAATGGAGACAGTTTTGTTCTTCGAATATAAACTAAAGTAAATCAAGCTGTTCTCTGCTCACAAAAGAGATGTGAGAAACTTTCTGGCTGAAAGAAACATTGCTTTGATAAGACCTGTGCGATAGCCAAAATATCAGATTTCCCTATCCAGCTGTCCAGAGTCCCATTAGTGCCTCTTACTATTATCAGTCTCACTCTATAATTAGAACAGCTTATGGTTTATTTGGGCCTTTTTCAAAACCAGATTTCCTTCCCAGACGTAGCTGTCATTCAGAAGTGCATGAATAGTATCTTTCAGAGTAATTTAAATTTGCATTATTTTGTGACAAACAGGAATGAAAACCATTCAAATCAAGAGAACAGCTCTTACTATCAAATGATAAACACTTTACTTACCCTGGGTGAGACGTTTTCATATGGCATCTGATTTTGCTCAGACAAGCCCCAGGTCCTTTTCTGTTCCCAACGAGAGTCTTTATCTGCCTCTTCTGTATGACACAAACCAGCCTGCATTTGCAAGCTTTCTGTCTCCTCACAGATTTGTGTTGAAAGGACACCTTCCTGACTTGGAAACAAAGCACTGGATTCAACTTCTGCTGAAGTCTGAAAAGACTGACCTATATTACTTACGTATCTGCAAAGCTCTTTAGGATTCAACAACTTTAAAAGGTTTCTTCTTAGACTTTCTGTTAAGGTAGAGACAGCATGCCTTGCATTTTCTTCCAGCAAATTTCTTCTCACTTCTTCTGGTATCAGTGGGCTTTCATCCACCAAATCTGTGTCTATATTGTCTCCTGTCACTGTTTCTGAAGTCAAATTTGTCAAAGCAGCACCTGTGTCACTAGCAGAGGAGTCCGCCATTGCATGCGTATTATCCCCATTCTGTAGTTTATCGGTTGCTGCAGCTGACTGGACACTTCCATTATTTTTTTCTTCCATTTTAAGATAGTCATTTTCAAGGGCTGCAGGTGCAACTGGAACTTTACAATTCTTTTTGTCTTTCAAACCAGTAGTTTTCTCTTGGTGTTGTCCAACAGTTAGAGTCATCTCCGTCTGCAGAGTGGACTGGCAGTAAGTAGAGGGGTCTCTCCTTACATTTACTCCTTTGAATTTTGAGTGATGACCACAGAGGCCAATGGTGGTATCCATAGGCGTAGTGTTATCTGACACTTGAAACAGGCACGGCATTTCACTGAGGAAGTAAGCACACCCATCACAATCCTTACTCAGCTTTAAATCGTCTTCATCATCGCTTTCTAATAAAAACTGTAATTTCTTTTCCCAGATTTCATTGTCACGTACCGTCAGCACATCTGAACATTCTAAATAGTCGAGGCCATAATCATAAAAGTCATCACTTATACTTGGATAGATCTCCAGAATACTATTAGAATTTTCGCAATCATCTTTTACAAAATAATTCAGATTTACAGTGGGATTGTCCTGCTCACTCAGCAGGGCATTCCTGGGTAGAGACCTATGGAGTTCGGTCTTTTCACATGCCTGGACATCTGCCAGAGAACGACCAGAAACAAAGTCTTCCACGTGAAGGCAGCAGTTGTCTGCACAATCAGTGAACAGATCTGTAGGGTGGGAATGCACCTGTCTGCTGCAATTTTTCTCTGCTTTTCCAGCAGCGGCACAGACTATACTGTTAAAATTAGTTAGGTCATCACCATTCTGTGATACATCCCTTGCACAGCAAGTATTTTCCTCCATTTTGAATAAGTTTTCAACATCTGTGTTGTCTTCCATGTTATGCAAGTGTTTGCAGGATTCCTCACATACAAACAATATTTCCGAGCTTCTTTTGTAATAAAACACTGATTTTTGAAGAGCTAGAATTTGTTGAAATTAACTTGGGGTCACCCTCGTAGGCATAACTCTTGTGTTGTGAAAAATGTTCCTCATTCTGCTCATTTTAGTCTGAAGTTTCCCTCAGAGTCATTTAGGTCAGCAAGCAATTCTGGGGAAGCTGCGATTTTTGTACATCGTTCCTACTCAGCAAGAGTTGAACAGAAGGTCAGTCTGGCTGTCAAACAGTTCCCAAACACTGTCCCATAAAGTGCAGCATCTTGCTCTGTGCACCTGTAAATAAGAGAAATCTTAAGTTTAAAATTATTTTTAAAATGAGTATACGTATTTTCTAACAGACAGTAACCTGCCACAGTTTCAAGTATTTCCAAAAAAAAAGTCACCATGATTTAAAAATCAAGATCAAACACTAACAGCGGTAACTATAATCCAGTTAGCTGTGCAGACACACTTACAGGGAGACACTGCAGCTGTCCAAAGTGAATTGTGCTGGGAAGCAAAATCCTTCAGCCTGCCTGCACAAATACATAGCAGCACAAGAATATGCTTTAGTGCATGCCATGTAGACATTTCTAAATGCTAACAGAAATATGCAGAGCAATGCAAATGTTGACACAAGCATGGCTTCCACAGGTACCAGGTAGCTGCTATTCTGATAGTCACATTGGCATCATAGAGACATATGTGTGTATGTGTATATACACATAAATATATATGTAAAGGAAGTAGGTAGGAAGTATTATGTAGAATGTGATTCAAAGTTGCATAAAATGTCATGATTTAGTGAAAGGACTCAGTAGGTCAGGTTGATGGACAGGTTCAATGACCTTGAAGGTCTTTTCTAATCTGGATGATTCTATGGTTCTGAATTCTAAAATATGTTTGTAGCGATACCTGGAAAAGTCAGTCTGGTTAAATTTTACTTGTGCTGAGAACAATTCTGTGGCATGATGTTTGCCATTTCTATGGTGAGAGAGAAATGAACTGAGGCTGGCCACCTCCAACTTCCTGAATAAATCTTACTTTCAAACAGTCGTGCAGTAGCAAAATGATACAGCAAAACAGAACTTGGGTAAAAACAAAGTGAAATACACCACATGTCTTCCATCAACTAAATAACGAAAAACAAAGTAGTATGCAAACATTTGTCTTGCAAAAACAAACAACCTTTTGTTTTTTAAAAGATTCCCAAATCTTAGAATTATAGATACTTCATATTCTTCTGTACACTGCTAGAGGCATTCTGGATGATTCTTCACTACGTCTTTTCCATAGTCCAGGAATTCCACCACCAGAGTAAACCATTTGATCTCAGAAAGGATGCCAAAGTAAACATTCTGAAAAATGATGTCCTGTTTGTATTAACAGAGCTGGTGTGACGGAAGGAGCAGCAGGAAAACCTTCCCTGCCATTCTGCTCATCTGACTACACGGCGTAAAGACACCTCTGCTCATTCTCCCTTTCCTTCCCAGCTTCTTCCACTGCGACCTTTCCCTGCTGCCTCCCTGCTGCCTCCCTGGTGCCACAGCTCCTTGCAGACACCCATCAAAGTCAGTAAGAAAATACGAGGGGAGCTAATGGCCAAAGAGCAAGGTGCTCACAAGGCTTGCTTGGAATCTGCCTCTCGTAAACAGCATAGTGCAGCTGGGTATATTTTCATTTCCTTCAAGGAAACCCTACCAAGGACACCTTTTCCTAGAAGGGGAAAAGGATGAGAAGGTTAAAGGGAAGAATATGGGATACTGTCCTCCGAGGGAAAAGGAGAGAGGAGTGGGGAGAGGAGAGGGAGAGGAAGACGGGGAGAAGAGAAGGAAGGGAAGGGGAATGGGGAGGAGAAGCCATATGGCTGTTCTGGTGATTCCCATGGAGGCACAGGGCAGGCAGCTAAGGTTGATGCCTCTCAGCGTGCCTCCTTGGAGCCCAAGAAGCAATCTGTTTCAAGATCTGTCTCAATAGGGGCTTCCCTGCCTTAGAAGGCAAGAAGAAAACAATTTATGCGTATTGTGGTGGTTTTAAATAATGTGGGCAGCTGCTGACTAGGCCCTGGGCCAATTCTCTATGCTTGCTCCATGCAACTGATGTTTGAACATCAGTCTAGACCCTACGTGCAACCAGAGCCTGGAGGAAAAAAAACGGCGTTGGGTCCCATTATCTTCAGCCTTTCAAATCTATGATCACATTTTGCTTTCCATTTCAACTCTGAGAAATACAGATATTTAACAGGAAAAGATGGAGCACTAGAGATTAATCTTTCCATCATCCATTTGATTACAGGGCCATGAACTAACCCCCAGCACTCATGCATCGCCTCATAAATACACATTTGCCTAATGTTCCCTGTTGCATTCTTTCAAATCTGCTTTAATCTTTGCTTTTCTGAAGACCAGATGCCTCTTTCCTCTTTTTTTTTTTTTTTTTTTTTTTGAGGGAATAAATTATTTTAAAAGTAATTTACTCAGATGAAAAGAGCCTTGGCAACAATTTGTAATGTGTATTGGCTCATGAATACTTTTTACCAAAGCAATTGTACTACACAGTTATCATTATCTTAGTTCAGCTGCATTTTGACATTAAGGGGAAAAAAAGCTGTCAGATTTATTGATATGAAAATTATATTAGATTGCGGTGCATTTTGTCAGATCCAACAAAGGAAACTAAAGGAAAATAATGCTCCATAAGGAAAATGGCAATAAATTATGCTTTTCCACCAAAGGCGAAAACATTATTTATTTTTCTTTTTTAATTTGGAGAGAAAATAGGAGGTATTAGATATAATTCTAATTTCAATTACTGACTTAGAATCTGTAAAAAGAACTGCTAGTATGATATTCTCTGCTCTTCAAGACAACATGTCAAGAAAAGACAAAACAAAATTCACCAAGGAAAGACAAACTGGAGGTCATAGCAGTTCATCATCAGCAATTGGCTAACGACCTGAAAACAAGCTCAACTCCTCATAAACTATGCTTTGAATCTTTGGTGGAAAGACAAGAGAGTACTTAAGGCATAAGGTTGCTCTGGTTGCCTGATTCAGGTCTTGTTCTGGACTAATGACACTATCTGCTGAGTCAGGTACATGATAACAGGAGGAGGACAGAGAAGGAGAGATGCAGAGGAGTAATTAAGGTTTGAGAAGCAAATGGAAAGAAGGCTCTTGCTTTGGTTCTCTAATGAGTTGCCATTCATTTCCACCTGTTGTAGAGAAAAGGAGAGGTTATACCTGGACAAGTTGGCTTTCCCTTTCCCCTTCTCCTTCCTCCACTCACCAAAAAGATTTGTCTCCACTGCTTTACGTAGTGCTTTACGACCACCTGCAGTCTCCCCCAGAAATGAAGCGTACAATGAATGGGTGAACCCAGCACAGGGCAGTTGTATCTGCCTGGCAACCTGGAGGTCCTAGGGCCAGGTTGCTGGGCGTGTTTCTCCCTGCATCTCGGTTGGGATGCTACTGAGCATACTGCCCTAGTAAGGAAATGCAAGCATCAAGATGAAAATGGCAGCTTGAGAACTGACAGTCAGATTAACATGGCAGTAACAGGCCATAAAGATAAAGTAATACATTAAGTGAAAGAATGACTGGTAACAAGTATCGAAATGACTAAAACAGTCAGTCAACATTTCCACTAGGAAAACATACTAAAACAAATTCAACTAAATTATTCACACACACACACCACACAGAAAAGGTTTTTCATTTAAAATCGATACTTCATTACAAATCCATACTGTTTTTGAAAAACTCATGTGTTGAACACTTGGTTTGAAATTCCGATTTTAAATTTAAAAAAATGATTTTTTTTTCAATCTAATTTTCGTGTAGATATAACTTTCTTTTACAAATTGAACCTTGTTTTGAAACCTTTTTTTAATGTTAATATTTGATTATTTATTCCAATTGAGACAAACATTTATTTTTTTTTTAATTACCCTTTAATAAGAGAAGAACGATGTCTTAATTGCCCTTCATTTTCAATATTAGCCATTTTGCAGAAGTTGTGGACACAAAACCGCCCCTAATTATTTCCTAAGGAACTGTAGGCTTAGCTCAAATGTTGGTGACAGAAATATACAAATCTTGGTTAAATAGTGGAAGTTAATTTTCCTCTCCTGTATCACAGTCTTTTCCTACTTCACTTCATTATTAGCAAAAGGGATTTCATCCTTTCAAAGCAGTTTTAATTCACGGGGGTATTTCTACAAAAATATCATGTGTTTTATAAATTTAGGAGAAAATTTGTGTCTTCCTGTTTGTTGCTTCTGGAGTCAATGAAAAAAAACTCCCTCTGAAATCTCTGAAGTTTTTTCTCTTGTTTTCTACCTTTCCCCATGTAATCTGTTCTCAGCAAACGCCCACACTCACTTCATCCTATCACTCAGAGGCACCTGTCCATGCCATGCCTGCAGCACTTGCCCATGCCCACGGATTGCCTCCCCTCTTATCATAGGACACAGTCCTTGTGCCAGGGACCATTCTGCATGAGCACAATGGGCACCTGCTCCATGTCTGTATCTCACACAGTACAACGGTTCAATGACCGATGCAAACATGCTTTGACAACAAGGGCATTGCCTAGGTACATCAAAACCTCCATGTGAGTACAGCTGCATGCATCCTACAAATGCCCAGCCTCACGCCCACCCAGCACAAAGGGCTGGGAAAGAAGAACCTGTCCCAGCCCACACAGGGTTATCTTAACTCAACATATGGAAGGAATGGAGCTGACAACCTTCAATTGCTTCACGTTAAGAAATACTCTTCCCCCAGCAGGTATTTCATATTCCAGGTTGACACTGGATCTGGGATACCTGATAATTCAAGAAAAGTAGCTAGCTAAATAAATAACGAGTGCTTGTAACCTCCCTAGACCATATGCATCTTTAGTAAATTAGCTGCCATTGTCAACACTTGCTGGGCCTCACAACATCTGACGAACCCTTTTCACTTAACTGGTCAAGGATTAAACTTGATTGCATTTCTGTGCACAAGCCTACAAATGTGCAAGTCCATCTGCAACAGGCATGTAGTTTTTTTATTGCACATTGTCATGACTAATATGAAATTTGTAATTGAATCATTTTTTCCTATTTTTTGGTCTGCACTCCTTAATTCACTCTGTTAATCAAGAATCCCATGATGTATTTTTGAAGGCTCTGTGCATCAGCAAGAGTATGAAAATCTCAGTTTTCAGTTTCCAGAAAAATAAAACATTAAACCACTGGCCAACACTAAAAGGAGAAACCTTGAAATGATGAAAAGTAAAAGTGCTAAAATGAAAAGGAAACTAGAGGTGTATTCATGTCTATTTTTGTAAACTGCATGCTTTTCAAGCCACAGCCCATGAATGTCCTGAGTCCTGATGAAGCATTTGAGCACAGCTTGATGACAGGTGAAGTGGAAACTCTCAGACACATCAGTTTTAGTCCAGCAATTCAGGCAGTGCAGTTCAGAACAGATTTGTGCTCTTCAAGACTTCCTGTGCTGATTCCAAGGAAGCACTTCTGCATAGCTTTTCTCAATAAATCCCTGAAATTCCCAAGTTCTCGCTTTTTTTTTTTTCCCCACCATTTTGCTACCCTTTCTTCTTATGTTCTGTGTAAAAACAGAGACCTTGCAAGCAGACAGTGAGGAGTTTTGACACGCAAATACACTTCCCAGGAGTGGCAATCTTCTGCACTGGCAATCTTATGCAAGAATAAAACACAAAATCACCAAGGGTGGAAAAGACCTCCAAGATCACCCAATCCAACCATCCACTTACCACCAATACTTCCCACTAAATTACCACGTCCCTTACTATAACATCTAAACACTTGAACACCTCCAGGGTCGGTGACTCCACCTCCCTGGGCAGCCTGTTCCAGTGCCTGACCACTCTTCTGAAGACGTTGTTCTTCCTAATATCTAACCCGAATCTCCCCGGTGCAACTTGAGGCCATTCTGTCTAGTCCTATCAGTAATTACACGGGAAAAGAGGCTGACCCCCACCTCATCATCACTTCATTTCAGGTAGTTGTAGAGATTGATGAGGTCTCCCCTGAGCCTCCTCTTCTCCAGGCTAAATGATCCCGATTCCCTTAGCCACTCTCCATAACACCTGTGCTCCAGACCCTTCAGAGCATCATTCCCCTTCTCTGGACACAGTCCAGGACCTCCATGTCTTTCTCGTAGTGAGGGACCCAAAACTGAACACAGTAATCAAGGTGCGGCCTCACCAATGCTGAGTAGAGGGGAATTAACACTTTTCTGCTCCTGCTGGTAACACTGCTTCTGATAAGTGAATGCTAATGCTACACAGCTTCATGGATGAGTTCTGAGGTCCGTACATGAAATGTAAGACTGAAATAACTGCAGAAGTCCAGTCAAAACATGTTTGATATGACTTTCAGTGTTCTTATTTCTCTTAATGTTACAAACACTAACTTAAATCAGACAGATCTGATGAAAGAGGTATGTTTCACAATCGGGGCTGACAGAAGGTCTGGGGAGCAGAGGGAGATTCTCCCCTACCAGGACTGAGATCATTACTGATTCTTTGTTTTGTTTGTCTTTTTTGGTAGGCTGAATGTCATCACTGACTGGAAAATGAATCTACATTATCCTAAATGAGTATAGGGAAAATCTTGAATATGTAGGAAGGATAATCTTTCTCCTGTTTACATATCTGTGTGTGAGGAAGACGTCAATACATGCTTGCCTACTCTGTTAACACTTCTCTATCAGACAGATCATGTTTAGAAAGTCAGTAACTTATCTGCCTCACTGTTCATCTGGAAATGCTTGGGCTGAAAGAACAAATTCCCCAAATGCCATCAGTTTTCTAATATTGCCTCCATTCTGGAGGCTAAGGTCTGGGGTTTGCTCATTTGAAAAACAATCCCCAAGACCATTCAAATTAACTTTATGCAGCAGTAGCTCCTTCTCCTCTCTATACACATATACATTAATCCCTTTTTAAAGGTGTTTTCTTGACAGGTAGCTGACCACAAAGAAAACTGGCTGGTATAACCTGGCTTCATGGAAGATAAATGTGAAAAAATTCCAAAAAAATCCCACTAATAACCACAAAACCTTCCTTTGTGATGAGTAGAAGTGGTCATATACTAACTACATACATCCAATCAATAACCTAGTTGACGTGGACAGTAGGATTTTATAAAAGAAGAAAAGAGGACTGGTTGGCTTAAGCACAGAACAAGCATGTGAGACATAAAGGAGTTCTGTCCCAGGCTGGTCATGCTCTCAGTCTGCGTACAATACTAAGGAAAGCAAAGGTACTTTCATCTAGACACAAACAGGAAAGTTTGGGGTGAGAGGCTGGCCACAGAAAGGCTTTTTTGTGTAATTATTTATTCCTATTGTGCTCAGGGAAACAGGACTTTATATGCATTTTTGTTAATAAATCAGACTGAACTGTTTAAAGAATAGACATGAAAAACCACATACCACTGTAACAGTGGTTCTTAGAATGCATATGTGAAAAATGAAGGAATAACATAAACAGTTACTGCAATAGCTTGTAATATAGCAAATAAATTGCAGTAGCAACATAAAATGAAAAGTTACTGTTTACAAAGCTTTCACTTTTATGACCACGACTCTTGGATTTGATTGCTGTTTTATCACTGTGACTCTTGGTGTGCTGAGATAGAAAGACAGCACATGCCTAGTCTGTCAAATAACCTTCCATGCCCTTTCCACAGCTATGGCACCATACAAACAGCACCCAAGATGCTGTCAGCCATCTCTGAAATCCAAGTCTTTTGCTAAAACGCAGACATGTTTCAAGGTTAATGCCTCTCACTACAATAAAGACACTGAGGTCCTCAACTGTGTCCAGAGAAGGAGAACAGTGCTCTGAAGGGTCTGGAGCACAAGTCTTATGAGAACAGCTGAGGAAACTGGGATAGTTTAATCTGGAGAAGAGGATGCTCAGGAGAGACCTCATCGCTCTCTACAACTACCTGAAAGGAGGCTGTGTTGAGGTGGAGGTTGGCCTCTTCTCCTATGTAACCAGAAATAGGACAAGAGGGAATGGCTTCAGGTTGCACCAGGAGAGATTCAGGTTGGACATTAGGAGAAATTTCTTCTCTGAAAGAGTGGTCAGGCACTGGAACAGGCTGCCCAGGGAGGTGATGGGGTCACCATCCCTGGAGGTGTGCAAGGAGTGTCCAGATGTTGTAGTGAGGGACCTGGTTCAGTGGGAAATATTGGTGATAGGTGGATGGTTGGACTGGGTGATCTTGGAGGTCTTTTCCAGCCTTGGTGATTCTGTGATGCAATGGCAAATCACTCTACATCCTCCCTGCAAAGTTTTATTAAATGTCTTAACTTGCTTGCCAAGAGCTTGCATGCAGTTTATACAGCTATAACATTCCTCTAACACCCAAAATTCCATCCAGTCCTGTTCCCAGACTGACAAATCTTTTGTACTTAGGAATGCTGCTTTTTTGCAGCTTTTCTCTCCCCCATCCAGGCTATCTTCAACAGAGATTTTGCACCTCGCAGTAAATTATCTAAATTTAGCATTTTTCGCCTCACAAGACAAAAGAAAACAAAACACAATTTTCCATTTGAAGAAAAGATCTACAATAGAAACAGACATTACATTCCAATTTAGATTTTTTTTATTTTTTTTTCCCACGAGGTATTACATTTTCTGTGGGGAAATTCACACAATAAATTTTTATTTATGGAACTTTCTTTCGAAAGCTGAATTTTTTGAAACTTCATTTTCCAAAAAGTTTGCCGTGCATGTTTTTACATGCCTATTCTCAAGTTCTTTTTAAAAACTTTTCATATAGTATAAATCAAACCTTTCACTGAAAGTTTTCTTTTAAGTTTCACCTGTGTCAGCATGTTTCTGAGTCATTTTTCAGGGTGTCCATCAGGACTGATGGAACAAAATTCCACGTGAAATTCCTGATCCACTTTCCCCTTCCCCTATGTGACAGAAGCTTTCCAAAGTGATTTTGCAACACAGCTATCAAAACACTTTCCAGAAAAAGTTGTTCCTTTCTAAAAATGCTGTGGTCATGACCACATTCTTCAAAGTTATGTTTCAAATGTTAAAATTTCCAAGTCAACAAAAAACACAATTCTAAAATTTAATTATAACTTGGCATATTAGGATGGTAAGCATTTACAGAGCTGTTTGCTCACTGCTGAGTCTAATATTCGATGGAGTAACAGTGAGAACCATGCACAAAAGCATTTACAATGACTGTGTTCTCTGTGTGTTTCTGTATCTCATAATACTGAAATTCTGACTCAGTTCTGTCTGAAATACAAATAACAAGTGTAATCATATTATCCTTTTAAAAATACTTCAAATCACTGTGATTACACCAAATATTTAGAGCAGCATGCCTATCAAAACGCCTACAATGTCAGAAATCAAACTAGCAAAATACCACGCAATCTGAAACAATTATTGCACATCTATTGTATTAACAAGCTCTGGAAAAACATCAGTGAAGTTTTGGCTGTTCAGAAACCAGGCACCTGCAAAATGTGCCCTTGGCAAACACACTGAGATGTAGCATGCTTCTTTAACTTCTGACATCAGAGATGTTTTGAAAACTTCTTACAGTAGTGCACTACCTATTATAAACAGCACCGCAGTATAAAGAAAACACCACAGCTATAGTTGCCTTGGCAAAACATAAGAAGAACAAGCAACTACACTGTGTATGCCTAACGAAGAGCTTAATATAGAGTAATTAAAAAAAGCAATCACAGCACAGCTCTTAACACTGATCTGTCTTAATCTATTTTTAACATTTGTCAAGCATCTGACACTGTCAGCATGAGCAATTTGTGCATGCAACCAAGAGACCAGATTTTTTTTTGAGGAATGGAGGAAATCCTTCAGTAGCGAGCAGTGGGCCATGCAGTATGTATTCAGAAAGAATAAAATGCCTATTTCTGGACACCCAGCGCCACTTACACATTCCTCAGAGAAGGAAGTGCCTCAGGAAAGGCTTTTGCAATTTTGTTTCCCTTGCTGGAACTTAATGGAAATATCACAGGGGTGTAATTTCAGAAACATTTAACTGAATTTTACATGCAACATGTTATCAAACATATTATCAAAACCAAGTGCTGCAAAACAAGCAGACCACCTCAACTTATTCTAAATCACTGTATTTGTGCAGAGCATTAGGAATAAAGTAACTTGCTCTTTGCTTGTTTATCTTTTATGATCAGCTTTCTATTTTCTACAATAATTTTTCTATTTGCACGCAGGGGAAATAAGCAACCATGTCATTTTAAAACTACTAGCAATTTGACCTCCCAAACCAGAAACATGCACTTACCCTTCTGTGCTCTCTTTGTATCTTAGCAGCGGACCAGGTCTGCAGTTTGACTCTGAGCTACAAGATAAAAGACATTTAGTTCAAGCATTTTGTTTCCAAGCTGAGAAGCTACACGAAAGCTTCAGTGTTGCTTTGCTAGCGTGACCTTAGCATAGTGAGTCTGATCACTGCAGTTTGTCTTTTAGGAGAGACTATTTCGTTACACATAGCAGATGGCTCTTCCTGGGAAAACCTCTGCCAGAGGCAGAGCGCGAGCTGGCAGCAAGGAGGGCAGATCCTGCTTCACAGAGGGCAACCAGCATTTCCTCGTGGCCCTGGGAGAGAGGAAGTATTGGCCTTAGGTTTTTCATAATAAGGCTCTGGGCTCACTTTTAAAGCACATGCTTCAGAGTACTTAACTTCTTTGCTCGGCATGGCTGAAATTTCTGACCTGCTTGAAGTTGAGCAAGCAAATGTTCTGCCAAATGCTGAGAAAACCTGAACAATTATCCCCAACAAATAGGCTAAGGGGGGCCATAGTGAAAACTGAACTTTTAAAATTAATAAACACACACAAAAAAAATCACCTAACAATTCACATTTCTCAAAGGCAGCGATTATCCAGTGCATACCTAAATGAACTGTGAAGTGAAAAAGGTGATCCCATGTCAAGAAGCCAGCACTCATACAGGAGGAATGCATATTAATTGCTCACAGGGCTCTGAGCTCACAGAGTGCAGAAAAATCTGAACAACCAGTTCAGTGCTGTGTTCTTTCCTGATGGTTTGCAGAAAAAACAGCCGAAATGCTGATTGTTGAACACAATTGCTGAACACTTCTCACTCCCAGTGCTCTTCAGAATGGGGGTGATGGCCAGAAAACTATTCAGCAAAATCCAGAGCACGTAGAGCCACCCCCCTCCAGAGAGCAGCAGGGATATCTGTGATTTATTTCATTATTTTGTGATCCAACAGTCCAAATAGTCCCCAAAGAATTGAGCTACCAGGATTTGGAACTGCCTTCCAGCTGACAACTGCTTGTCACTGTGTGGAGATGCACAACAAGGACAGCATGCAGCCTAGGGTGGGTGCGGGAACCAAATTCACCATCCCATCTGTACCCACGTAGCACACATACATATGTTTTTTCCGCATCTAACCTGGGAGAAACACTTGGTTAACTTCACAGGACAACACCACCCAGTGCAGCTCTTCCATGTCGAACTGCACACATCGGTCCTTGAAGGCACTGGGCCCCGGATGCCCACGGCAGATGCTCGCTGTCGCCTGCTCTGCAGTGTGCTCTGCCTTAGGCTGGGCAGCAGGCACAGCGAGCTCATGGGCTGCTGCCAACCCTGTGCATACTGCAGGAATAGGGGCAGTCACATTTTGACGGGACCACAGAACGGCTTGGGTTGGAAGGGACCTTAAAAACCATCTAGATCCAAGCTGTGTGGCTGACTGACATATTGAGCCCAGGGCCCATTCAGCCCGGCTGTGAACTCTTTGAAAAGGTGGATAACAGCAGGACAAGGGGAAATGGTTTGAAGTTGAGGGAGGGAAGATATAGGTTGGATGTCAGGGGGAAGTTGTTTGCTGTGAGAGCAGTGAGGTGCTGGAACAGCTGCCCAGAGAGGCTGTGGATGCCCCGTCCATCCCTGGAGGTGTTCAAGGCCAGGTTGGATGGGGCCCTGGGCAGCCTGGGCTGGTATGAAATGTGGAGGTTGGTGGCCCTGCATGTGGCAGGGGGTTGGAGATTCATGATCCTTGAGGTCCCTTCCAACCCGGGCCATTCTGTGATTCTGTGAACGCCTGCAGGGATGGACGCCTGGTGCAGCGGCAGCAGCAGCTCTCCGCCCTCCCTGCGGGAAGCTTCCCAGCCCCAGCATCACCCTCAGCCCCGCTCCGCCCGCCGGGCGCGCAGCTCGCCGTGCCCCCCCCGCTCCGGTGCGGCTGCGCCGGTCGCGTCCTTCCGGGCGGGAGCGCCGCCCCAGGCGGGCCGTGGCTGGCGGCGGGCGGCAGCGAGACGATGTCGGAACCGCCGCGCAGCCCGCCGGGCTCCCTGCCCCTCAGCCGCCTGGCGGAGCCGCTGCTGCGGAGGCTGAGCGAGCTGCTGGACCGCGCGGCGCCCGGCAAGGGCTGGCGGGAGCTGGCGCAGCGCGCGGGGAGCCGCGGCCGCGTCCGGCTGAGGTGAGGGGGGGCGGGGAGCGGAGGGGCGACGTGAGGCCGGGCCTCGCGGCGGGGCGGCCCGGCGCCGGCTGCCGTCTCGGGGCCGCGAGGAGGCGGGCGGCCGTGCGGCCTGCTGGGCGCAGCCGGAGTGCGGCCCCGGGCGGCCTTCCGTGCGCCGCTCCCGTGTCCTGCAGGCTGAACGCGGTCGACTAATTCGGCTTTTCCTTCCTAGATCGCTTTCTGTACGTCGCTTCCTGCTCGCGTTACTTTCTGTGCCTTCTCCGGGTCTTGCTCAGGGAGCGTTGACGGCCCGTGTGGTTCCTTTGTAGGGCCGTGGCTGTCATTCTTTACCTGTGTTATCCGCCGAAGTACGGTGGTGTTCTTGTGATAAGCCTGAGCGTCTTGCCTGCAGCTCTGTGCGGCACTGTGAGTTCATAAAGGAAGCACTGATGGTCCGCAGTCTCCCCACGCCCTTGCTGTCTGTGTTTCTTTAACCTGGTGTGATTGAAAGCACGTGAAGCATTAAAACCGAAGCCCCGAAGTGTGAAAGTTTATACCTGGGAATAAATCATAGAACCACAGAATGGCCTGGGTTGAAAAGAACCACGGTGATCATCTGGTTCCAACCCCCTGCTATGTGCAGGGTCACCAACCAGCAGACCAGGCTGCCCAGAGCCACATCCAGCCTGGCCTTGAGCGCCTGCAGGGATGGGGCATCCACAGCCTCCTTGGGCAACCTGGAAATGCACAGAACTGCTAGGAGGCTGCAGCAGTCATTGATCTTGGCATCTCAGTCTTCTTGGGCTTTCCTGACTCAATCCTTACTGCTTCTGAACCAGGCAGGTGAAAATGAAAGGTGCTGCACTTGTTTTTCTATTCAGACGTTGAAATGTGAGAACTAGATTTCTCAATACGTTTGGTAGAATTGTTAGGTTCAAGCACCCTTGTTTCCCTAGCACGCGGCTCATTAATACTAATTTCTGTCTGTTGAAATGCTGCTTTGTAATGTCTGGGCTTCTGAAACTTGAAGGAAATACTTTGAATGCATTCAAATCAGCTAAGACATTCCTTTCTCTCTCTATATATATATTTTTTATCTTTTCAACTCAACTCGATTTTTCAGAAAGAGCATTGAGAAGTTCTATGCCTTGTTTTATTTTGCAGCCCCCTGGATTTAGAACAGTGTTCCCTCAAAGTTCTGGAGCCAGAAGGAAGCCCAAGCTGGAGCCTCTTAAAGCTGCTGGGTGACAGGGGCTGCACGGTAGTGGAGCTGGTGGAATTCCTGCAGGCCATGGAGCACACAGAGGCTCTCCAGTGTCTCAGCTATTCAGGTCAGCTCTGGTTTGTATTTCCACTGTAACCAGGCTTTCTGCACTAGAAATACTGAAGTATTCATTTCTACAGTAAAAGCATTGTTAGCAGTTGAATTCTAGTAACTGGTATTTGTTGGTATGATTCTGAGATTAAAAATAGGTCAAGCAGATAAGCAGGCTTAATGCAGTATTGTTGTAGGCTTGGACTTGGCTGCATGAGTACGACAGGTGCTGTCATTCTCTCTGCTAACTTGTGTTCTGTATTCAGCTCTGCCTTTGGGAGATGTTTACAGAACAGAAGTAGCTGGGTTAGAAAGACCAGTAGCTTTGCCAGCCATTTGTTCAGGCTACAGTTTTTATGAACTGCATTTCATAGCTTACCCTAATTGAAAGGGAAGTGTTCAATTAGCACCAGTTCTAGTGCACCTTGAATTCATTCCAGCTTCCTAATTGGACAGCAAAACAAAGTAGCAAAGGACTAGATTATTTTCTGCTGTCTAATGCATTCAGCTTGCTTCTTCATTGAAAGTTCAGAGATGTGGGCAATGCAAGGGCATGCACAGTAGAAATGCAGACCAAATTCTTCTTGCTCTGGTTTTAGACTGTGCCCCTTTCTTATGTCATCTTTGAAGATATGGTGAAATTCAGTCACCTGGAAGTTAGAACAGTTTCTCTTGAAAATGGGGAGTGGGAATGTGCAAGTGTAGAGTCTTGCACATGGGAACAAATAACTGCAAGTATCTGTACATGACCTGTTGGAGAGGAGTTCTGTGGGGAAGGACCTGGGGGTCCTGGCAGACAACAGGCTTACCATGAGCCAGTAGTGTTCCCTGGTGCCCAAGAAGGCTAATGGGATCCTGGAGTGTATTAAAAGGCCAGCAGGTCAAGGGAGGTGATCCTCCCGCTCTACTCTGCCCTGGTCAGGCCTCACCTGGAGTACTGCATCCAGTTCTGGGCTCTTTGGTACAAAAAAGACAGGGATCTCCTGGAAAGAGTCTGAGAGAGGGCCATGAAGAAGATAAAGGGCCTGGAACATCTCCCCTAGAAGGTGTTCTACACTAACATGAAAAGGAACTTCTTCACAGTGAGGGTGATGGCTTGGCAGGGAGGAGGGGAGTCGGTGTCATATCACTGAGGCTGGATTGTGCTTCTAAGAGGCAAGAGTTTATCTGTGGAGATGTTCAGTGGTAGTATGTTGTCTTGTATATGGTGGTTGGTGGAGAGAACTGAAAGCAAAGAATATTACTGACTCAGGTTTGTACTAAAATGTGCCTGCACTGAGCCAAACACTGTGCTTGGTTGACCTGTAATCTCTCCATGGTTGAGTTTGCAGGTCTTTATGTAGCTGTCTGTTATGTCATATTCTGGGTGTTAGTGCATAGATAGCTAAGGTACCTTGTGTGGAGGAGAATGAGCCAGTAAGACTTGCCAAAACCTCCCTGAAAGGCAGGGATAGTCTGTCTTGTTGTAAGTTTATCTCTTTGAGGCATGATGGAATGAACTACGCCTGCTTTAGGGAGGGCTGGATAGCTTAGAGAGAGAGAGAGAGAAGTTGGAACCAGGAGAAAGCAAAGCAAAAGGTATTTAAAGGGAGTTTAATTCTAAGACTTTCTGAACTATTCAAAAAGAAGTAGTAGGCTTTAACAGTTGCAGTGAGTGTATTTAAATATTCAGTGTGATACACTTGAAATTAAAATACATGTTCAGAACTACTCATTTGTTTTAGTAAACCAAAAAGAGTTTGAACGTTGCTTTAGGATAGGGTTGTTTAATAAAGACCTTTATGGCTGTCTTATTGGTTTTTAGACCATTTTCTAGCAGCTTAGTTTATGCAATTAAAGACCCAAGCATTTATGAGCTTTTGAATATACTGTTGTAATACTGATATGTCAGTGCTTCTACTTCAGTGTTTCTTTGGCACAGACACTGTTATAAGCTGAAACATTATTTTGCAGCTACAGAAGGAACCTCTAAGAGTCATAGACTCTCACAACCAAGACCCAGATCTTCTTTATCTCTCTGAGTTTACAGACTTGTCTGCTGCTTTGTATTAACTCTGGACAATGTTATTCCTCTTAACATGCAAAATTGTAATAACTTTTAAACTTCTTTTTGGTAATGAGAAGGCCATAGCATCCTATTCCTATGTGTGTCAGTGTATCATTCAGAAAATTGAGTCAGAAAGTTTTCTTTTTAAGCCATTACATTTTTTAGTGTTTGCGGGAAGTAGCTATGTAATATGTGAATGGCAGGAAAATAATGAAACAGTGTAGACATTATGAGTCAGTTTTCTTAGAACTTGGTTGTAACACCTCCAAGGAGTACAAGATGCCGGTCTTCCAGATGATTTGTTTTTCTCAAATATTTCAAGAGATGTCAATGATGAAAATCAGGAGAGATTATAAAGAATAAAAGTGCAAATCTTCTGTCCCTTGAATTGACATTACAAACTTCCTGTTTGCCTTGTTTAATATTGGTGCTTGTGATGCTCAAGGCTACTTGAAATGTTCTCTTTGACTCAGAAAAACAGCAGAGGAAGTATTAAATGAGAAATCTGAAGTATCAATCTCCAGAGCTAGGCTGTAGGTGGAAGTTGTTTTAGAAGACAGGCAAGGAATTTTCAAATCTTGTGCCTAGGCTGGAGTAGCCCCCAGTGTTGTCAACTGTTTCAGAATCAGGTTGTGTATGGAGACACTAACAGAGCCCACTTCCCTGCTAGACAGAGACCACATGATTTCCATATGCCGTGGTCTCTGTTTCAGTCTGTTGATCTTTTGTGTTTCTGCTGAAGTTTTAACCTGTTGATCAAATTGATATGATTTCTTCCTCAAGTACTTTCTGTTAGGACAAAATTCTGATGTGCAACTAAACTGTTAAATGGGAGTGCTGGGGAATGCAAAGAGAACTCCTGGTGTGACACAGTAAGAAGGCTTGGAGCAAATTACAGTCCTGAGCTGAGATATTTGTGATCTCTTTGGAGCTATTTTTGCATGCTATTTCTGTTTACTTCACATTATTCTCTAAGATTATTTGCCCGATAAACTGGAATGCTGTTGCTGTACCAGGCTATGCTTTCAGCTTCTGCAAAGCACATTAATTAAATGATAATGAAGGAACCTGCTTTCTCCCAAAATAGGGAAAGAGACCAACTCCTAAAGAAAATCAAATCTAGTATGAGTACCTATTTTGTATGTGATTCTTTATTTCAGAGAATAATGAGAAGGTAGTGAAGTGGTTTTGTATCATTTGCTATTTCTGTATTTTCCTATAACCAGTGTTGCAGCGACTTGTCATCAGCATGTGTTATTTCCTACGGTCCCACTGTGTTTGTTGCATGCATGCACCATCCATAATAATGGAAAAAAAATCATTAGACTGAAGCATTGACATCTCAGCACTGCTGAGCACCATGCCCAGAAGCTCATGCATTCTTTATCAGCACTGTGAGGTTAAACTCTGCAGATGACTTTTTTTTGCTCCCCCCTCCCCTTTCTTCTTCCTATGACCTTGGTTGTAACAGCAGATCTGTTGTGGGGGTTGTGCTGTAATTAGATCTCTGTACTGGTCTAGGTTAAGAAAACAACTGGATCATATCAGACTGTTATCAGAATTTCACTCACACTATTTCCTGGCAGTTAAAATCTGAAGTGGAAAATTTTACCTTGCACACTGTTAAAAAGAAAACCCCCGCCCTGTGATCTACAGGAGCAAAACCCATAGAGGAAGCTGATGTTGTCTAATAAGCTGCATGAGCAATAGTTGAAAAACGCAGTGTGTTGTAGCTCAACCAGCTCTTACTGTATTGAGCTTTCCCTCAGGCTGTGCCTTCCCTCGTAGCTGAAGCTTAACAATTTAAATTGTTTGGAGTGAGCAAAGCTCAAAAGCATATATTGTGGGAATACCCTTCCAAGAAAGAATATGTGATGCCACTGAAAGTGCTGTTTGCTTTAGTGTGTAGGGAGTAAGAGATAATGAGGTTTCTTGAAATTAAAACACTTTAGGGTGTGGGGTTGGACTGATCTCCAGAGGTCCCTTCCAACCCCTGCGATTCTGTGGTTCAAGCATGGGTTTGTGTAATGAAATACAATTTTGAATGTCTTAAAATTCTCTGAGTAAATGAAACTGTATATTTACATAAAAAACCCAGATTATTTTCAAGCATACTTAAAGACAGAAATTTTGTTTGCTTAGAGGACAATTTAAATTTAAATTCTGAGTTGTATCTTAATAGCTTTCCTACATGTGAATTCTCTTTTAAAGGCATCAAGATTGTTGTACAGCCAGACTCTCAATCAGTGCTCTGTGGCCAGGTTGTCAAGCTGAGTTGTTGGGCAACAGGACATCCATTTGTACATTACCAGTGGTTCAAACAGAAAAAAGAGGTAATAATTGATAGAGAATATATGTGTATGTATGTATTTTTTTAATTGTTACTTAATTGTTAATTAATAACAATTACACAGACTAAACTGTGATACGGCTAGTGCTGAATTGGAATTTCTCTCCACATTTTTTTTTGAAGGCTATCGCTCTCAATTGTATAAAGAAAAGTTTGTTTCATCTTTTAATAAAAATAGAAGTTGAATAACTGCTCCATGATGATTGTATCAGTGTGCTAAAACAGTAAGGTGGTTCAGTGTGTTCACGGCACTCTATCCTTGGGTCTAATCTTGGAAACTGTAAGTTCAGTTGTCTAAGCCTACTATGAAGTTTCACACAAGCTACTCAGAAACCGCCAGAAAGGAAAAAATATCAGTCATCATTGGTTTTAGACAGATGAAAACTGGTTCAGTTCATAAGACTGAGCAATTTAAGGCCTGAACTCATTGGTGTTACAGACTTAAGTGTTGGAATGTATGTGAGCCTGTATCTGTGGAGTTCAAGTGGCAGTGCTTTTGCCCATGTTTCTTGTCTGGTTGTCTTCCTACAATGACTAATTTCAGGAAGAGTTTTTCAACCAGCTTAAAAACTCAGCTAAGGTAGAGACATATGAATCATTCCTGGAAGAAAATCCGTCTCTAAGCTGCTAAATGGAACAAAACTTTCTCATCCAAAAATTTTAAGCAAAGGACTTGAAGCTTGGGTTATGGACGCTGAATAAATATTCCAGTGTTTGATCCTTGTGTAGATTAAGATTAACTTAATCTGAATTAAAATATTTCTTGATTCATGTGTCACTCAGGTTCCCCATGGTAATTCTCCAGAACTGGTTCTGAATCCAGTGAAAGTGAATGATGCTGGCTTTTACATCTGTCGAGTGAACAGCGAATCTTCATTTACATTCAGTCGGTGGGCACGACTGGAAGTTTGTGATCTCCAGGGTACAGCTCATGGTGAGTGGCAGGGGCTTTTTACAGTGGAAACTTCTGTGCAGATTGCACCTTAAAGCTTGTTGACACATTGGGTTAAACTGGGTCTTTTTGTGTGAATTGCATCTTTGTGGGTTTAGTAAACGTGTTAGCTGCATAAGAAAAATCATAGTTATGCAGATGCATGTATGTAAGTCCATATGGATTATGGCACTGGCTTAAAGGTAAGTTTACTTCACTGAAGGCTTAATTTCCATCTGCAGCATACATAATGAAAGGATGGAAGTGGAAGAAGATTGAAGAGAATGGAGTAATAGCAGAAAACCAGTAGGATTGTATGGCTGTACACTCAATATTATCTAGCCAGAACTGGAATTTATTGTTAGTTGACTGATGTAGTGCTTGATTTAGAGATTGGCAACCTGCCTGTGGCAAGTGGGCTGGAACAGGATGATCTTTGACATCCCTTCCAATACCAGGCATTCTATAATTCTGTGACTGTAATGTGAATCTTAGAAATTTGCTTCTTGGATTGGGTTTACTAATACTATGCATTTATGTCTAGTTTCTGAGGTTGTGAAACGGTGTTCTTTTGTTTCTGGTTTGCTTTTTGTATATTTTCTTATAGAATAGTCAATAGTTTTAAATGAGAATAGACTATGTGCTAAGTCTACCTTTAAAAACAAACTAACAAAAACCTAAGCTAAATTATTTCATTAAATAGCTTGGCTTTGTTCTTGGCCTAAAGGTGAATGAGAAGAGCAACTAAAGAGTGCAGCTGATTTCTGCTCGTATCTTCACACTGTGAAGACTGAATATATTGTGTTGTGTCACAAGTCAGTGGTGTTTCCCACTTGAATCCTGCATTTAAAGATGTCAGGAAAACGAAGAGAAATGATGCAATGAAAAGCTGTTTCACTGTCCCTTGAAATCTGTGGAATCTGTATGAAAGCATACTCTGGAGATATGCTGATGGCAAGTGGAAAATGTATTCAAAACATTATTATATGCAAAGGAGTTGCAAAGAGGAATGGGCTGTCTTAATACTTAAAAGTCATAGGCATGAAGTAGAGTGTCTGCGTTTTAGCAAGAAAAGTTGGTTAGACGCTGGAAAATACTTTCTAATGTTAGGAATAATTGAACAGTGAAATGAATGAAGTAGATAGACCACAGAATCTCCAACAAATGCATATCTGCCTGTACCAGACATGGACTAGATGAATGTTTTCTATGATTGTATGGTCTATATTAAATTTTATGGCAGCCCTTTTCTTGTTTACTGACTGCCTTTGCAGGCTTTGCTTGACAATGTAATTAGAATAAAAATGTTATAGGTGTTATCATTTACAAACAGTGTTTCTGCTTGACAGCTGATTATCCAGGTAATTAGCAGAAATCACTTTCTTCCCCCAGTCCTATCCTCCCATCAGTTGGCCAGCAAAGAGATCTGACTTTTAAGAAATGGGATAGCAATTGTAAATTTGAAACCAGGAACCCTTGATTTGAATCTTTTGCTGTTAAAAGTCACAGATTTCTGTTAATAAAGAGCTGTTTGGGGCTTTTTTTCCCCCTTTCTAGAAATGAGAAATTTTGCATTCCGTGTTATCAGTGCTCAAGCTGAAAAGGGAGAACTTTTTTTGTCTTTAATTACATATGCTACTCATGAAAAAAGTTTTTGTTTTTTTTCACTTTTGCTGTCTGAACAAAATATCTTTCCTATCATTAAACTTTCCCTCTAATTTTTTTCTAATTACCAGACTTCTACATTTTCTTTTCTACAGTGAAGCAAACAAAATCATGTAATGAAATTCTCGTTCCTGCATGCACACCTGCACACATCCTCAGTCTGTCCCTTGTCAACCATGCTTCTTTATATTTGCTCTTTTCTCTGAATCCTTTCTATAATATTTTTCTGTTTTGCAGCTGTGCCCATTTGTTATACTACTGGCAGGAATAAATGATGCATAGGAGCTTCTGAGGTGTGTTTTTGTGTATTCCTGTTTCACTTTTCAGCTGAAAAAAATGGAATGCAGTTGTGACTCATTATTAGCATACTCCTTACAGACAAGTAAATTAATTTCATTGCTGTTAGCACAGACTGTTCTAGTTTCAGGGACATGTGCCCATACATTATTTATCTCACTTTCTTTCCCCTCATTTTTTCATTAATTTTTGAAGGGGGCTTAATTGGTTTGCCTGAAAAGAAGCTGTGCATTTGTATTCAGCCTCAGCCACAAAACCTGACTGTGGGAGATGCTTTGGTATTAGAATGTGGAGCTGTTGGAAACCCAATTCCTCAATACCAGTGGATCAGAAATGGACTTCCCCTGGCAAATGGAAGCAAAAATGTCTACACGGTAAGTTACCACACAGTGCCATCCTTGTGAGATCGAGGTGTTACTGCCTTTAGTCTACCATGTAATGTTTCCATGAAGAAAATAACTTCTTCATAGCGTTTGTAACATCTGTGCAAGTGCACAGCTCTCCTGCTCTGTTATTCCAATGCTGATGCTGTTCTCAAGCTCCCGGGTGCAGAATTATAATCTCAATGTGTTTGAAGTGGTAGTCATGGAGTGGAAGTCTACAGTACATTCTAGGTTGTTGACATAACGCAAAGATTAAGTACCAGTAAAAATTAAAGCATCTCGTTCTATCCCATACTGTAAAGCTCTGTGGAAGATCAGTTATATTTAGTACTTATAGCATCTCAAGCCTGTTGGACAGATATGCATTCTTTCTTCAATTCTCAAAAGCATTTCTAGAACGCTTAATGTAGAATAAGGTATCAGCAGCTGTTGGATTTGTTTAGGCTTTGCTTTTAATTTTTAGTGTTTTTTTTTTTTTTGAGGGAGGGGTGTGCTTAAAAGAAACTGATTCTTCTGGGGGCTGGCAGGATGACTTTCAGTTGTGCTCACATAGGTATCTTGTGTGGACATGGAACATGGGGGAACATACTGGTGTCATGTATTCAATAATGAGGAAGACCAGGACAGCAAGAAGATAGACGTCACTGTAGGTATGGAATTTGTCAGTTTTATGTAGATCAGCTAATTTGTCAATTTCTTCCCTAGTATTAGAATTTATTTCTCAGACTTCTAGTATTAAGCCAAGCAATTAGCTGCCTGTATTTTTAGTTTATCTGTTGATTAAGATAGCTGTGCTTGATGGCATCAAAGGCAGTTTTATAGTTCTATGAATTGTGAAGTGCTTTCAGTTTTTATGGTAGGTAATATAAAGATGGTAACACTTTTTGGCCTTGCTACTAGGAACATTGGCTTGTCAACAGATGGAGAGCTGATTTCTTCATCTGCATGTTTTTTGACAACCAAATAACATCTTAGGCCTTAAGATTTCACTAAGATCTTTTACTGATATGAACTATTATGTGGAATTCTTCAGCTATCAGGTCAGATTAGATTATTCATAGCAAGTGAAGTGAATGGATAGAACACTGATTAGTGTATATGAATGTATTTGCAGTAAATCAATCAGGGAAAGATCTGTTTCTATAGCTTCCAGATATATCTGAGAATATTATTGCATAATTCATATGAAAATTTCTCGTTAAGAAATAATGTAGTGCTCCAGGATTGTATTAACAATTACTATAGATATCATAGCCAGTGTTTAAAGATTTATAGTACTGTAAAATGAGCCAGATTGGAGGTGAATTTTGACTTCCACTTTGTGTTCTAACTCTCATAACTGAGAGAAATTGTCTTCCAATTCTCCCCCCTCCCCTCCCTTAAAACACAAGGAAGGAAAGCTATGGCAGTGGAGTGCACAGAAGGTAAAGTAATTCTTTAGTTGTGAATCACTTTTAAGAAATGAATGATGGGGATGATGGATTGTTGTGTGTTGCTGAAAAGCATACATGGGTTATGAACTTCACTGTGCTTTAAAACAGTGCTGGGTGATGGAACATTTCCTTCTGCATGTGCTTCTCTCTTCTTTGCCTTGAAATCAAGCTACTTTCTTCTGTAGTATTCAGTATTGAATATGTGTTGTTTTTGTGTCCTGCCTTTGATCTTTGTGAGATTTTTTTGGCTGGGCTGAGGAAGCAACATCCCTGCAAGAAAATCTGGGAATGTTTAGGAGACGGAATGACTTAAAGAGTTGGATAGAGCTCAATCCAGTCAGTTCTTTGTCTATGAGATGCCTTTTCAGCAACCTTATTAGGTTTTTTTTCTTTTCTCCTTTGCATCGCTGCTGTGCCATCAATTGATTATTAGGAATCTTGAAGTTTATACAATTTACACAGTGGGGGAATTGTGGGAAAATGTAAGGTTGCTTACAGCAGCACCCTACCCCAAGCTTCTCTGTCAACAGTGAAGAAAACAATTGCATTTTCAAGGCACTGTACATGGCTGTCTGCTCTTCATTTTCTTGCAATCAAACTGCTGTGCAAACTTTCTTGTTCAAAGTTTAACAGGAGCCAGTGTTCTCTTTAGCCCCTTTTCTGAAAGTTTGACATTGTGAGGGTACTGTGTACTACAACATACAAGTAGCACAAATTTCAGTATCAGCCACTTCCACAGTTTAGCTTTTATAACTGTTTATTTCCTTAGCCTTAGCATCCTTTCTGGCTTGAGAAGGTTTCTGCAGGAAATAATGGATCCTGTGCAGAAGCCTCCTGGCTACCTGCAATTCAACCAGCCCTTGAAGCAGGATATAATCACTAAAACTGCTGGGGCCTTAGCACAGACTAAGGTTTGTTTGGATGCAAGTTTGTTCTGCTACTAAGCTACATTAAAACCCTTGCTATTTTCACTTTAGTTACCTAGAGTTTCCCATGTGAGCTTATGTGCCTGCATTTGTTGATTAAGAGGTCTGCTTTGTGCTGCACTGAATGGAGCAGGCATGCTCTGAGGGGCCTCACATAGCCCACAGCTTTTCCATAGTTTCCAGAATTCTGAAAGAAGTTAACTGAAATCTATGGTAGTCTAGAATGTTTGAAAATTGTATCTGAAAATTATATCCCCCTGAATACATATGGTGTTACAAAGAAAGACTTCTTGCTCAGGATGTTGCTTTTTTAGCAGTCCTCAAACATCTTTTTTTCACTTGAGTGATTCTGATGTCTTATTCCTTGTTCATTCAAGCTGCTTGCATGCCCATGAGACCAAGGCATGGTGTGTTTTTCCCTTTGTTTTAGCTATATTGTACTGCTGTGTCTTGAGTATGTGGTTAACGTAGTTATCTTCTGTGCATGTGGAATAAGCATATGAAAGTTAGACTTACAGAAATATGAAGCCAAAAGTATTTTAAATTTTGTTCTAGCTTTTGGCTTCTGTTAATAAGACATGGCAATTACATATTTATTAATGAAATACACATTTTTTGCTACTTTTTTAAACTTAATTTTATTGGTGTATGTCTCCACAGAAGAGCTAAGTGGTCTTCAAAAAACGGGTAAGTGACATGTTTGAAAAGCTTCAATTTCACATTACAAATCACAATTGTTGAAGCCTAACTGGGTCATAATGTTTAGTTTAAATTACTTGGTTGTATTTATAACTGAGATTTAATAGTGGCAGATACCCTGCAAAGAGCAGTACTACTTTCTGATTTCAGTAAACTAACCTGAAGATGTATACTGAACCACAGAGTTGCTATTGGCTCTGCAAAATCACATCAATCCTCTATTTTACACTGTTTGCATACTTACCATGTTTACTTTTTCAAATACAGAAGGAATCTTTTGTTCTCTTTCCAGTGGCTTTGATGGACTCTTACGTTTTAGTGCATTGATGCTCTTTCAGATGATTAAAGCAAATAGGATGCAAGATACCTCCCTATCCCCAGTAGATTGAGTTAATATATTTCATAAATTCGTATAAATTGTTGTGAGCAAATGTGATTTGAAGCCTGTTTGATATTTATTATAAAAACATAGGCCTGGAATAGTATTCCCTGAGGGATTATCCCTGCAACAGTGCTCCTAAAATTTCAAATCACAATGTTTCCTGGATTAGACAGGAAAAAAAAGTTTACTTTTGCCCAGTGTTAGTCACTGAAAGTTATATCAGTATCATTGTCATGGTATACCTTATTGAGAGCTACATTTTGTGAGGCATTGGGCATTCCCACTCTTTTGTGAAGTACAAAATTAAAGAATTTTCACATATCAAATTGTCATCCCTGCTAAGTGTTCCCCTGTCTTGCATTTCTGCATTTCGCTGGGAGAGGATGAACTGTTTTGGACGTTACTGAAAGTGCTGATGTGCGGTGTGTAAGATTCAGAATTATACCCTAAGTATCTGTTATCTCTAAAAATTCATGACCTACTAGAGTAGGTGAAAGATAACAGGTAAATAACAGAAAACAGTGAAAGAGTAACTTATTAAGCAAAGCAGTAGTGGTGGAGTTTTGGGGTTGGAATGTGCTGTTCATATGCTGATGCTGACAGCTGTGACTGTACTCACTGATGATCTGTTGTAATCTCTTTCAAGCAGACCTACAGGAACAGTTCAGTGACAGACCTTTTGGTAAGTGCTTTTGTAGTTGTGACTTCTGCCATTGCTTGTGAAATAACTTTTGAAATAGCTGTCAGGAGGGAGGCATCTGTGTTTGTAGCCTTCTGTAGTGCTTGGTTGCCCTTTCAGTCGTAAGCCAAGATGAGGGCACCAGTATTTTTAGTGATTTGGTGGAGCGTCTACAACTTCTGGTCTGTTTCAGGTTACTGTTACAAATCCAGTTTCTGTGACCTTACCAAGTGTGTTACACCATTATTTTGAATGCTTCAGCAGTTGGAGATATGGCATTAGGATGATGGTAGTCTGCCTATTAAGGCTATGCTGTCCCTTTAGCTGTGCACAGTTTGTGCAGCTCATTGAGGTGGATGGCAGATGTGTGATTTGAAGTATACCTGCTGGATTTTTATTCCCATTCTGAATTTTGCATGATAGACTTGACTGTGGCCAGGCACGCTGTCTTGTTGGTGCTAAACTGGTGGAAAGGCTGCAGGTCTCTGCCACAATCTTATCACTCTCACTGGTGTGAGAGGGAGTGTAAGCTCTCCCCACTCCTCATCCACCTTTTCCAAATTATTTGGAAAACCTGCTTCTAGTACTTTTACAGAAGTAGTGTTTTAGTATCACCATTCACATTTCTCCACTGTTAAGATGGTTTACACTCTTCAAGACTTTGCAGGTTTTCAGCTGCAAAAATGTTAAAAGCAAGTTAGGGATCTTGGTAAAGATAGTGAAATGTTAAATGTTGAGGCAGTGGACAGAGATCTTCTGTCAATGTGGGGTTACTGACATAGGCAGATTTGGGGAATGCATATGATTCCATTTGCCACTTGAGCAGTTGGGCTGTAATTCCTACTGAAGAATAGGAACAACAGACAAAACAGAGGAAAAATACCTTGCTTTGAATAAATGATTCTTACATCTGTTTAAGTAAAAGCTTCTACTTAAACACACAATATTTTAGAGAGATGTAAATGTAGGAGATGGAGATATGAAAGTGGTCTTTTTTTGTGTGGTGTTTTCTTTTGTGGTTTTGTTATTGTTTTTTAAGAAATGCAAGAAGATTTATTTTGAGGGACAGGAATTATAAGTGGCCATAGCTTTAGCAACTTGCCATAAAGACATTCATGTTCATTCTATTCTTGTATGAGGGAATTCAGTAACTGTGCTGTCATGAATTGTGAAAGCAATGGCAGACATCCTCAGTGACTTGACCCATGTCTTGACAGATGGCCCAGTCTTAGCTGCATAGCAGCTCAGGTATGTTGATTGTCAGAACGTGCTGGGATGCTTCTTTGGTTTTTGGATGAGAATGAGTTTGGTTGCATAGTTGACACAGTATGACTTTCAAATATTATATCTCAGTTGAGATTGGATGTTATTTTTGCTTTGGAAGAAATTAAATTTAAAGGTGTTGAACCCAGGGAATACATTAAATGTGCTGTGCTGTTTTACTTTTTTTTTTTACTTTTTTGCTTTGTTTTTACAGCAACAGACAAGGTAGCTCTCTTAATAGGAAATATGAGCTACTGGAATCACCCCCAGCTCAAGGCCCCAATGGTGGATGTCTATGAATTGACCAATTTGCTAAGACAGTTGGATTTCAAAGTTGTTTCTTTGCTGGATCTTACTGAGTCTGAGATGCGAAATGCAGTGGATGAATTTTTACTTCTGCTAGACAGAGGAGTATATGGTAAGAGCCTGTGAGATTCTTTCTGAAGTACTTCAATTTTGTGATACAAAGTACACAAACATTAGCTATCTACTTCTGCCAGTTCCAAGTATATAACAAAAAAACAAACTTCATTGTACTTAACTTTTCACACTCTACTTACATGCTAAACACGAGCATTTCCTTTGACTTTGGTTAAAAACATTATTGTTACTCTATTATTGGAAAGATTTAATCTTTGATCTTTTTTCTTTAACCACGCCTAAAACTGCAGTGTAATGTTGTGTTTATCTGCCAACAACTGCTGCTTTGACAATATGCTGTGCAGAAAATGCACATTTATAGTAAGTCATTAGTACTGCTTTAGTAATCTTTTAAGCAAGAGTGGTCTGTTGTGTTTTTTTTACTATACTGTTGTGGTAAAGAGCTCATAGCAGAATACAGAATTACAGAATACTAACATAGTCTGTGCTGCTCTCAGGAGACCTCTAAAACACTTTTTTACACATCTTCTCTGTCCTCCTTCCCCCTTTCCTGTGTCTGCAAGTTGCTTTTTCCATTAAAGTTAACCAACCCCTTGGCATGGTCAGGCTGCATTTGTGCTGGTGAGGTGGGGAGCAGACCTAAGTAGAGCATGCAGTATGTTCTGAGCTTACTTTTGGAACTCTTCTGTTCATCTCCTGTCTTTCTACTGGATGTCTGCAGAATACTCTTTTCTTATGGATTTCCATCCTTCTGAAGCTCTTTGGGAGGGGCTGCTATGCTCTTAGTCCTCGCTCAGAAGATCTTTAAAGAACAGAGGAAGAGGTGTGCTTTTCTCTGCCTCAGCAGTAAGCTACATTCTGATACAGGTGTGTTGGGGTAGAGAGGGTGGGGAGGGAGAGCATCATAAGTCCTCTTATTTTTCTGCCAAGTGTTCAGGTTAAGTAGAAATCCTTGTTTTGAATTGCAGTTCCTTTCAGTTGGCATGATACTGGCCTGGCAACCATCGATTTCTTTATTAAATCCTTCACAGGGCATGAAGAAGCTCTGCTAACCTGAATTTCTTCAAAAAGCAAACTGAAAAAAAGTTTTTCTTTAGAAAGAAAGTTTATTTCTCTTCTTTATGGTCTTTAAAGAAATAAAATAGAGAAGAATTCATATTATCATTTCTAGAATATACCTCACATAAGGAAAGGCATTAACTGAGAAATTGATGAGCTACAGGCTTCAGTCTTTAATTTCTGCAGTTATGAATAATAAAGAACTTTATGACTGACTAACCAATCAAGTCTGGTATTGTTGCCACTACTGATATGCACTGACTCTTAGATTATTTGGTAAGAAAAAGAATATCTGGATAAGCTTGACTTTGAGAGGCAGAACCTGGTGAATGGCATTGGGAGGATGTGATAGAATTGATCCATTGAGCAAAACACCTTTGTCTCAGTTGGAAAAGGCCAAGAACAGCCTGACGTGGAGAATTAAAATATATATATATTTTTTTCTTTTGCTTTGAGGAGTGTGTTCCTGACTGCCTCTGTCTTTGTCATTATTTTTATGAAAGCTGACTGCATGGGTGTTGAAATTGAACAGAGGCCAGGAAGCTCACGCAATAGTATTGTTTAAATTGTAGAATTTTCTGTAGTAATGTCCAGCCAAGAAAACGTTATTCAATTCTTCTTTGGAACACAAGGTCAGATTATTTCTGACTTTTTTAAAATGGTGTGTTACCTGATGCTCTGTGGAGAACTGGCTGATCTGACATTTGGGCATTTATCTCAGAGCCAAAACTTGCATGACGTGAAGACTAATTATGGCAGTAAGGTTCAGTAGACTTTCTGGTAGCAGTTTTCTTGGTTTGTTCCCTGGGAATAGACATGCTTATGCGTCTAGGTGAGTTTTTAGATTCTTGCACCTTTTCAGTTTTTTCCTATAGTTGCTGACATGCACTGAGAAGATAAAGTACTGAAAGACATGAATGAGTTTCTCACCAACACAACATGAAAGCCTTTACGAGCATGTTTTTGTTTTTCTTCCAATAGGATGATATTTCAAAAAGGAAAGCAGAGCATTCTTTCAGTAACGTTTGAATATATATAAATCAATAGCTACATTGATTTAAATGGTTGCTTTATTCTTTCTGGATAGTATCTATTAATGTCTTAAAGCATATAAAAGATGCAGCCAGTCACAAATAGATAATGATTTATTGCATTTTTAGCAGGCATTGCTCCAAACGGAGGCATAGCAGCAACTCCTGTTTAGTCCTTGTTACACATACTCCTAATGCCTAATGTGACATTGTGTAATTGCTGCTTACTGCCAGGAAAGTGGCATTTCAGACATTGCTCCTTGAGAGCAGAACTTGTAAACAACGTGATGGTGATGGTCTCCTCTCATGTTTTGGTTTATGTTGTGTTAAACGTGACATGCAATTAGTGTTCTGTTCCACAAGGGATAAAGACATAGACCTGTGTATTTCACAGGCTAAAAATAGTTTGACATTTTTTTCTTTTAAAAAAAAAAAAAAAAAAGCTGCCAGTACCACTTAAATGCTGACGTCTGAAGAACCTGAGCCTACTTAAAATTGTTGTGCCCAAGTGTCTAACGAGGCCCTCCAAATATGTTTATTCTATGTATGCAAAGATTTATTTCTGATCTTGTTCTCAACGTATTAACTGTTGCAGGTACTTAGCAAAAAGGTGCCACACAATCATCCACTTATGGATGAAAATAAAAGTAGTTATTTCTGATATATTTCTGTTCACTGAGGAAATGCACAAATTCTGTTCCTGCCCTTCCCAGTGCTTCTCCTACAGCAAAATGCATCTCTGTGCATTCAGTTCATGCTGCAGCAGACTGAAGGTCACTTCTGCTTACCTGACTTATTGTCTGAGTAGCACCAAACAATGTCTTCTGTGCAAATGGTGTTGAGGATAGCTGTCTGAAAACTGGCATGCTGGATGCTGCTCCCACGAGATGGGTTGAGTCCGACTGCAGCCACAGAGTTGGATGGAGTTGGAGATGATTCTCCTTTACCAGACATTTCCTTTTTCTGGTGGATGGCTGCTTATGTGTGCTGTCATTTACCTCTGCACTCCTGGTGGGGGACGGTGGACTTCAGGATTGCCCTCATTTAGCATTATCTCTGTAATCATAATTACACGTTGAAGAAGGTAACAGCAGTGAGGAATGATGCTTTCAGGTGAGCATCTGGACTTCACTGCTTCCTGCATAGTGTCTTAAAATATTCCATATCCATAGTGTCATATTCTAACTCCATCAAACAAAATCCATCAAACAAAAGCAAGTTCTTAGGTCCATTGTTGGGAAACAAAGCGATGCAATGAGAAGGCAGTGGAAGTGGGAATAGATGTTCTGTTTTAACATAGTTCCAACTCATTAATTTGGGCTTGATTTGGACTTGAAAAAGTTAAAGTACTTCACAGGTGTTACCTTCATTTTGTTTCTGTCTCTTTTCTGCCTTAGCATAGTTTCATCAGCCCAGCCTTGCAAAAAGTGAAGCCTCTTCCAGTTGGTCTGATTATGTACTTAACTTACACTCAGTTCTGTAGTCTCAAGGATAACCTCAAGGTCAAGATCCAAACTCTGTGGAAGTAAATTTTAGGACATTTCATTTGCTTCAGATCTGATGCAGAATTATGCCCTTGGCACTTCATTTTTAACTCCTCTGAAACAAATCGTTAAGGATGTTGTAAATAATCCAATAATGTCATTATCATTTTTTTAGATTTTAATTACATGCTTAAAATTCAGAGCTCTTTAGACATTTACCTTCTAATTGAGTCAGGCACTTGTCATTTTCCAAGACCCTGTCAGATGAATAACAGCAAGGCTTTTGAAGTGAAGCCCCTAGCCCTGGAGCTTACCTTGTATGCACTTGCTGGCTGCTTATCTCGACTATGCATGTTTCCCATAAAAAGAAATTGAGCACTGCTGATTGAATGGAGCAGTTAGCAAGGTCTTGGCATAGTTGTTAATGACTTGAGCGCTTACAAGTAGAAGAGAACCTAGGGCTCAGTTTGAAGGGATAGAGTTATCTGATGGTATTCCTTTACAGAATGGGCAGGGCTGTGTGACACAAGTGCTTTCTTTTGCTGTTGCTACCTGTAATGGAAAAGGGAAGCATGTAGCAATTCTACCTACACAAGCTGACACATATTTTTAGTACATGTTACAACTGGATATTCAAGTTTTATTACAATACAACTAATTTCACAGATGCTTTTAGTAAAAATAGAGGCATAAGAAGACCACATCTCCAGTTAACTTAAGTGGTATTTCTGCTGACTTGGGTTCAGCTGCAGCAGTGTTTGCTAGTTGAAGACCTGAACCAATGAAAAGCCTTAGAAAATGAATTATTAAACAAAAACAGCACTGGAAACAGACCATAGGAAAATTCCTTCAAATCGTTCTGGTATCAACTGGTAACAATTGGCAGAAGTTGTGAATGTTGAGATTGTCTAATTTTACCACAAGTTTCTGCAGTGTTAGTATTTGACATTTCAGTTCATATGTGTAAAACCTGAGCCCTGGTTTGTAGTCCCCTTTTCAGAATTAAGAACAGCTTTTCTTCAAATCTATGATATATTTTCTTTATATGGAACTGTTGTATGCATTTTGAAGACTATAAATCGTAAACTATGGTAAACTTGCATTCATCTTCATAAGTTATGCATTCATAAGTTAATAAGTGTTTAAAGAATTTTTTTAGTAGACATACATGAGTCATGGATCATGAAACTGTGAAGAGAGATAATGTCATCAACTAAAAATGGGCTGTTGGTAGTGCAGTAACACTGATGTGCTCTGGAATCCTACCAAATGTCATCATGGAATATTTTTTTCCCCACTAAATATGTATTTTTTGTCACTCCCAAAGCACTGTTACAGTGCAAGAGAAGTATTTCTCTGCTTGTTTGTTTTTTTCCAATTAAATTAATTTTAAAAACTTGCAGGGTTAATAGTAAGATAAAAAAAAAAAAAGTTTTAAAAGGGAGAGCATCTTTTACAGAATTAGAAAAAATCCAGCTAAACTCTTCAGGGTTATCTTTTTCTGTGTGCAGTGATTTCCTATGCAAAGCTTTGTATTTGCACATATGGAGAAGCTGTTTACAGTTGGCACAGTTCCTCATGTCTATCTGTGAGTTATATATAGTAGATAACATTATTTCTGTTAGAGGTCATAACTCTACTTGAAGCACTTGAAGAGTATTTAGCTGTCTTTGTGTGTGATTGATATAAATTTATAATGGATTCTGTTTCATGAGTGCAAATATTTTAATTGTCTGCTCATTGTGAAGTTGTGAAGCTGACTTTGCCGTTTTTTTTTTCCTCCTCACCTTCACTTCTTTCCTGTCTTAATAAAGCATATCAGTACCAGAAACACTGCTTGGAGTAGCTTGAAGGATCTCAAGCTCCCACAGAAACTTAATGTGGGGACAGAGCATGAAGTTTTTGACCACCTTAAAATTGATGGGCATGTTCCAGTGTAATCTTGAGCTGGTGTTTTCAGCCACTTCTGTTTTGCTCTCTCAGGTTTGCTGTACTATGCTGGCCATGGCTATGAAAACTATGGAAACAGTTTCATGGTTCCTATTGATGCTCCAAATCCCTACCGATCTGCAAACTGTCTGTGTGTGCAGAACATCCTCAAACTAATGCAGGAAAAAGAGACAGGACTCAACGTGTTCCTATTGGACATGTGTCGGAAAAGGTATGATGCTCTAGAGGGAATGCTGGACTTCAAGCTGGGGAGGGATTTTTAATCTGGGCTGTGTATTTATTGCATCTGAACATTCGTGGTTCTGAAAAATCACAGCCTGCCCCTGAGCTTTTCTAAAGTCAATAGAATTACTTTGCCTTTGGCCTTGGACAGATCTATGAAGCTGGTGATTAGAGTTTCCACTTCCATATGCAGATACTTGCTTCTTGATGTGAATGAAATTAATTTTTTCCTTTTTTTCCAATTCAGTTTAAAAATTTTAAAGTGTCAGTGGTTAGTAGATAAAAGTGAAACTAGGCATCTTAAAGAAGAAAAATCCCCTTTCCCCCTGCATCGTTAACTTTTATCATCATAGGAAGGAAGGAGAATCCACAACCAAAAGTACGTGGTTGGAACTTAATGATACTTGGAGTCCCCTTCCAACCCAAGCCATTCTATGATTCTGTGTTTATGTGACAGAAGGGCTCAAGTGGTTATTTTAGAACTCTTAAGAGGCATGGATCTTGTGCTGGGATATTTTATCTTTATTTAAAGATTTTAAACATCAACTTATTTAAAGAATTTAAATATCAACTAGTTCATCTTTTTTTTGTCTAAACAAACATGTCAGGAGAATATTATGCCCCAATAAACTTACACTTGAAATTAGCTCTTCAGTCATCACTTCTTAGAATTGATCTCTATGGGATGTTTCATAATTGGAAATTGCTAGTTCTTTAATGTTTGTAGAGCCTCTAAACTTCACCACTGATGAAATGCCAGTGAATCACAGAATCATAGAATGGCCTCGGTTGGAAGGGACCTCAAGGATCATGAATCTCCAACCCCCTGCCACATGCAGGGCCACCAACCTCCACATTTCATACCAGCCCAGGCTGCCCAGGGCCCCATCCAACCTGGCCTTGAACACCTCCAGGGATGGACGGGGCATCCACAGCCTCTCTGGGCAGCTGTTCCAGCACCTCACCACTGTCACAGCAAACAACTTCCCCCTGACATCCAACCTCAATCTTCCCTCCTTTAACTTAAAACCATTCCCCCATTTCCCAGTGGCCCATTTCAGCTTCACAGTCTGCTGTGAAATGTGAAAATACTGCTACATAAGCCTCCTATTAACTCTAAGACATGTTTTGAAAAAGAGAATTCGTATAGTTTCTGTTGTAACATAAAATGCCTTGTTATTGGAAGCCATTTTTGCAAAGATTGTAACTGAGCTTGATATTGCTTAATGCATCGTGCCCATCACCCTGTTAGGTGATGTTGGACTGTCTCTTCACACTGTTTTTATGAAGAATGCTAATGGTTCTGATTTTTGTCATTAGCTGTCAGGATTAATTCTGGAATTGTAGGATAAAAAAGTACTGTTTCTAAACTGTAGTGTCTTAATATTTTGAACAGCTGCTGTGGTTATTATTATGTTAATTCTCAAATCATTCTTCTTATGTTTTTGTGTATTTTGTTGCAGAAATGAATATGATGATACAATTCTCATCTTAGATGCTCTGAAGGTTACTGCCAACATTGTTTTTGGATATGCCACGTAAGGAAATCATTCTCCCGCTATGCCACAGAGATTCTGAAGTCAGAAGGAGGCTATTGAGATTGTATTGCTAATCTTTTATGGAAAATACCAACTGTCATGTTAAGAGACCAGTAATTTATATTGGTATCCTCAGACTTTCTTTTTGACTTCATTTTTTTCAAAGCATTCCACAGTCTGACTGTGGGATTGCATCCCCATATTTATTGTTCTCATTCAGATATAAGGTAATGCCAGTCAGAAAACTGCATTCAGCAAAAATCAAACTGCTGGACTTAGTTGTAATGGCTACTTGTAGAAATGTAAGAATCTCTACTAAGTTGCATTTAGTTAAATTTACGCAAAAATGTGAGAAAGATGAATCAGTTTTTGGAAGAGTGGCATGCAAATTGTCCCATGCTTTTCTTGCTTTCCTTCTAGATATAAGTAACAGTTACTTGGATTGAAAATATTTGAAGAGTTTACTCATACAGCAATCTGTATAACCTCTCTGTATTAGTTTTCAGGTCATGTACAAAAGCTATTGAATGGAAATAGTCAAGAGTTTCAGTGAAGAAATTTAAGCTTCTCATTCAAGCAGTTCAGTATCACCTTTGTTCTGTGGTTTGGTTATGAGTAAAATCTTGTCAGGATGAGTTGTTTGCAAATGAAAATGAAAAGCAGGTTGTCCTTAGACACAAGCTAGTTTTCAAGTGAGAGAATATCTTTCATCCATTCCCAAATGTAACTTTACCTCTTTTGTATTCATGTTGATCTTAATCATACAGTGCTGCAGTAGTTTTCCTTTTCATTGCCTCATATTGGTGATTTCAGGTGCCAAGGAGCAGAAGCTTTTGAAATTCAGCAGTTGGGATTGGCCAATGGAATTTTCATGAAGTTCTTGAAGGAGCGTTTGCTGGAAGACAAGAAGATTACAGTGCTGCTTGATGAAGTTGCTGAAGGTGAATTGCAGCTTACTACACTAACCATCTTCTCAGCCTGTCTTATTGAATACTTGTTTTCTTAACTGTGATTCTTCTCATGGCAGATGTATTACACTACTTCAAGCTATTTCATGTTTCACTGCTACAGTAATAGCTTTTAACAAGCAACAGGTGCTACCGAAGATCATGATATTATACAGAGATCTGAGCTTCTTTAGTATGGTGACAAATTAATTTTATATTCTGCTTTCTAGTGAACCTTCTTTGTTCTGAGTCTTCTGCATGGAGCTGTGAATCATATGTCCATGAAAATTATTCGAATACTTCTTTTTCTGCTGGTTGCTCACTAGCTGCTGTATTCAGGGTCAGATTCACTAAGCTACCAGACCTGAAACTCGCTGTTTTGAATCAGATGCCAGTATTTTTCCTTTCCTATATCTGTCTTGTATCCTGGGATATTCTGTTAATGTTTTGGGGGGAAAAAAGAAACCCATAATCCACCCATTAAGACATCAATAGTATCTCTGACTTTTATTCCACATTCTCTTCTTGTCAGTCTCTGCATTAAAGAGTGGAACAGATAACCACTTATATTTTTAATTGCCACAGACCAATGAGTTCTTCAGCTAGGATAAAATGCTTACAAATTGTACAGTGAACAAATATCCAGAAATGTTCTCACCCTCATCCTTCCCTCATCCTTTTTGGCATTGCTTTTGGGTTTTCTCATGTAGGTTAATATTATGTGATTCCTTTTTTTTTTTTAATTCATGCTCACTGTTCCCACATTAGAATACGACACACAATTCTGCCAACACTCATTTTTCCTAAATCCCTCACAGGGGAGAGCATGAAGGCAGCTTCTGTTGGGACAGACTTAGCATGGAAATCTGTCCCAGCAAGGAGACAGGAGGGTGAGAAGGGAGAGGCAATACAGAAGGCGGGTGTTTCCTAAGAAATGGAATTGACAGTCCCTAACAGATCTGAGAGCAGACTAAACAAAATCCATGTACAGCATGTAGTGCTCCAGCTGCTTGAGAGTTCCATCTCATCAAAAGAAGAGTGCCTGCATTGGTTGTTTCAGTCAGCTTTGTGTGCATTTGGCAGTGTGAGTGAAAATTACATCAGGCAACAGAACAACCAGTGTGAGTGTACCAGATATCAGGGGTTAGTGGGTACATTGGTGTACATGTGAAAAAGTTCCAAAGGATTGTTGACATTAAAAGTTCTACATGAACAAGCTGAATGGTGCACAGCATCAAGGCCTTCTGTTTCCAGCTCTGCCTCACAGTGATTAGATTTGGAGGTGTGTGAGAGGTTGGGAGAGAACAAAACCAGGCAGATGACCCAAGCTAGTCAAAGAGACACTTCATACCATACACAGTTATGCTTGGCAATACAAAGACAAGAAGGTGTTTAGGATGATTAGCTGTCTTGTGCTCAGGAACTGACTGAGGATTGGTCTGCCCAGGGGTGGTGATGTGTGAGTGCGTTTGCATCACTTGTTTTGTTTTTGTTCCTTTTTTTCTACTTCTCCATTCTTTTTTTTTTTTTTTTAAATGATCCTGACTCTCAAGTTTTCTTTCTTTTGCTCTTCCTTTCCTCACCCTTTCCCACGAGGGGTGGGGGCTGTGTGGTGCTTAGCTCCTTTCTGGGGTTAACCCACAACACCTCATGAACAAAAAACTGAGAAATAAATACTTCTGAAACAGCAAGGTGATATGGAAATTCTTACACTATCATATCTGTAGCAGATAACTCTGCAGTGGTGTAGTTAATTTAGATAAAACTTCAGCAGCAGTGATTTTGATAGAAATAATATTGCATCTTGTTTTTAGATATGGGCAAGTGTCACCTTACCAAAGGCAAGCAAGCTTTGGAGATCCGCAGCAGTTTGTCTGAGAAAAGGGCATTATCTGATCCCATTCAACAAACCATATCTTCTGCAGAGTCCATGGCAAGGAACCTACAGTGGGCGAAAGCTCATGGTATAGTATGATCTACCTATAGGTGAAACTACCTGAATTATAGAGTTATAGAAATAGGATGCTAGATCACTTGAAGTAAACAGCTCCTTCAAAAATAAGAGGATGTACATCCTTGATTATCTCTAGTCCCTAAGCTGCAATTCAAAATAGAAATTGAAGAAATTCATATCACTAGTGTGTTCAGATCTTGGAAACTTCTGCTGTGTTTAATGTGTTCTGCTGTCACATTCAAATTTCCTTATAAAGTTATAGCTGTGCCTCATGGATATAGGATACTTCGTTGACTTTGCTAGTTTGATTGAATATATATAAAAACAAATTCTTAGGTCCATAAGCAGTATCATAGCTGTGTTGATTGTGGCCTTGCTCGTTGCACAAAGATTAGAAAGAAACTTGTGTAGCATAAGTTGAAAAATCAGCTCTATATGGCAGGTCTGTTACTTTCTGATAGTGCACTTAGCAAACAGCTGCTGCCTGGTTAGCTTGTAAGAGCTGCTTCAGTATGAAGGCGTGAGTGATAAGTAGAGGGAATGCAGGAGACAAGATCTAAATATATCTTACAAAACTTTCTAATATTTCAAAAGAATAATAAATAGAAAAATATATTTTTTTATTGAGAATATAATTATGTGTTATTTATTTGCAGAGCTTCCAGAAAGCATGTATCTTGAATTCAAATGTGGCGTTCAGATTCAGCTGGGGTTTGCAGCAGAGTTCTCCAATGTCATGATAATCTACACACGAATAGTAAAGAAGCCACCTGAGATAGTTGTTTGCAGAGCCTGTGTTACGGACTTCCCACTTGTAAGTGTTTCCTGTGGGTTTCTCAATGATCTCCCTCCACTGAAGTTGAGAACTGTCCGTTTCAAGTGCACCTTTTGTAATAAGCCTACAAACAGGAGGGGAATCAACTCTTTGAAATAACGACAGGACAAGGGGAAATGGTTGAAATAAGTTGAAGGAGGGAAGATTTAGGTTGGATGTCGGGGAAGTTCTTTACTATGAGATTGTCTAGTTTTAAGTGGTTCTATTTAACTTAAAGAGTGATTATCAGTAGCTCTATTTTGGATGTAGGGCCATCTACCTTACAGTATAGGACTTCCTAGAATTTATTTTTTCAGTTACTTCCACCTGGGTGATCTTTCTGCTTCCATCAGCATTACTCATCTCATTGCAGTAAGGCAAAGGATAAGAGTGAAACTGGAAATTCCTCAGGAGCAGAAAACCTTTTTGGTGTTTGTAAAATAGGACTCTTTTAAAAATAAAATATTTGAATTAATGTGCATGATAAATAGATGGTCTCTGTAGCCCACAAAGTTAGTGGTATGGTACTGCAAATTCAGAAGGAATTGTCAGCAGAGGGAGAGTAACCTACACAAACAATTTCTGTGACTAACAGCAGTTTCAGCAGCTTTTGTGAGTAATCCAATATTGGTGTTTTCTTTCCTTTTAAAAAGCAAGTGCTTTATTTAAAAATAAACAAACAAAAACCCAACCACTTTACTCCTAACTGCTTAATGATCTACAAATTCTGTACCTTCATCTGAGTTCTGCTGTCTTTCTTGCAATAGGACCTGGATGTGGATCCTAAAGAAGCCAATAAAGGAACTCCTGAGGAAACTGGAAGCTACTTAGTTTCAAAGGACCTTCCCAAACACTGCCTCTACACCAGGCTAAGTTCTCTGCAAAAGCTGAAGGTTATTATAAATTGTTCCTTGCAGTAGTCTAAATTAATCATGTTACTTTGCAGTTCTGCTGAGCTCATTGTATATTGTTTGCATGATAAGAAACATGTTCTGGAGATGTACAGACTTTATTATCAGATCTAAATCCTAGATTCTTAGAAGGAAAAATGATGAGTAGCAGTGTTTTAGGGACTTCAGTATCTTAAATGTAAAATAGTAGAGAATCAGTGTATATGCAGTCCTGGTATCACTGTGCAAGCCACTTTGTATTTTCTAGGCATATACTAAGCTTTGACAAGGTGGTTATTTTTGTGAACACCATCTCATGCACGTTATGGAGATGCTCTATGCCTTGCAGTACATTAAGAAAGTGACCTGAAACACAGCAGCATCTCACAGTGTCTTTAGAAGGAGTTGAAAATGTTATATAGTTTGATTCCAAGCTGTATTCTTGGACATGTAGTTTTTGAAAGGTTATCACTTCAGCTTATGGTAGCATTTTTATATTTATTTCTGTACCTTTGTGTCATGAATCCCTCAACTGGGGCATTGCTTGGCATCTTAAATGCTTTTGCAGTGGTGTAATGGAAATGCTTCTAGAAATAAAGACTTGCAGATGAGCAAGTGAGGAAGTCCACAGTAAAATTCTGAGGTATTGTTAGGCAGTAAAGAGGACAGAAAGATTAATTTTAGTCTGTCCTCTAAAATGCTTGGAGAGGGCAGCAGAGGATGTTGTTTTGTTGCTGTGTTTGCCTGCAGCAATGGGAAATGAGAATATCTAGCCTGCAAGATGTCTTGGGTGCCCAGACTGCAACATGATTCAGAAATCCAATTTGCATGTCTTGTACAGGGACAGGTTAATTTGGTTCACCTGAGTTGTTAATGGAATTTTAAGCAGTAAAGGGAAACTGAACTTTGAATTAGCATGAAATGTAAGGCTCCTTTGTAACTCTGGTGATTAGCCCTTAGAACTGTGACAATAATCATGTCACAGAATCTCAGAATCACACAGAATGGCCAGGGTTGGAAGGGACCTCAAGGATCATGAATCTCCAACTCCCCTGCCACATGCAGGGCCACCAACCTCCACATTTAATACCAGACCAGGCTGCCCAGGGCCCCATCCAACCTGGCCTTGAATACCTCCAGGAATGGACGGGGCATCCACAGCCTCTCTGGCAGCCTGCTGTAGGATAGAAGCAGCTAATGTCTCTTTCATGTGGGTCAAAGAGGAAAATGATAGCAGTATTCAGAAGACTAAGAAAAGCGTGTCAGGGGTAGGAGATCTCTGAGTACGTCTCACAATTTCTGTGGGTGGAAGTTGAGTTTGCAGGAAGAGTTTTATGACGAGTAGGCTCCTTTTTGCAGTCCCACTGAGTTCTTAAGGTTATTAACAGCATCGTTCTGGAGCCTCCACCTTTCATGTATTTGCTGATGTGGTTACAAGCTTTGCCTAATATATTATGCCTTCAGCTCCTAAAAGAGGTTAGTCTTCACCTTTAGTAGGCTGTGCCTCTTGAAATGTTTCCTGTGTTGTTATTTGGGGAAGAAGTATAACCTTTTTTCCTCTTCTTTTACTTTTTATAGGAACACTTGATCTTCACTGTTTGCTTGCACTATGAGTATCCAGGAATAGAAGATACAATGGATGAAAGAAAAGAAGTTAATGTTGGGAAGCCCCTCATCGCTAAATTAGGCCTCCATCATGGATTCAGAAATAACTGTCTCCAGACCTGTTGTGTAGCTAATAATCTTTTTCATAGTCAAGTAGAATCAAGTCCTTTGGTAACTAAATACTACTTCCCTAGTCGCTGCCAACCAAATTCCTGCCCAGGGGCTTACCATCCAAACTGTACTTGCCCAGGCAGCACTGGACAACTAGAGGCATGTTCTTGCAATGGGACTTCAAGAATGTTAGCTTCAAGACATGAAGTACAGAATTACTCATCCCCTACAGAAAAGAGTAATGTACCAATAGAGACCACTGATGATACTGTTGAACTGGAATTCCTCCTGTCTGATAGCCTCAGGTTGTCTAAGCAGCAGTAGCTGTGATATCTTCAACAAAGATACTCTTTTCCGTTCTGAACAGGAGATCCTTCACACTGCTTACTCAAATTCTGGATTTTGGAGATTTGGGGATAAAGGGACTGGGGAATGTAGAGTTAGTACTGGGAATGAGGCTGTGTCTTGGGTTGGTTCATATTGCTCTCAGGGAGTTTTCCAGATCCAAGGAAGCAAAACTGGACTGATAGATTTAGGAATGAAATGGCATAATTTTGGGGTTTTGTCCTACCATTAAAGATTTGAAAGGTGGGGAGAAAAAAATCCAAACTCCTCAGATTCCTATTCCATGATCCAGCAGTCAAGAAAGTAAAGAACACAGGCAGTCTTGAGTCTCTTAGAGGAAGATTCCTATCTATGGAGGGAGGGAGAATGCATAGAAGCCAGGTTGTGGTGCCAAAGTTTCTCTTGAAAGTAAAGCCTTGGATCTTCCCAGCTGCTGCTTCTCCAGTACCTACTGAAGTTACAAGATTTACTGTAAGTAAGTGCTTTGTAAATAAATACTCAGTTTTTAGAGAGGAAATGCTTGTTCTCTGCAAACAAGCAAACTAAAAACATGCCTAGCTGTCAGAGGAAAAAAATGTTGATAGACTTAAGCAGGAAAATTATTTTCCATTTTCTCTATGATTTAATGTGATTTTTAAAAAATTCATTAACCCCAAAATGATAAATTATACCTTCCCCTTCAGTCTCAGTTTTTCAGTATCCAGAGGCTTCTTTTTACATACTGTATTAGAATAAGGTTTTGTGTTTTAACATGTTAGGACAACCTCCTGTTGGGTGTATAAGATGGCACACAGAGTAAACAAAGGCAGAGCTTTTACAGAAGTGAAAGTGTGGTGTTTTGATGTTCTGGTGTTAAGGATCCTTCAAGCTTCAATTTCTTTTCTTCCTTGTGTATTTATTAGGATCAGTCACTGACATTTCAGTCTTTTGGATCTAGCTCATAGTCAGCTGTTACTGCACTCTGCATTCTCTCCAGTGTCTCGCAGAAACTGACAGGTGTCAGGCTGTGCAAGGAAAATGAAACAAGGATGAAAAGAGGAATTGAGTAAATAACAATTTTTTTTTTGTCTTGGTATACTAGATTACAAATAGTCAGAGGGAGAAAAGGTCACAGGTTCATACCATGGTGCATTGCTCTTATTGCAGTGCTCTTTCGTGATGCACAAGGTTTTTGCTGATTGCATTTCCGCAAGGCTGGTCTTTTCCTGTCTTGGAAGAACACTAAATGCGAGGTGAAAAAGTGCCTGTTCCTAGCAAGCAAAGTATTGCATAGGTAACCAAGCTTCAAAATGTGCTGAGATACAAAAATGAATGGGTGAGATGACTGAGAGCTCTGGGGTTCTTCAGGCTGAAGTTACAGGGGTGGTGTACCTGGACAGAAGCCATTGCTTTCTTGTGGTGATTGAAACAAGCAAGCAAAACCCAAACAGCCTACTCAGTTGTTTTCCAGGCCAAAAGAATTCATGTTCTTTCAAGTTGAGAGGATAAAGAAGTCTAACCAAAGAACCTAAGATGGTGATTCCAGCATGCCCAAATGCAACAAATAAAGCTCCTTCACAGTCTGTGCAAGCTGTGGGATGCTGGCTTCATGGTAGGGCCTGAGCTGTCATGTATTGCCCTGCAGCCTCTACGTGTTTGTGTTCTCTTTGGAGCTTAACCATGGAGTTCCATTCTCTCTAAACCAGATGTCAAAAAGAACCTTCTGTGTCTCATAGCCTCATAGTGTCACTAAGCAGAAGGCAGCTGGCCCTGTATTGAAAGGCAAGTGAGCTGCTCCCATGTGGTGCGCTATTCCTGCATTGACCAAAGAGGGCAGAAGGAACGAGCCCCTTCAGACAGGGCTGAGGTTTTTGATCTGTACTCAGGAAAAGATGGTTCTGCATACTGAACTATTTTGCATATTCAGATTGAATGGTTTGCTCAAAAAAGACTAATTTTTTTAATGTTTTGTTTACTTTGCTATGTATATCAGGAGGAGAATGTGAGAACGCTGATGCTTTATTAGGTCTTCAGAATACTTGATGCTTTGAGAGCATGGAAGTATCAAGGGTGAGGTAATCACCTTTCCAGAGAGATTTCACAGATGGATAGGAGCCTCTCTTGCTTTGGTAATACTATTAAGTGGTATTGCTTTAATTAAGATTGCCATCATAGACTCATAGAATGGCCTGGGTTGAAAAGGACCACAATGCTCATCCAGTTCCAACCAGCAGACCAGGCTGCCCAGAGCCACATCCAGCCTGGCTTTGAATGCCTCCAGGGATGGGGCATCCACAGCCTCCTTGGGCAAGCTGTTCCATAACTAAATAATCTTTTTTCTTAGACAAATTAAGTAGGTACCCTAAAAAAAAAAGTTGAATAATCACGCTGATGTAATGGACAAAGCAATTTAAATCTTCAGTTGAGCACCGAGCCTTCCATGGGATTTAAGTGTGCTGGCTGGGTGCTCTGTGTGCTCCCAGCAATCCCAGCTGAGTGTGAGCAGCACTGCTGGCCAGGTCTGCTCATCTCAACTGTGCTGAGAGGTGGGTGTGTGTACGTGGAAGTTAATGTAGTTATTTCCAAAATGACAGCTGTACTTGAACTGTTCTGTATATGAGTTTCTGATTTCTCCTTTGGAGAACAGTGAAATATTTATTGATGACTGAGATGCACTGTGCATTAATTATCCTATGCAGTATGCAGCTGGCCCATAAGTTAAAATACAGCTTGATGAATGTCCCAGTACTGTAATGTTATTTGGTACTTTGTCACCATTTTCTACTTTGTATGAGAACTTTGTTTCTTACTTCTGAAATAAACTGTTGCTCACAAGGTACCTGCGCAAGTGTAGCTGCTGTTTTCTCCTACTCCTCCTAGTTTAAAAAAACAACACTGTATTAAAACAACATACAGCAGAATTAGTTCCCTTAACAAGAAGGGCAGATCTGAATTGCAAGCTTCAACCGGAGATGCACTCACCTGCACCCTGCTCCTAGTGTGGGCTTCTCAAATCATGGGTTTGGAGTAGGGAAATCCTCTGTTAGTTTCCATGCAGTCCAGCTTCTGCCATCCCAGTGTTACTCCTGGTACTACATCACTTCACAAGGTATCCCTCCTAGTTCTAGCCATGTTCTGACCACGTCCTCAAGAAATGCAGAGGAAGTCCAACTATTAAAGCTCACTGCCTGCATTTGCACGTTTGTTTGCAGGAGAGCTCTGCTCCTCGTGGCACAGGAGGGCGTCCAGGAGCAGCAGTGCCGTATGCAGCAGCAGCGTCCCAGCATGGTGAGCAGGCAGTACTGCAGCACAGCGCTCCGTGTCCCTGCCTGCAGAGAGCTGCACCAGCTCAGCCTGGTGCGTGATCTGGTGCTGCTGTCTGCCCCCCCCCACGCAGGAAGTGATCAGAGCCAAAGATGCTTGAAATGAAACTATTATAACATCGTAAAGAGAAGGGATGGGAAGGAGACAAAGCTCACCCCATGGCTGTAGGGTCTGTGGTAGAGATCTCTACCATTTGAGCCCTGCTGAATCACAGCACAATAGAATGGCCTGGGTTGAAAAGGACCACAGTGCTCATTTAATTCCAACCCCCTGCTGTGTGCAGGGTTGCCAACCAGCAGACCAGGCTGCCCAGAGCCACATCCAGCCTGGCCTTGAATGCCTGCAGGGATGGGGCATCCACAACCTCCTTGGGCAACCTGTTCCAGTGCCTCCCCATCCTCTGCTGAAGAAGGGAGTGGTGGTCAAAAGACATTTCCTTGCAGTATCACCACCCTTAGGATGTGCTCCAGGTGATCTGGTCAGTGGTGCTGAGGGCAAAACATCCTGGTGCTGAAGGATGAGTGCAGGAGGTGAGCATTTCCTTTGGCTGAACTTCAAAAGTGAAGGGGGACTAAACCTGGGCAGCTACTGAAGCTGCCTGTGGTTGTGGTGCCCTCTCTGAACTAAAGCCCTGGGTTTTGTTCTTCTTTCTTCCTGGAAGCTGATGGTATAATCATAATATCTCTTTCAGGCTCAAATTAACTGCTGAGTTAACTTACCAGCTGCTTTACCCACAATTGTATGTTTTTGCATTACTGATTTATGGTAGTCGTTTATCTCTTGGCAGCTGAACATATTTGGAAGTTGGGTTTGAAGGCAGCCCAGATGGGTGTGAGCCAGTCTCAGGTTTGTCTGGCAAAGGGAAAGTTCATGCTCTTTGGAAAGGCCAGTGCTCTTTTTCTGTTTTCCCTCCCCACTCTGCACCAAGAGAAACTAATTCTAATGCAAGAAGCCAAGCTACTGAAGCACCAAACTTCTGCAAGTAATCCTCAAATGAGAGAAACGGGAGCAGGAGAGGCCGGTGAACAGTGCTTTCCAAAATTACCTCCTCGGGATTCGTTTGGTCTCTGGCGTTCGAGCCCCATGTGCTGCGCAGGGCTGTGACCGCAGGAGGCAGTGCTGGCACACGGTGCTGAGCCGTGCCGAGCGGCCGAGGGAGAGCAGCGCCGGTGTCAGCAGCAGAACCTGGCATTTGCTCCCGGGTGAGCATCTTTCTCTCTGTCCGTCTGTTTTTTTTCTCTCTCTTCCCCACGCCGTGTGAGTTCTCAGAGCTCTTCTCCCTCAAAGCGCTCCTGAATAGCGCTATGAAATTGTGATGCTGTTGATGCAGATCTCCTAGTTACCGCCTCAGTAAAGCAGCTTTGTACATTAAGAGTCCTCAAATTGTTCTCATTTTGGCCATAAAAGACATCTGCACTGCGTGACCCTCCCCTGTCAGGTCAAGTCTCGCTGTGTGTAGGTGTTACTTTTGTTCATGCATCATCCATTTGCCTTCACTCTGTGTCAGCTAATTAATACTTCGGCAGCTCTGACATCCATGAAGTCTCAGGGCTGAGCTCATCCAGACGTGTTGTATCACAGCCATCAGGGAAATACTTGGCATCGCTCCTCCCTCCTCGCACAGAATCTCAATTCAGTGAGATCTGCTCACTGATAGGAATGTGTGAGCTGTGGGAGGGGGTTGGGAATTTGCTTGTTTCTTTGGTTTTGTTTGTTTATGTATTATTGCAGTAATCACAGTTGTCTAGGAGTGGAGTTAGAACACACTCACGTTACGAAAACTAAGCACTTACTAAATTTCTAAGGCACCACTGCTGCAATTTAGTCATACCAGGCTTATTTTAGCAGCTGATAAGAGCTGCTGTCTCCCATCACTGTTGTTGGCATTCACAGGGAGCATGAGCTCACTGTTCATGCACTGCCACAGCAACACCCCACATGTGCCTCCATCACTCAGAAGCGCTGCAGCAGGGGCAGGAGTAAAAGACTGGGACTGCCTCATCTGTATTCTCAGATAGAAATAATTTCAGTTGTTTTGTCAGCCTCCACTTTTGTTTTTCAGAGTCACTTGAAATTAGCATGGGAATTCTTCACAGTGCAGAACAGCACAAGATCAAACAGCCCAGATGTGTTTCCTGGGCTTTGTGATGACGTGGCTTGGTGGTTAGGCTTTATTTCATCGCTCTGCAAATCAGGCAGCTCCGTTTTCTGGCATCCTATCCTGCTGTCATGTAACGTGCACATCAGCACGTCATCCTGCGGTTGTGGTCCATCACCTGGAGATACCCCTCTGCCTGACCCCTAAGGAGCCGGAGCTGCTCACAGCTGTTCCTCTCTGAATGTGCTGTTTTCAGTGCTCACGACACTTAATCTGGTCCCAGGGCTGTTCTCTGTTCATTTCCCGTCTTTATGCCTGCCTTTGCTCTACTCCTTTCTTTTCCCTTCTCTTCAGTGCCAGGAGTACCAGAGATTCTGCCACCCAGGATCAGCCGGGGATGTGCAGTGCAGTAATGTTTAAGAAATGCTCTGAGATTGTTGGGAAGTACCAAATGAGGGTGGGTTTTGCTTGTTTGCTTTCTCTAAGACTCACTGCTGTCTTTCAAGGAAGTGCAGTGTACCTATGAGATGATGACTTGTTCGTTCTCGAATTTTTGTGGGTTTTGCTTTATGCCTGTCTTAGAGATGGACAGAAAACTGCTCCAAAACCAGCACTGAGAGGAAACCGTGTTATATGAAACACTCACTAGATTGCCATCTCTGGCCATAATGGAAACATTTTAATCAGAAAATAGCTGTGCTTTGTGCCAAGACTTTTACCTGTCCTGGCAGGTGGAGAACTGCAGCTCTTTGCACACTGCATTGCAAGCACATCTGTGATTTGCTGGGTGAAGGTGAAGTGAGTTTGGCAGTACATAAATCCGAGGTAGGACTCTCATTGGATACTGCAGTAGAAGACATTTCTGTGCACCATCTTCACTGGCATAATCCCGGTCATACGCAGCAGCCCCCGACATGTTAAAATACACTTTTCTCTGATGTATGGAAGCAAACTACTTGCTTGCTCTGTTTATGAATCCATAGCACTGGGTTGTGCTGTGTTGCATGAACTTTGCCATACCAGGAGAGAGCATTATGAGAAAGGAACAGTCACTGCACTGTGCTTGTACAGCACGACTGAGTGTTATGGTGTGCACTGTTCTGCTGGGATTGCTGGCACAGAGTGTTCCTGACGCTTTCAGGAACATGAAGTGATCCTCCTTGCAGTGTGTCTAAGAAACGTAAATCATTGTTTCTGGTTGTCCCCCTGCACTCTGCATGCACTGCCAGCCAAACACTCCAGGATGATGAACTGCTCCCTAGATCTGGAAGATGTGGCTGCTGTAGGAGCAGTGAAGATTTCTGACAATAAAAAAATCTTTCTTCTATCTTGTGTGGAGTCCTGAAAAGCAGACAGAGAGCTGTGCACCTCAGGTTGGGAACTGTGGCTTTGGGATGAGAGCTCATTGTCCAGCACAGACCCCATGCTGGCTGGTGGCAGCCTGCTCCACACCTGAACTCAGTGCTCCTCTCTGTGCACCACACAGAGCAGAGTGATGCACCTGCAGGTGGGTGTGCTTCCCTGAGTGGGATAACCTGTCCTGTGACCTGGACAGGTATATGCTCCTTTGGATAAGGAACTGGCTAGAGGGCTTGTGATTCCAACCTTGTGATTCAATGATTCTGTGATTCTATGATCAGGGCTGCACTCAGTTGTGTGCTGTTAGTGCAATAAGGCGGGCAGAGCTGCTTCCCTTCTCTGTCGTCAGTGATGCTGTCTAGAAAAAAGCTGCTTAGAACTTCTCCGTCAGCAGCAACCTGTGCACAGATGGTGCTGTGCTGCCTCTCCTGGGGAGATGGCTGCTGTACAGGAGTGGGCTGAGGAGAGCAGTGCTGCAATTCTCTCTGAATGCAGAGCTGATCGAGGGAGTGTTTGCTCTGTCAAACAGCTGAAGGAGAGGAAAGGCTGCCAGAGTGCTGTGCTGAAGGGCTCAGGCATGGGAGCCTGCAGGAAGACCGCAAAGGCTGAATTACAGAGCTGCTTACTGCTCCCTGAGGCACTGCTTGCCTTGACAGGGCAATACCCAAACCACTGGAGATTGGTGGTAAGCTGGTAAATTGAACAGAAATCCTTTCTGCAGCCTACTGAATATTTAAAACTGAGCTGTTAGTTTTGTCCTGTACTGCTCAGCAGGAACCAAAATTGCTGAATGATGCTAAAGGTACCAACCTCTTACTGTGAGTATCCAGTGCAATTAAACTTGGGGCTCTCAGGGGCAATTGCCAGCAAGAAGACGTGCAGCACTAACATGCAAACTGTCCTCTCCCATTCGTTTTCTGAAGGAATATATCACAGTAGGACACTGACATCACATTTACAACTCACAGCAGCTCCTTGTCTCCTGACCCAATGAGAGGAAACGTGCTGTCAGTGCTCTGGGGTGCACTGATGCTGTGTGTCCTCTGCCGTCAGCCGTCACAAAACAGCTGTCCTGCAGCTCACTGCAGCAGCAGGCAGCCCTCCTCCTTCTTCTCTTCACAAACACAGATAACCAAACGCCTTCATTAAATTGTTTGTTTTGTGAAGGCTGTTAGCAAAACTGCAAAGCGCTGTCAAGGAACAAATGTTTTCCTTTCTTAACGGAGTACTGCAGGAAAGGAGAAAAAATCAGATTGTCTTCCTGAAGATTGCGGCAAGAGGTAGTTGCCCTTTCTCAATTAATTCTGTTCCAAGTAATTTTCCTTTTAGACTCGTGAGCTTTTCTTACTGCAGTATTTTCTTACCGCAGTTATGTCAGTGCTAGTCAGTTGTTACAGTGAAGTTAATGCATAATAGCTATCTCAAGAATCATATTAGTAGTCTTTTGCAAATACAAATGCTACTGAGTCATCAGTAGCAGCAACTTCTCAAGTTAGCAGATGGTGGCCCTATAAGAAAACATGTTTTCATACCTTACCCCGCAATTTATTCCCAGACTGAACAAAGATGGCCAGGTAGAGGCATCTGTTGATGTCATATTTCCTGTTAAACTCCATCTGCCCGCTAGATCTGAAGGCGTCTGAGCTATAGTAGATATAAGGCACAAAAGGGGTAATTAGAATTCCAACGTATCACAAACTAGAATTGATTTTATTTATGTAAGATGGACTTTTTTTTTTTTTTTTCAGAGCTCTGAGCAGTTGACTTTGCTGCCAGGATTATTATTTGTATGCATGTGGTGCAAAATGTAAATTTTTGCCTTATCTGAAGCTAAGCCATTTCTTGCACACCAAGCCTGTGTAATTATTTGTATTGTTCCCACAGAAGGGTGGTGCAGAAAGGCTTTCAGCAGGGGTCCAACCAATTTCTCTGCTTGCAGAGATTATACTGAGGCATGTTAACCTGTTGGTCCGACCACGCAGGGCTTAAATCGGGTTGTGCTGTTTACTGCTCTATTGTTATCACAATTCAATAACTCACCAACAGAATAATTTCTACCCATAGTGAACAGACAGGTAACAGCAAGGGTGTGAGGTTATTTTCTCTTCCAGAAGGATGAGGGCCCTGCAGGCTGTGCCCTGGGCCCCATGGCACTGATGGCCCCACACCTCCCATGGGTGGCTTCAGCCCCACTCTGCTGTGAGCTTCGGGCCCCTCTCCCCGTTGCTGAGGACATGACATGGCCCAGCACGTGGCACAGGTGCTCTGCTTCTTGTGTCCCCAGGACACAGGTGTGGGGCTCAGCTCAGGAATGGGCTCCTGGGCGGCGCTCGCTCTGCCTCCATTCACATTCTGAACCCTTTGCCTTGTCTCCTGCTGCTGGGATGATCCCTTCCTTGTCTTGGCACCTTTGAGGGAGGGGAGTGATACAAACAGAAGAACAAGTTTGAATCCTGTCTCAAGCAAATGAGACATTCTGCAACCAGCTCCTGCCGCTTCACCACATCCCGTGGTGGCTGTGGATGCACATGGTTTTCAGCAGGCTGAGACAGAAGGGTCCTACAGTTCCAGCCTCCTTTTCTGTGCTCTTAATGTGCCCATGCCATCCTTGGGCTTTGCCCTCCCAGATCCCACTGCCATCCCCCATTTCTGAGTCAGGCTGCCTACACTGCATGAGCCCGGCTGCCTGTGCACGGAGCTCCTCTCTCCAGCTCAGCAGTGCAGTTTGCTGCCCGTGACGCTGACTGCTGTATCTTCTATGGATGTACAAACACTACGGGTAAGACTGTTCAACAACACAGCACAGCGGCTCAGAAGGAACAAAACGGCATTTCTTGTCACGAAGGAAGCTATAATGATCACTTGATGTATAAGCTCCCTGATCTTTGAGGTGTTTTTAGGGGCCAGGTCCTATGTGGATACCCCCACGAGGGTGAGGAGGCAGTGCTGGGGAACAGCAGCAGCATGGGCTCTTCTGAAAGCAGAGAGGACAAAGTTGCTGAGGAACTGCAGTGGTGAATGAGCCCTGTGGACAACGCATGCAGGCCCACGGCCCGCTCCTAATCTCCCTGCACAGGCTGACATTAAGCACAATGTTGTCAGGGCTGTGGCAGGTGTGGTCAGACTGAGCATTGTCCCTGGTGACAGCGACGGATGTCCCAGCAGCCGTATCGGCCGTCCTGCTGCACTGATGGCCCCACAGCATCCCACGGGGCCGCGCCGTCACCTGGGGCCCCTGCAGAGAGATAAGTGTGCCCGTCTGTTCCTTTGTGCCAGACGCAGCAGGGCCCCATCACCTGCCCTCCACACAAAGCGGGGAAGCTGATCTGGGGCCCAGCAGGACGATAAAGCGAGCAGCGTGGGTGCCCTGGGTGTTTCAAAGCACTCGGGGACGTGATGGAGGCAGACACGTTCCCCCACACTGCTTGTGGTTGGGTGTTGCGGGATGCTCAGCAGGCACAGAACCACCTCTCTTCACCCCTCCAGCCGTGTGCATACAGGGTGGCCATGGCCAGTACAGCGGGCACTGCCGGAGCCAAGGAGCTGTGCAGCACGGCGTGCCCTGTGCTCCCTGAGAAACCCACTGAGCTGATAACGCCATCCTGCAGTGTCACTCTGCAAGCCTGCGGCGTTCCTTAGCCCACCCCCAGGCCATAGCTGCGGGCTGCCCTGCTCTGACACACCCGTGTTTTGTTTAAAACAAAACTTCAGCATTGCAAAAACGCTCTCCCTCCTACTTGACCGGCATGGAGAATTTCAGCCTTGAGAGAAGGTGCATCCAGCATCAGAAAGGGCAGAGTAAAAGCACTGCCTGAGGAGGGCATGGAGCAGCACAGGCGCTCAGCTGCGGTTGCAGTGAGCTGCATCCTCCGGGCGCATGCAGGTGAGCACACAGTGCTCAAATAGCTGCTGATAGAACCATCTGCAAAGGGCTAATGGCTCATTCATTAAGAGTGGGAGCCTGCACAGCCACAGCCTAATCAGATATTGTACGATGAATAATTCAGAAATAATCCTCGCGTACTTGAATAAATATCAAGAGAAGGGAAGTAAAACCCCCGTACATATGGTGCGTTGAGGGAACAAAACAGACATTTTTCAATGTCCTCCGCTGATGAGCTTCGTTATACGGATGTTAATCAGGCAGGTGGTCGATGCCTGAGGAGAACGCTGACGGAGGGGTTTCTGTCCCAGCGCTGGAAGGTATAGCAAGCAGAAAGGACTGTACTAACAGGTGCTCACAGAAAATCCATTAGCCTTGCATTTTGTCATTTGCATGCGGTCCTGTTATGTAATTAACTGGTGACGCAGGTGGAGCTTTGGGTTTGGGAGGTGGTAGCAGGGAAAACCCGGGCCCAGGGCTGCCCCGCTCCCTTCGCCATTACAGGGCTGGCATTCCACAGGGCTGATGTGGGTGCTAAGCGCCCTTTCCTTCATCTGAAATACCTCTGTGCAGAATGAAAGAATAGCCTGGAGGTGGACAGAGCAGCAAAGCCGCATCCATCCCCCTGGCTGCACCGGGAGCCGCGGGGTGGTGGGACAAGGGCAGAGCAGGGCAGCTCCCAGGACAACCTGAGCCTCTGCTCAGCCCCATCCTCAGCTTTCCATGAGTGCTACTGCTGTGCCAATAATTTTTACTTAACCTCAACGTTAGTTCAGATGATTTCCAGTGTGGCTAGTTTTCTCCCTTCCAAAGTCCTTCTTCTTATCTCCCGTGAGATGACTTTTTTTTAATAAATCTCATTTTTCTAAAAGGAACCCTGGAGTTTTCAGTCCAAGAAATAAGACATAAATTAATAAACAATAAAGGAAATGGAATTATTTTGCCAAGAAAATATGTAAAGAATAGCAATATAAGCATCTGAAAAAGCAAAGTTCAGATGCAGCGTTTGTTTTTTTAATATGTAATGTTTCAGTATAACACTTAAAGAAAAATCGTACCATTGCATTCCTAGCACTGAAAGAAGGAAAAGCAAATGTATTATATAGAAGGAGAACGCAGTGCTCTTCTGCTGTGCTCTTATCAGGAGCACAGTACAGGAAATTTTAAGATGAAAAACCTATGAAAGCAACTGAAGCGATGGATAGTTTTCAGTTTCTGCCAGACGCGATAGAACTATTAGAACAAAAATAAATGTAGGATTGAAAATATGGAATTTATATGTTATTTACCCTTCTTGGATAAAGTAAAGGAGGGAAGTGTTATTGAATAAAGCAACAAACAAAACTGGGAGAGTGCAAGAAAAAGGCATCATTTATTCCGACATAAAAAATGAAACGTAAATTGTGTCTGATTGTGTAAAATCACCTTTTGACCCAGCAGAGCTGCGATGAGTAAAAGCTTTGTTTGAGGCTGCTTATATTTGATGCAACGGATTCCAATACAGAAAGCAGAAATAACGCAGCAGGTTTTGCAGTGGTGGATTTCCAGAGCCCTAGCATCCTTACAGAATTAAATAATTAAGAAGCAATCAGCATTCGCTGCAGCATCAAAAGTAGAATAATGTCAGGAAGCGGTAATTCCTTCCACCACGGGTTCTAAGGATGGTACAGCACCACATCTACGGGGATGGCAAACGGGGTCTGCGCTCCGCTGCACACCGACCAGGGCAGAACAGAACAGCAGTGCTGCTCTGTGCCAGCTAATCCCACTGCCTGCAGCCACAGCCGTGGGGATGGGGTGAGGGGAAGGAAACGTGCAGGTGGGATCTTTGAGGAAGACGTCTGGCAGCTGTAGGAACCAAGCCTGCCTGGGGCTGTCCTGCACAGACCCATGGCTGACCCATGGGGTAGGATGGACGGCTCACTGCAGTGACCCACACACAGCAGCTGCCTCAAAGGGACCCGGGGACGGAATGTGCTGAGATCATCTGAGGCCTCATCGAGCAGCAGCGGCGCTGCGGGGACAGCTGCAATGCAGCGCTCTGTTGTTTTGTGTGTGTGAAGGAAAAAGCTGCTGCAGAAGGGCGGTCTGCCCAGCTCCACTCACAAGCAGTATTTCCAATCCTCTTAACTTTACTATTCGAGAGTTAAATGCTTGAGGTGACCAGCTGTTTTTTTCCCATGGGGATGCCAGAAACATGTGGTCAGGAAGAAACAAGCCTCTCCAAAAGGCACAGGGACCTCTATGCCACGTGTAAGCCGCAATGCAAAAACAGCAGCAGCAGCTGCTACACACCCTGCTATGCCAGCAAACCTGACGCACCCAGCGCAGGGAAACAGACTTCCCACAGCTTCCCACCCAATTTCCTGGTAAATGAGGGAAAATTTGGGTGTTTCAGGGGGCAGCTGCAGGACGAACCCTGGGTGGTGCGGGTCAGAGGCCCTTCCTGGATGTCAGCACAGAATGCAGATCCATTGCCTTTAATGGAACAGAATCACAGAATGGCCTGGGTTAGAAAGGGACCTCAAGGATCATGAATCTCCAACCCCCTGCCACATGCAGGGCCAACAATCTCCACATTTCATAGCAGCCCAGGCTGCCCAGGGCCCCATCCAGCCTGGCCTTGAACACCTCCAGGGATGGATGGGGCATCCACAGCCTCTCTGGGCAGCTGTTCCAGCACCTCACCACTCTCTCTAAAGAATTTCCCCCTGACATCCAATCTAAGCCTCCCCTCCCTCAGCTTCAAACCATTTCCCCTTATCCTGCAGTTATCCAGCCTTTCAAAGAGTTAATTCCCCCCCTGTTTGTAGGCTCCCTTTACATACTGAAAGGCTGCAATGCTACCGCAGAGGCTTCAATCGAGTGCAGGCGGCTGTCAAACCCTGCATCACGATCTCGGTACGGCTGCCTCGTTCCTAATACATAAAACCGGCGTTCAGCTGAACGCGGAGCTTCGCGTTGCGGGATCCAAATGACAAAACCCGTTTAAAATGACGGGATGCCCGCAGGCCGAGCAGCCGGGGTCACGCAGCGAGCAGCCGCCGCTCCCCGCCCGGCCTTGCGGTGCAGCGCAGCGTAGCGGCCCGGCTCCGGGGACGGCAACCGTGCGGTGCCGGCAGCGCCGCCCGCGGCTCCGAGCGCTGCGGGCCGGAACGCGGCGTGCGGCCGACCGGGGATAGGCGGCCGACCGGGGATAGGCGGCCGACCGGGGATAGGCGGCCGACCGGGGATAGGCGGCCGACCGGGGATAGGCGGCCGGGCCGGGGAAGGCGGCCGGCTCCGCCGTCGAGGCCGCGACCCGCCCGGCGCTGCCCGATCCCCGCCGCCCGCGGAGCGCTGGGGCCGCGCGGCCCTCCCCGCCCCCCGGCCGTCTCCCGGAGCCGCTCCGCAGGGAATCGCACGGAGCTTCTCCCCCACCCGTGCGAGCCGCTGCTCCCCCCGCCCGCCCCCCCCCCCTCCGCCTCCCGCAGAGCCGCTGCCATTATGCTCCGCCGTCTCCTGGCCGGGCCCGGCGGCGCTGACCGCGGCCGCGCCCCCCCCCGAGCCCCGCCGGGCCCGGGCCGCAGCAGGTGTGTGCGCGCGGGGGCGGAGGTTGCGTGCGGTCGGGGTCGCCTCCTCCTCCCGGCCCGGCGGAGCGCGGCCTGCTCCGCCGGCTCGCCCGCAGCCCACCTCCCCGCGGCCCCGATCCGCACCGCCGCCACCCCCGCCGCCCGACGCCCCGCGGCGCAGAGGGGCGAGCGTGGCCCGGCTCGGGCGGCGGTGCGGGGCCGGGGGAGGGGTCCTCGTGCGATCCGCGTGCCCGGGGCCGAGGCGGCGGAAGAACGTGGCGGCGTTCCGTGGCGCGGGGTGGGGATGAGGGATGCGGGGAAGGCGCCGGCCGTCGGCGCTCCCGGAGGGGAAGGCGGCGCGGGTCGCGCCCGGCCTCGGCTCTTAGTTACAGGTGCGGCTCGGCGGCGTCGCCGGGTCGGCGGCCGGCCGGAGGACGGAGCGAGCCCCGCGCGGAGACGGGGCCGGGCACGCAGCGATGGCGGTGGGTGCGCGGAGCGCAGGGTGAGTAGCCGCGGAGGAGCCGGCGCTGCCGCGTGGGACGGCGCGGCTCCGCTCCCGGCCGCGGCCCCGAGGGCCGCACGCAGCGCCGGGGCGGCCGCCATCTTGTCGGGGTGGGCCGCGGCCTCCCGCGTTCGTGGGGCCGCAGGGCGCTGCGCCGGGCGCCTCGAGGAAGGCCGAGCGGAGAAAGAAAGCAAGCAAAAAAAAAAAAAAAAAAAAAAAGGAAAAAAAAAAAAGAAAAAAAAGAAAAAGGCCCGTCACCGCAGCCCTGCCGCCGCTCCGAGGGGCCGGGGAGCCGCTCCGCGGGCAGCTGTCCGCTGCGGAAACGGAGCGGTGCGGGGGAGGGAGGTGCGTGCGTGGGTAATCCCTGCCGCCGGCGCCGGGCGGAGAAGGGAAGATGCCGCCGAGCGGCCCCAGATGTGGGGGCAGAGGGGAGGAGGGCGGCCGTCGCGCGGCCGCCAGGGCCGGGGGGGACGCGGCTGCCCCGGGCACGGCCGAGCCCGCCGCAGACAGCCCGCCTTTGTTAGCCGCGGGCGGGCACGCGGACGGCCGCCGGCCAGGTGGTGGGAGGTAAGCGGGGGGAAGGGGCGGGGAGCGGGGGGCGGCCGGACGGGGTCGGGGCTCGTCGGCCCCGCGGAGGCGAGCGGAGCCCCGCTCTTGACGGGGACGCGTTGGCAGCTCCGCGAGGGTTGCCGTAGCTTTTATGTAGGGTGACCAGAACCGGCTGGAACTGGTTTGAGGCAGATCGGCTCCCGAACACAATGCAGTCAGTGAGCTGCTACAGTGGGATAGCTTCCTCCTTCCATGGCAGCCAAAAGCAGAGGAGCTTGCAGACAGATACCATCCCTAAACAGTATGTGAATGCACACTTAGACACACAGCACTGGTATGTGGCTATGTAGTCCTAAAGGGTTCTGTATGTAAATGTACATCTTTGCAGTAGCTGAGATGAACTCGGGCTTTTTCTGCCTTTTTTTATGCTTAAGGAAGGGGCACGAGCTTGAGATTTACCACCCTTGTTACAGTGCTTTTGCTTCGCAAGGGTGGGACACTGGTTGTGCAGCCTATTTTAAAACTAAACCGAATAAAACGGATGGAATGGTTTGTAATCGTAGCCGTGCTCGCGACTGAAGAATGCTGCTTTGCATGCCGTGTTATTTGCAGGGCACTGTCTTGTGGTTTTCTTCTGGAGGGGATGCTGGGGAGGGGGTCTGAAAGGCCAAAAGGAAGCGATGTTGTTGTGGAATTGTGTGTAAAGCATTGCAGAGATGCTGTAAGACATACTCATTTCTCCTTTTTCTTCTTTTTTGGTTTTTTTTTTTCCTCCTTCTAGGCCTATTGATTGGGGCTGCCTTTAACCCTTTCGCATTTGCAGAGGTGATCCATCTGTGGCAGTAACTGAGCGCTGGCAGAAAAGCCTTCCAGAGGTCAAGGTTCACAAAGGTGAGACGGGTGTGCGAGTGTGACAGCGGCGTGTGCTTGTGTGTGTGAGAAAGGCAAGCCTTTCCTGCTTTCTGGTGGCACACTTGGCACGTTAGCGAGAGCGGCAGCGGCGTCTGAGTGTGTTGGTGAAGAAATGCTATTAACCTCCAGGTTTAATAGGATTAAAGCTATTGTTTGTAAAGGCGTGCTGATACCTGCTCCGAACACAGCCGTTTCGATATCTCACACCCGGATGCACGCTTTTTCACAATGCTGTGATAAAGGATAGGCCTCTGAGTGGCAATCGTAAATTGCGGACCACATGGCAGCGAACTGTTGGAGCTGTGTTACAGCAGTGCCCGTCCAGAATTTGCTGTCTGGTTGTGCAAAGGTTGCTTGTTTGGCCGTATGTGAGTAACCCGATGTTTGTTTCTGAATTCAGGTCTTCTGTCTTAAACCTGTGCTTAATATGTCCTATGTAGGAAAACGTGCAGAATGAGGATGGTGTTGCTTAGGCTGCTGTAACCCAGGGAGAATTGTGCGGCAGCCAAGAGGAGAGATGCATTTCAGAGGTCTGATGGAGCTCCAGTGGATTATTATTTGCATGAATTATAATTTTGTGCAGTAATGAAATAAGAATAGGAAAGCAGATGAGCAGTGATTCGGCTCCTGAGCGATGGCCGCTTTTAACTCAAAGCAGTGGGTAATGGATGGGATTCTTTTTTCTTTTTTTTTTCTCATCTGAAAAATACATGTGTTCTTAGATGTGAGCTGGCATTTGCTTCTTGTAGAGAAAGCTGGAGGAGTCAGAGGGAGAGAGGGAGAGGAAAGAAAGCAGTAATGAATGTAGCAAAGGGAAGAACAAAGGCTGTTAGAGCTTGCACATTGGAGCACTGAACGTTTTGCCTTGGGGATTCTTTTTGCCAGAACTGTTACTTCCTCTAACAGGAAATCAGCAACTCTAGAATCTTACGCTGTATGATTTCAAAAAGAAAACCTGGCCAGTTTTGGCTCTGTTAGCTGGTTTGGTAATCTGCAATCAAGATAAATATGGAGGCAAAATGGTGAAAACGTTCTGTTCTGGTGTGAAATGAGAGTCCTTCCCTCTGTGCTCAGCAGAGTAAAGTAGACAGTCTTGAAAGCTCTGAAAGACTGTGGGATTCGGGTAAGTTTTATGGTGGCTGATGATAGGCAGGGTGCCTGCATCGCATCAGATTGTGACATATACAAGGGAGCCTTTTTATTTGCGTCTGCAGCAGATTGCATAAGGTACTTAGGTATTAATTGTAGGAAAGTGGAAATAGCATGCCCGTGTTTCGCTTGGAATTGTGTTTCTGTGGGTTTTAATGTTTTAATGCAGCTGCAATGTATTGTTTCTCAGAATCAATAGGGCAGTAGGTAGCAAAATGCCTAACATCACTACGCTGATCACTTTCCATCTTTTCCGTGATTTGGATGCAGAGGTTCTATATTTCACCAGGCAACCGTAGCAAAATTACGCTTTACGAGCACGAGAAGTTCTCATTGCTTGGTAGGAATTGTGCCCATCGCTACTGTTAATGCATGCTCTTTTCCAAGGGCCAGCTAAAATGTGTGTAACAATGTGAGAGCACCTTTCGGATGTTTTTTTCTCTCAACCAGAATAGTAAAGTGCTATAAGGTTTAATGTACTTGAATGGCCACAGAAATCAGCGCATCTGTTTTATTTGGGTTTTTGAACAAGCTCTGTACTATGAATTTTTATTTTTGGCAAAGGAAGTTTTGAATTTGCAGGGCTTTTTTGTGGGCTGTAAGATAAGAAACCTGAATAGATGCTGGAGTCTGCAACGTTCTTGGTGAGTTGGTGGGTTTGGGGACTTTTTTTTTTTTTTTTTTTTTAGAATTGGAAGATTTGTACATACTCTTCACTGGGTACTTTTGCATGTAGGCCAGCTTCCCTGCAGAAAATGCTGCTGAATGTGTGGGGGTTGGTCCTCTGTCTCAGCAATCATGAGCTCATCTTCCACTGAGGCTTGCCTTGCGTGTTGGATCCTGAGGGTGGGGGCAGTGATTTACCAAGTCTCCTTTCAATTAATCAACTATTTTTATTCTTATTCAAAATAACAATGGGAAATAAAATACGAACATGCACACAGATTGCTGGGTTTGTATGTTTGAAATGCTTTGCCTTTCACAGGTCTGCTCATTACTAGCATTGCCCCTGCAGGCCATGCCTGGCCTGGGGTTCTCACCGAAACTGTCTGGAGCAGTGTCATGCTGCTATCCAACAAGAACCACCATCCACTTAAAAAAAAAATTATGGGAAATGGGCAGGAAGCAAGTGTCATTCAGTGTGTGGTTCAGAGTTGCACTGAATGGTGCGATCTAGCTGCAGGACTCGGTAGGCCAGGTTGATGGTTGGGCTTGGCCGTCTTCAAAGGTTTTCCAGCTTAGATAATTCTGTGGTTCTGAACTGGAAATCTTGACGTTCACATTGTTGTTGTACATGCAAATTACTGACGTTGCTGTACTGGCTCAGTACAGAATCAAACTATGGTAAAATAGCATGCAAAAGAACAGTGTGGGGGCTTAGCAGCTCTTCATTATGTCATCTTACTTTTAAGAGAAATTCAGGAAGCTACAAGGCCCAAAATTTTGGCTTGATATTTTGTATTAATGACAGAGAAAGGTTCATTTTCTATGTTTTTTCCTCCACAAGACATCCAGGTTTGTTTAAAGCATCTTTGTTGTTCAGCTTGCATGAAAAGACATGCAGTCAGATGTGAACTGGTGTTGCCTGTGGACGCATTTTCTTTCTACTCTTCAAATTTCACAATTTCCTTTAAAAAAAAAAACACTGAATGTGCGTTTCTCCTGTTACACAGCTTATGTTTACAGGTTATGCCTGAGGTTTGTAAACTTGAAGCCTGAACTAGCTCTGTTGTTGCTAAGCAAGACTTCTGTAGCCAGTGCTGGGCTCTGCTTGAAACAACGTGCTTGCAGTTGTTCTTGGGCTTGGGGGTAAAAATGGAGGGGAGCATGGACATTTTTCACATCTGTTTTGTTTAGAACCTGACTGCACGTGGCTAGTTTTAGTCTCTGAAAACTAAAGAGAAACATTACATGTACCCAGTTGTGCCATCTGCTTTTGTCTGTATGTTTTTGTCACTGTATGGTGAAATCTACATTTGTCTTAGTTGGTAGAAGTAACTTTTGCTTAAAGCAAAAGAACTTCATTTAGTCATTTTACTGTAGCAAAGTTGTATCTTTGACCAGTGGATACACATGCTTGGATGGTTGTGTTTTACTAGGGGAGAGCAGTTCATTCTGTGCAGTGCCAGCCTTCTAAATCACAATTCCAGAATGTTCTACCTAATGGTGATAGGAGCTGGGATTCTGCTCCGGATCCAGAGTTTGTGGGCAATGCCTCAGTGAGCTTCCATTTGATGGAGTGCTCTGAGCAGCATTTAGATGCTGTAACTGGATGTCGAGGCAAGTGAGTATAGGTAGGTATAGGTAGGTCTGAATGCTAATTACTGGTTTTAAACTTCTTTGTGTTGAAGGTGGTCAGACACTTGAGCCTGTTGCCCTGAGAGGTTTTGGAGTCTCCATCTTTAGGGGTAGCTCAAAACCCGACTGGATGATGTCCCAAGCATCCTGCTGTAGTTGACTTTGCTTTGAGCAGAGATGTTGCAGTTCAGCCTTAGTTATTCTATGATTCAGTGAAATGGCTGTTTTCTAAGCGAGTGAAGAATAAATCTTGAAATTCCTCTGAAGCATTTGATAGCAACACTGCTGCACTGAATGCCAAAACCCTAGAAATTTTAGCAGTTGAAATATTCTGGTAATGCTTTCCTTCCTAAGCCTTTTTTGAAGAGAAGGGAGGGATAAAATTGGTAGGAGGTTCTCCTAGAAACCCAGAAATACAAATTCAGATTTCTCTGACTTGTTAAAGTCACTTGTAAGTAGAGGCAAATCTGATTCTCTTTTTGTATAATGTTGAAATAACACAGTGCTTGGTATAAATTCTGACCGGAAAACACACCAATATTTCAAAAGGATTCATAAAAAAATAAGAGCTGGCACAGCAGCTGCCTGTAAGGAAAGTCATATTTCTGGAAGCAAGAATCTGTCTGATTTTTGTGGCAGTAACAAGTCGTGGGAACCTTGATAAGCCAGAAGGCCTGCATTGTACGTGAATATGATCAGCACTGCTGATTGTGGTTTAAGTGGCCTCTTGCATATCCTACTTGCCTGCTGAGAATTTCAAACCACACTGAGTCATGATTTGAGATGTGGTTCTCATTTCCTGACAAAGTTTTGGTGGTTGAGCTAGCGTATTGCTTTTGTCTCTCTTTAGCTTTCAGAGTAAGTAATAGAAAATGTTAGTTCGTCATCGTTGCTCTTGTATGTTGCGTAACTAATGAGCTGCTTACAGGCTGTGTGTCAGGCTGACATGTGCCTCGGCTCAGGACATATTGCTGTAACTCTTACTGAATCACTTAAGTGTTCTCTACATGATGAAATCTCTTGGCATAACAATAGAGAAATAAAAAATACTTATTTTCATGCTGGTTCGGCTCATCTGACTGTTTACACCAAAAAGTCCTTTTAATTTCAGCAGCAGTTTGTAGGCGGCTTGATCTTCCTTGTGGAGAATAATGTGCCCCATCTGCAGCTGTCCTACAGCCTGAGGATCCGTCATGTTTAGAAAGTGGGAACAAATGTTTTCTTCTGTGTGTATTTTTCTCCCTTGGCAGAGGGGAAAGGTAGGCCAGTTTGGTGTGGAATCTGGAGCAAGCTCAGATACAAGGCCTGGCAAAAATCCCTTGCAGTAAGGCAAAACTGCCTACCATCCTTCAGAAGCACTGTTTGCTTCTAAGCTCTGATGTTTCTCCAGTTGCTGTTTATGCCATCAGGTATCTGACCTTCCTCACATCTACACAAAGCATCGTCGTAAGAAAGCTCAGAATGGTCTCTTCAGTCTGTAGCAGAAGCTCCCAGGTGCACGCTCCTTTGCATGTGTTCCCCCCTTTTTCTGGAACATGCCTTTGAAAACCTTTGAGTGCATCTTTGGGTTTTGCATCTTACCAGCCAGGATGTGAAGGCCCAGTGGGCTTACAGGAATGTAACTATTTCTCATCACATTCCTCTCCTGCTTGCTTACTGTTTTGTACCGTGAGAGTTCTCACGGACGGGTTCTTGTTTTGACATAATTGCCCGTGTGAATGCTTCACAGGAATGTGTTATCAGATGAACAGGAGTGAGAAAGCTAGCGGGGAAAATGCAGAGTGAAGCGGTGCCTTCCTTGGCTGACACCTGGGCTGTGTTCTTCGTGCTGCTCGTGGAAGTCCTTACTCAGGAGATGGATTTCCAAAGAAAGAAAAACTTATGCAGTCACAACAACGTGCTTTGAACAGAAAAACAAAACCATCTTGGTTTCTCCTCCAGAATTTAATTCAAACCCTGTGTTTCGGTAACATGCTGATGTATGCCAAGGCATGGGCTTTACCCCCAGGGAGATGAACAGAAACCACAAAGTAGGGATATTCTTACCTGTCCCAGAGCCTGTGATCTTTAGGTCTTTGGGCTCACTGGTGGTCTTACCAGAAGCCCAGTCATCCACCACCAGAAAGCCAGAATCTGGAAGCATTGCTCCTCACTGCACTGCAGCTCTCTGTTGTACAATTCCTGTCAGCCATATTCGCTTCAATCACTGCATAATCTGGGAAGTGATGCTTGAATTCTTTAATAGCTTTTTTGTTGTTGTTTTATTGTATAAAGTAACTCGTGTCTTTTGACAGAAGTGACAGAAGTCTTTTCTGAGGCATTCTCTTGGTAGGTATCAGCTGACAGTGCAGAGGCAGGAAGTAAAAGGAGCATTACAAAGTGAGACCACCATCATCTGGAAGTGAGATGGTTCTTAGATGTGCTGGCTCTGCCCAAAGTGCCAACTCTTTATACGTAACTCCAAAATTAGGAATGCTTAATTTAAGTTATAATCCGTCCGATGTATTTCATAGTATGCACTTCAAATTGTCAGTGTTTTGAAATGAATTTTGCTGTCCTATTACTTAGAAATTAAAAATGAAAAATTGTGTATTTCAGACAGCAGTGTTTGAGAAGGTGGGGGTCCTGCAGATTGTTCATTGCAGTGTCTTTTGTTTGTCATGTCTGAGGAATGCTTGGTTACACACATTTTGGACCATTTCTTTGTTTAGTTCTGGAGAGCTGCATTTGTTAAGCGCACTTGAAAGTCATTACCACTAAAACTGATAATTTTGATGGCAGCCTCCCGATGGGATTTATTTTTTTTTTTTTTTAACTGGCTCGTATATCTCTTGGAGATGTTGGGTTTTACTCTCAGCACTTCTCAAAGAAAGCAGTTCTCAAAGAAATTCCAGTTCCTGGAAAATGACGGTTCCCAAGGGAGTCAGGAACTTGCCTCGTGTTCTGTTTGCAGTGCTTACAGGCTTCGTGTTGGGGCAGAGCAGGAGCAGGTCAGCAACTTGTGCGGCAGCCAAGGCCTCTTGTTTCCAATCTTGGGTAAAAGGCAGAGTTTTGTCTTCCAGAGAAAAGGCTAGGGAAAGGTGTTTGGGTAAAAAAGGGAGCAGTGTGGCTTTGGAACCCTGACAGTTGCGATGAAAACCAGCTTAATGCACTGGAAGTTGCATTGATAGTTACATCGATAGCAAGTAAGAGAGAAATAAAATGTGAAGGTTACAACTCTGTTTTCTTGTTTAGCAAGGCTCACCAGGTCTTTTCTCCTTTCTTGTTTGATTTGGATTGCTTTAGAGGTTTGCAGAATGGGAAGGGTTCTCTGTGAAGGCAGCAGCAGTTCAGGTGCCCCACGTAGAAGAAAGCACTCTGTTCTTGTACTCTGGGAGAGCACAGGAGTTGGTCTGTGTGTACCTGAGAGACACCTGCAGCTTCAGGCACTGTGCTCTCTGGATATGTTTAAGATCTCAGCTTAGAGCTGAAGACCTCTGCATTCTTCTGGGATACTGGAATTAATCTTAAGGAAGTGTCTTGGTAAGGAACAAATGTGTCTCTTCTCTGCTATGTAGTTCTGTTCTAAAAGATTCCTGATGCAGTAAAGTTGCCTTTACTTAGCATCGCTGTTGCTAAATGTTAATGACTGCAGCATATGTAATTGGAGGAAGTTTTGCACAGGTGTGTTTAACAACTGCAGAGAAGCCATCCATGGATGAATGCATAGTGAGAGAGCACTGCAGTGTATTGAACCATGAAAAACTGTCAGTTAAGGCTTTGTTTGTGTGCTTTGGCTTTGGACTCAAGAACCTTTTCCATGTAATTCTTACAAGCACTTTCTTTGTAATGTTAATATTATTTGTGTGTACGTGATTCTTAGGTTTGTAAACAACAAAAAGATTAACGCCTTGCAATCCAGGAAATTGTAACCAGAGCATTAAAGTTGTAATTCAGACAAAGTGAAGCATTACATAAATACCACTGTCTTATTTTAATCAGTCTAGGTATCAGCTTTAGTTCAGCATTGTTCCTCTGTGTGTGTTGTTACCACAGCTCTGATTATTTGCATGGCAAATAAAACATAGCAGGAGCAAGTGTAAGAGTACTTTAGACATTTGTATATCCGATTAGGTTCATGACGGTGCATTCAGTGTGTTCTCTTAATTTGTGCTTCATTTGTGCACAAGTTATGCATCCACTTGAAGACAAGGGATAAAAATCAGACTGGTAGTTCTCACTGGTCTTCCATTCTTGTCTGCATCGCTGAACTCTGGGCCGCCTTTCTTTTGGTTTCTGTCGGTTCTCATTTCATATATTCTTTGAATTTCCTGCAGTATTTTTCTTTCCTTGTTAATACAGGTCCAGAAGTGAATTAAAAATCCAGTCATGTCTACACCACCGCCGTACTGAGTGTCTCTCATTGTGCTGGTGACATGCAGTAGTTATTAGGTAGCTGCCTTTGTCACTGCATCCCTCTCACATGACTTTGAAATCCCCTGGGCAGAGGCTGGACTGAAGTCCAGGCTCCAGCACGGTGGGTAAATATGATCATCAAAATAATCTTTGATATTAGAAGGTGGCTGCTGATGCGTTGTGCACTGAATGCTATGAGTTAGCTTCTGGTGATGCTGGAAGAGGGCTCAGCTGTACTGACTGCTTTCCTCAGATTTCTCTGCTGGTTTTATCCCAGTTACCACTTTTAAATGGATGAGGGCCAGAAACTTGCTTTCAAATAGATGGCTGGTTAAATTCTAAAATTAAATAATAATGCCTGGATTACCAGCGTAATGAAACAATCTTATGTCTGATAAATATAGTTTATAACTGTATGATTTACAGATGTAGTGAAATCTTAATAATGAGCATTCACTGTGATACTCTATTTCCAGGAAGAAAGAAATACTGAGTTAATTAAGGAAGGTGAATTCATTAATAGCAATAGTATAGTCATATTTCCTAAAAATATGGGTTAATCTCCATAGAATTTGGTGTAATGAAAAGAGCTTAGTAAATTAGACAAAGTAGCATAACCATTAAATAGACCATGTAAATGATACTGTATTTATTTAAAGTAGCAAATGAAGTGGCAGCGTGTATTCCAATGTTCTTGTCTCTTCCTCGACAAATTTTCCCTGATTGCCTTTCTCAGAGTCCATAATGGCTTCCAGTTGGCCTGTGTTGATGCACAGATAAATCTGACAGGTTTTTCTCATGTGGAGAAATTACTCTTTCCAAATAAACCACATCTGACTGCAGAACAGTTAGAGTACTGTCCATCTTGATAACGATAGCCATAAAAATGTGCATTTAACCATAGCAGCTGCCTTGGGATTAGTGGTTCTTGATCTTGTTGCAGCTGAATTCAGCAGCCAGCAGGTAGTTTCTCTCTATAAAATGTATCAAGATAAACCATGACAAGGAAGAGATGATGTGCTGCAGTTGTAGGATGCATTCTGTTGGCAGCTGTGTTTCAGCATGGAAAGCAAATGGGATCCTGGGCTCCATCAGAAGAGGGGTGGCGAGCAGGGACAGGGGGGTGATCGTCCCCCTCTACTCTGCTCTTGTGAGGCCCCATCTGCAGTGCTGTGTCCAGGTCTGGAGCCCTCAGTATAAGAAAGTCAGCTGTTGGAGAGGGTCCAGAGGGGAGCCACGAAGTTGATCAGGGGGCTGGATGTCAGGGGGAAGTTCTTTACAGAGAGAGTGGTGAGGTGCTGGAACAGCTGCCCAGAGAGGCTGTGGATGCCCCGTCCATCCCTGGAGGTGTTCAAGGCCAGGCTGGATGGGGCCCTGGGCAGCCTGGGCTGCTATGAAATGTGGAGGTTGGTGGCCCTGCATGTGGCAGGGGGTTGGAGATTCGTGATCCTTGAGGTCCCTTCCAACCCTGGCCATTCTGTGATCCTGTGTGATTCTGTTCCAACAGACCATTTGCCATGGGGTATAACATAGCAGCTTCTCACTTGGCTGAGCTAAGTTGAGGAACTTGGAGGCCCTGCTGTGGTTTAATCACCCAGTATCTCTTTGATGGCCTGTGCTAATCGATACTGGAGGCAGCATATTGAGCTGTATTGAAGGAATGTTTTTCTGCCTTTCAGTGCTGATAGTAAGGCAGGAGGGCAGGTAGAATGCTTCCAAACTGGACGCTCTCTGACAGTAACACTAGTTTGGTTGAATACCATTTCAGATTGAGTGCTGAATTTTGCATGATAAGTACTGAACAGTCGAAGACAGCTCTGCCATAACAGTACATATTATACCTGTGCACTGTTCTAAAAGAAAACAGGAAATTGTGCTTTCCATAACTGATTTCTTAGATCTGTACAAGTGATTCATTTTGCACAACTTTGCATATTCTTGAAGCGTGTGGAAAAACAAATACTGTAGTGGGATTTACAACGTGAAAGTATGCTCAAAAATATTACTTTTTCTTTTTAGAAGCATTTATAAGGTTTCAATTCTGAGTTATCTTCTGCATTTTGGAACAGGAAGAAAAAAAAAAAGTGTTAGAGGCTAGCAGTGAATGGAAAGAATGGGATCTGGAAATTATCTGTGAGGGAAAGAAATGAAACTAAAGATCTGGTGTTGTTCAGCTTAGAAAGAAAACTGAAGAGAGAGAATTAGCATAAAGTGCTTTTGCAGAGTGGATAAGGTGAATATAGAACCACATGTAGTTCATTCAGGTTGCATCAAGAGACATTCAGGTTATGCAGTAGGAAACCCACAATGGGGAAAATGGTGAATGACTGCAGTAAATTGCATTGGAGGTTGTATAATGCTAGGCCTTTGAAGTAGCTGAGACACCTGGTAGAATAAGTGTAAATACAGCAAGTTCTTTGTTGGAGCTGCTGAAAAAACATCTTGTGGGCATTGGGGAACAAATATTCCATAATTCAGATGAAGTGGTTTAATTTACAGAAAACAATGCAGTACTCTTAAACTGCTAGTAGAAACACATTTGTTCTGTTGTCTTTGAGAAGGCTCATCAGGTTGATAGTGCAAATACCAATGAAAATCTAGACTTAGGGGAATACACAAATAGCTCATGGTTTTTCTGAAAGCAGTATCTTGCTCAATTCATGGCATGAGGTGGGACAGGGTAGCAGAAAGTGTAAGGAGAGCAGTCAGGAATAAAGTCACTGGAAGAGAAACTATGTCCCTAGAATAAATTACTAGGGTGCATTGTATGAACTTGATGGATTACTGTTGTTCCTGGCATTGTAATTCAACTGTACATTGTACACCTGCAGTGGGATACTATTTTTAATATGTAATTTCTGAAAATACCACTTGAGAAGTGAAATAACACCTTTTTGCATGGCGTGTGAGAATGTGTGGTTATTTGTGTTATAGTATGCTATTAGAGATTAAAATACTGAGAGATGAGGACTTTCTGCTTGTTTTACAGATTTGCCTTCAATCAAATAGATGACCATGGGGGATATGAAGACCCCAGACTTTGACGATCTTCTTGCAGCCTTTGACATCCCAGACATGGTTGACCCAAAAGCAGCTATTGAATCTGGACATGATGACCATGAAAGCCAGATAAAACAAAATGCACACACAGATGAAGATTCTCATACGCCATCATCGTCTGACGTTGGTGTGAGTGTCATTGTGAAAAACGTACGTACTATTGATTCTTCTGAAGGAGTAGACAAGGATGGCCACCATTCCACAGGCAACGGCTTGCATAACGGCTTTCTAACATCCTCAGCTCTTGATAGTTACAGTAAAGATGAAGGAAAGTCATTTAAAGACGATGGGTCAGCTTCTGAGACAACACTGAAGGATTCGGCTTTTAACCAGTTTAGTCCAATTTCAAGTGCTGAAGAATTTGATGATGATGAAAAAATTGAGGTAGATGACCCTCCAGACAAAGAAGAGATGCGTGCAAATTTCAGAACAAATATCTTGACAGGTTCTGTATCTCAGCAGGAATATGACAAACTAAAAGCACTCGGGGGAGAGAATTTGATTAAATCTAGTATCTCAGTTTCAAGTAGTATAGATAAAAATAAAGTTTCTAAGCGGGAGACAGAGACAAACTCTGTGAATTTAAGTATTTATGAGCCTTTCAAAGCTCGCAAAGCAGAGGAGAAATTGCTAAAAGACAGTTCTGAGAAGCTTCTTGACAACAGAGTACTCGATGGAAAACTGAGTGCTGAAAAGAGTGAGACAAACCTTGCCAGCATTTCACAGTCCAAAGCAAAGTCATCAGCAAAGCTTTCTTCATGCATTGCTGCGATCGCAGCACTGAGCGCTAAAAAGGCAGCTACAGATACCTGTAAGGATTTACAGTCTAATTCCGGGGAGTCTTCTCCTTTGCCGAAAGATATGAGTGAAAGTCCCCGGACTACTGAAAAATCACCTGAGTCTCAGAGTCTTATTGATGGTGCTAAAAAGCCATCTGTTAAACCGCCTGATAGTCCCAGAAGTGTATCAAGTGAAAACAGTAGCAAAGGGTCTCCGTCTTCTCCTGCAGGGTCCACACCAGCAATTCCTAAAGTTCGCATAAAAACCATCAAGACTTCCTCCGGGGAGATCAAGAGAACTGTTACTCGAGTGTTGCCAGAAGTTGATTTGGACTCGAGTAAAAAAACAGAGCAGACTGCTTCTATGGTAACTTCTATGACGTCCCTCCTGTCCTCACCAACTTCTGCTGCTGTTCTTTCCTCTCCTCCCAGAGCTCCTCTCCAGTCCGCAGTCGTTACCAATGCAGTTGCATCTGCAGAACTCGCACCAAAGCAGGTCACTATCAAACCTGTGGCTACTGCCTTCCTCCCAGTTTCAGCAGTGAAAACAGCAGGTTCACAAGTTATTAATTTGAAGCTTGCTAACAACACTACAGTGAAAGCCACTGTAATATCTGCTGCTTCTGTGCAGAGTGCCAGTAGCGCCATTATAAAAGCTGCCAATGCCATACAGCAGCAGACTGTGGTGGTGCCAGCATCAAGCCTTGCGAGTGCTAAACTTGTGCCAAAGACAGTCCATCTTGCCAACCTTAATCTTCTGCCTCAGGGTGCTCAAACCACCTCTGAACTCCGACAAGTGCTAACGAAACCTCAGCAACAAATAAAGCAGGCAATAATTTCTGCAGCAGCCTCACAGCCTTCTAAAAAGGTGTCTCGAGTCCAGGTGGTGTCATCTCTACAGAGTTCTGTAGTGGAAGCGTTCAATAAGGTGCTGAGTAGTGTCAACCCTGTCCCAGTTTACATCCCCAACCTCAGTCCTCCTGCCAGTGCTGGAATAACGTTGCCCACACGAGGTTACAAGTGTCTGGAATGCGGTGACTCCTTCGCTCTTGAGAAGAGCCTGACCCAGCATTATGACAGGAGGAGCGTGCGAATTGAAGTGACTTGTAATCATTGTACAAAGAATTTAGTTTTCTACAACAAGTGTAGTCTTCTTTCCCATGCTCGTGGACACAAGGAAAAAGGAGTTGTAATGCAGTGTTCGCACCTGATTTTAAAACCAGTCCCAGCAGATCAAATGATAGCATCTCCTTCAAGCAATACTGCTACACCCATGCTTCAAAGCCCAGTGGGAGCTGGCTCACACGCTGTAACTAAGATACAGTCTGGCATAACGGGAACAGTCATATCAGCCCCAGCAAGTACACCCATCGTCCCAGCCATGCCGCTAGACGAAGATCCATCAAAACTCTGTAGGCATGGTCTAAAGTGTTTGGAGTGCAGTGAAGTTTTCCAAGATGAGACATCTCTTGCTACACATTTCCAGCAGGCTGCAGACACAAGTGGACAAGTAGAGTATCTCATGTTTAAATTCCAATGTTTCGCCTATAAGCCTAGGAGACTTTGGAAATGTTTTTCTTTCATTTAGATGTTAATGGTCTGAACTTCCATGATTAAAAACATAAACAACAGAAAACTTGCAAGCACTTTTATAGTGAATGTCAGCATTTTGAACTAAGAGATTATCTTAGAGTTTTTTTAGGCCCTGAAGTCTAATCCAGTATATATTTTCACTAAAATTTAGCATAAGCTTTGTTGCAGCTGAGTATTTAATGGTCTCTGAGATTCTTTTAATGATTATTGCTGTGCTTTGAAATGAGATTGTCTTGTGGAATCCACTTAATTGGCACCCTCATTAGCAGCACACCTATTTAATCTGAGTAGTAATTTTTAAGTGATTCATTCCTGATTTGTCTTTGGTTTTTATTATTTTCGTACAGCACTAGAAGTGAGTTTGGCATTCCTGTTACTTACAGGGGCAAACAGCTAATAAATGGCACATTGATTCTGCTGAAAAGATATGCGTGCTGGTGTCTTCAGGTCTTTTTTAACCAGAAAGTGGTGTTCACTAGCATGCATTTCTTGCTGTGTGACCATTTATTCACTTCTTTTGGCTTTCATTTCCTCTTACAATTACTATTGAACTTTTAAACTTACATTAGCAAAGAATTTCAAAATGGTTTATATGTGGCCTGATGTGAAAGGAACACATCATTCAATAAAAGTATTAATCAGTGTGCAGTGTATTTTATAACCCTGTAAGAATTCCGATCATTAATTAAATGGTGGTGTGCCAGTTAAAAGGAATTCTGGTTTATTTCAAAGCATTCAATTAATCTTGATGCAGCAGCTTGTTGCTGCACATTGGCAGGGACCTAAAAGGCTCTATCCCTGCTCAGACCAGTCAAGCCAAGAATGTTCTTGGAATCTCACAGCAGCATGCAGGATAGGGGTTTAAGTCCTTAAGTTAGGAAGGTAACTCTTCTGCCCATGCATGTTAATTTTATTTTCCATGATAAGTCCTTTAATTATCATTTGTTTTGTGGTAAGATCCAGTAGACCTCGGGAAACCCCTGTAGTGCTAGGTACTATGAAAACAAGGAATTAAGGCAGTCTGTAAGTGTAACAAACCAAATCAGTCAGTGTGAGACTGACAGATCCAGTGGGAGTAGGTCGGGAGGACGAGGCAAGAGTAAAATGGAAAAAAGAGCAACAAAGTTTAAATAATAAAAAGTTCTGTACTTTCTGTGGGACCTGTTTTGGTACAGTCAGGGACACATTTTTGTAGAAACACCTTTGGCCTTACTGCCTCTTCCCAGTGTTTTTTTGCCCCGTTGCTGCAGAGGAACAGAGGAAGGTTCATGGAGGTACGGGAGATAGCGTTGCCCACCAGTGTGTTTGTACCTCTTGTTGGAACTCAGTGTCTTATGAAGACTGAGGTATGATCAAGGCCTTGATTACTGCATAGTAGGGGCATGCATTGCCAGATTTCAGAACAGCAAGCACTTTTCTTGTCATTCCGTTCTAAAGAACACTGTTAATAAACATAGTTTTAAGAGTTTGTCAAACTATCTTCTTAAAAAAAAGTGAATTAAATATTTTTCTTAGTCATTTTGCTGTATCGACCAGCAGTTTTCGTTACATTTTTTAAGCTGTGTCTTATTGCATGCTGTGTGATGTAGCTGTACAGATACATCGTGGAAGCCATCCAGCTGAAGGGTTGCTTTAATGAGAGCAGTGCCTCCTGCTTTCTTGCCTTTTCATCCCCTCATCAGCTAGCATACGCATCTCTGCAAGAGCAGTGTTTGCTAAAGAAAGTCTTCGTATAGGTTTATGGTAAAAAATACGTTACCCCTCTAAAAGCTTGAAAAAGAAATGTTCTCATTTCTCTACGTGCTTGGCACTGAGTTTTTGTCGTGAAACACTGATAATTTGGGGGCAGGAAAACAAGAAAGCTAGATGAAGTATTTTTAACTAGGGAGGAAGGAAGATAAAAATGATTGGATTTTGCAGCTCATTGATGAGTTCTTAGTGCCCACCTACTCTTGAAATGGAAATTGCACAGTTTTATGTGTTAGATGAGTAAGTAGGAGGGAGCTGTTACATCTTTTTCATCTGTTATTATAAAGGTAGAGCGTTCAGTTTTGAATTAAAAAATAGTAAAACATCCTTCACGGTTAAAAAATCTTCCCTGTAACATTCTCTTTCTGTAATCCCTCACTTCTGTTAGTAATGCTGTTAAAAGGAATGAGACCACTCAGTGATGGCTGAGTGAAGCCCTCCCTAGCTTACTGAGGCAACAAAGCAGCAAGCCTGGTCTAATTCATGTTAATGCTGCTCTTATGTTCAGTGTGTGTGTTGTTCTCATCGATGCTGTATAGCTCATTTGTCTTCAAGAACTCATAGTTCTTGTCTATCTTTATTTTCCAATTCCACAGTTTTTTCTTCTAACTCTTTTTTTTTTTTCCCCTGAAACTTTGATTTCAAAAGCAGGCAGGTGATGGTTTTCAGAAACTGTTTTATTTTGGTATGGGTTGCAGTGAGAACTGGAATTTAATGCCACCTTAAGCCCAGAATAAAATGATAAGCAAAACTGAATTTCAGAATTTCACAGTAGATTCTTCTACTGTAATTGGTTTCAATTAAAAATGTTACTGTACTTTTCAAACTATCAAACCAGTAGCCCTAGCAAAAAGCATTACTGGCATTTTGTGTTGGTCTGAATTACTCATGTGGCAGATGAATCTTGCAGACTGCTTGTTGCAGAATCAGAATCTGGGATACCCTCATTCAGGGGTGGAGTGTTATATGGCTGTGAAGTAGTGTAGCATCCAGGTTTCTTTTTGTAGTGTTTTGGAAGGATTATGAAAACCGTTAAGGTGAGAAACTTTGCTTTGTTCTCCAACATTGCTTATTAATGCACTTATGACAAAAGGTACATTTTAGGAATAGTACTGGATATTAGTAAATGCAGCAAACGCATTAGTCAGGCTTTGGCCACCTGTGAGCCTGAGCTGAAAACAGAGTTGGCATCCCATGGCAGTTCTGTGCAGTGTCAGAAGGCAGGGGTCAGAGGCTCAGTTGCTCACTGAGGACAAACACTGCCATTTCAGTGGATATCTGTTTGTATTTGAGCACATTTTCAACCTTCCTGTTTCATAGAGGTTCTAATTAGAGTGACAGCAAGTAATGGCTGCAGATGATCCGTCTCAGACAAAGCTTTAGCAAGGATATCTACTAATTCTTTAGGCTGGTAGCAGTGCTGGTATCCAGCCTGAATTTGGAGAACAGTACATTTTCTTTGGTTAACTTCTTCTGTTTCAAGGTTTTGCATTTTGCCATCTTTTGTCAGGACATTTGAGAGCTGTGGATGGAGGCTGTTCAGACACACATTAAAGTGAACCATACAAAAGAACACATCTGCATCAGAGTGTGTGACCTCCAGATATTTCGTGTTAACATTTCTCCCTAAAATTAATGTTTAAAAAATAATTTACAACTATTTGTATGCAGCCTCAAAAAGGCATTTAGATGAAAAGAAAAAAAAAAGAGTTTGCAGGTCCCAGTACAAAAATACTCTTGTGCTTAGAATATCAGTAGCGTTGTCAGTATATAAGGCAGTTAAGGAATTACTTTAGACCTCAGGGTTAAACAGGATTCTGTTTGGAAGAAAAAATAATTGTACAGGTGTTGTGCTTTAGTCATTGCAGTTTGGATCTGTCTTGTTGACTAAATGAGAGCAGGTGACTTTTTTTGTTCTAGCAAAGTTGCCAATAGGCAGAACTCCATGAAACTTGTTTGTAGTGCTGTATGATTTCTTCTACAGCAGTAGCTTTGATTCTGCTGCTGTGTGCTCTGACTCTGACCATTTTTTAAGAGATTTAAAGGAGAAGGGAAAAAGGGTGTGACTCTTGGTGAAGCCCCAGTAAGTAACTGTTTTAACATGAGGAGAAGGATTTTCTTAATTATTTGAAGATTTATTTATTTATTAGCAAATCACTTTTAATACTACTCAGGAGATGTTGTTTTGTCTATACTCTTTCAAAACATACGCATCCATCTGCAAAACTCTTACGGATAACACTGCTAAAATATGCAAATCCTGTGTTCAAAAGTACCCATGCCATAGAGGAGTCTTAGTTTTGCTTCTAAATCTTCCTAAGTCGCTTGTGGGATTCGTAATTCCCAAGTCATAAGAAAAATTCATAAGAAATTATTTAAAGTCATAAGAAATATTAAACACTTTACAGAGTGAGGTCTTAGGAAATGAGGTTAAAATCATTGTCTGCAAAGACTTGTGCTGATGTTTCTGTTGGAGTCAGTGGAGCAATGTCCGTGATAAAAGTTAAGCTCCATACAGACTGTCAGACACTGCTTAGAGATGCAGAGATGTACTGCTGTAAATGGAACCTGTGGTGTTACAGGTTCTGTTCTTTGTGCCCTCCAGGGATGGGAAGCAACTGTGAGCAGGAGTGAATCCTGCTGGCAGCTGCACTGCATCGTTTGTGTTTAACGCCAGGAGTGGCACAAAGCACCCAAAGAATTCCAGCATTTCTGACTTGGCAAATGGTCTACACATTGTTGAAGATCTTTTAAAAAATTATTTCTGTGTAACAAAATGCAAGAAAAGATGTCGTATAGGAAGTAATGCCTGCACTTAGAAAGATGGCAAAGGCTTTGTAACTGTGTTAAATACCCGTAGTTTTAGATGCACAATAGTTTGATATTTTACAGTGCAGATGCTGGAGTTTAGACTGAGAAATGCATTTTAGAATTATCTGCAGGCTTTCTGATTGACACTACCCCATTTACTGGTATTGAGGATATTCCCAGTAGAACTCACTGGGAGCAGGGGTCAAAGGAAATGAGGATCATGTACTTGGTGGGTTTTTTTTTTTTTCCTATTTTATTCCCTGTTTGTGTTTTTTTTTTCTTTTCTTTTCTTTTTTAATTTCCGTGGTTAAAACCATTAGATTTGTTTCCCAAGCTTCACTTGAGCCCCTTGCATTAGTAAAGTAACCTTGTGAGGCACCTAAATTAAATGTGAGTAAACTACAATACATCTTCTATGGTCAGTGATGGATGAAGGAGCTTTGTTGTGTCAGAATCTGTGCCAGAATGTCAGTATATGTGGTGCCAGGAAGGCCCACCTCAGCCCTGCACGGTTGGTCAGTAGAGTCTGAATTTTGACCTTGCCTACTTCTTTTGGCTCACATGACAGTCGTAACATTTAACCTTTTATTTACATTACAGTGTTTGACACGAGAAATTCTGTATAGCTGAACCCAACCTTTTGTTTCATCTATTTTGGTTTATCGTTTAGAAGACATGCAATATCTGCCAGATGCTGCTTCCTAACCAGTGCAGTTTTGCATCACACCAGAGAATTCATCAGCATAAATCTCCATACACGTGTCCTGAATGTGGAGCAATCTGCAGATCTGTCCACTTCCAGACTCATGTCACTAAGAACTGCCTGCATTATACTCGAAGAGTTGGTTTTCGGTCAGTATTATGATTATTTTCGTTGTCAATTTATATGTAATTTATGCTTTCAAAAGTAATTTTTCCATTTTCATAAGCATTGTTTGTAGAAGAGAGCTTCTTGGGTATAAGGTTGTCATGGCAACAATTCTATTAGTACTACAATTTTTTTAGTAAATAGTGCATTAGAACACAGCTTTGTTTTGAGCATCCGCTCTTGTATGTTATTAAATCAGAATATTAGCTAATCTCATCCAGCCATAAAATGTCAGATTCAGGGCTTCACAGTTTCTAAGGTCTAGAAAATTCAGATGTATTTTCTTAATTTCAGGTTCACAACAGGCTTCTTGATTTTTTTTTTTCCAGAACATTGAATTTTAGACTGTTCTTTCTGGTAGAATAATCATTTTCTTATCTTCTACCAGAATTTATTGTCAGGCTGTGGGCAGGCATACTGCACCTGCCTGGTAGCATAGCTAGAACAGCTTTGTCAAGTCCTTTTTAATCTATTTGCTGTGGAAAGGGAAGGTTACTCCACTTTACACCACTTGAAGATTATATTTCTCACCCCAGCAGCCTGCTCTTCTGGTTCCTCATCGTTACTCTTCAGTCTTCCTTCTGTTCTTTTGTTTTCCTGTAACAACACTCACTGAGTGAACAGGGACCAGAGGTGTTTCATGGCAGTGCTAAGTTTCAAAAGGCTTAAGAGCTGGGGAAAGCTACTGAAAGCTACAATGGGGAAATCCGGGAAGGCTACTGGCTGGCTGGCAGGCAGCACAGCGAGGGATGGAGCAGCCCACAGTCCTCAGGTGTCCCTGCTCCATCCTGTCTGACCACAGAACAGTGAGCTAGAATCCCATTGGGCAGGCAGCCTCTGCTCCTCGTGGAACCCAGTTCCTTTGCTGGGACACCTTTTGCTCGGGAAGGAAGCACTTTGCTTGCATCAGGCCAGATGCAAAGTCAGTTCTCAGTCCGAATCCATGCCTGACACGACTCTCAGCTCATGTGTCTTTGGATTGCTCTATTCTTGTCTCCCAAGCATAGCAGTCTTTTTATTACATATTTTTTACATCTACCTTCTCCCGTCTCCTCCTCTTTCCCCTCACCTGTCTCTTGGCATCATCTTTAGGGACTGATGGCCTGCACCAGCAGCACCAGGAAGTCTGTGAGTCCTTCATGGTGAATCACAGCAAGGTTACTGAACTTCTCAAGATTTACCATTAATATTTCATTTCACACTAAGTCAGAATTTCATTATTTGAGGACACCAAACCAAAAATGCCCAGGCAAGGAGAAGCAAAATCCAGGAGAGCGTAAGGCCTTCCTTGCTGTGCTCCCTGCTGCCAGGGCCTCTCACTGGGGAAACAAAGCCTGTCCTGCATTTCCATAGGATCTGTGAAGCAGCTGAACATCTCAGCCTTAAGCTGAATTGCATCCTTGCATGCTGACAACAAAGGTGACCCAGCATTCCAGGAAAGGAAGGTTTAGGCCTTAGGAGCTGCTTTGCTATACAACAGCGGATGCTGAAGACTGTTTACAACTTCACATCATGGAGAATAACAGGCAGACAGTGGGGGCAGGGAGGGATGAGATGGGACCAGCACTGCTGAGGGACACTGCAGCAGGCAGTGGGGACTTGCTGAAAGGAGTGGGTCACGAAGGACAGAGCAGAGCTGACAGACTGGGAGAGCGGTTTACTTTATTAAATGCCCAGGAATTGGAGCCCAAGTGGATGTAAACTGAACTAGTAGTATTAGGAAGGTGTATCAAGTGCTTAAAAAGGAAAGGATGATATTTCATAGCATTTAAAGCGGGACATTTGAAAAGAAGAACAAGTATTGAGAGCAGTTTTTTGCTATTTCCTGCTTTATGGCTATCATCAAAACTGATGGAAAGTTATGTAATGTTTACACAAAAATGATACTGCCGTGGTAGGTGCAAAAATTATTATTTTGGCAGTCTCCTAGGTTTAAATTGTGAAACTCTTACTGCAAAGTACTGATCAGTAAGGAATGGGGTGGTTTGAGAGATAGTGTTGTCTCTGTTTATTGCAGCATATCCTTGGACATAGTGCATGTCCACAAAGTGCATGAAACTAAAAGGGGCCGTTGTGTGTGGGAATGCTCATGTGCTGATTTTAATCCCATTGTTTAATCATTTTGTTTTAGAATAGATGCGGAAAGGTCACAAATTTTCGGCATTGCAAAAGTATGTTTTTTGAAAAATACTTTCAGAATTCCAATCCGATATGTTGTTGTGATTGTTGAGATTCAGTTTAGTTGCCCTGAATTTAAATTTACTCTTTTTTTTTTTTAATCCAAGAGTTGATTTAATTATCAGTTCAGAAAATCATTACGGTTATGTCTTCATTAAATCTAAACGGGGAAAATGGTCTAAATGTTTTGCTTACTGGTTTTCCATTTTGGTGGTAGCGGTGTACATTGCACAATCCACTGCATGTGAAAAAAAAAAAAAAAACGCATTTTGTAAAAACCTTACAGATTTGCAGAGGTTTTAAGCATTCTTTTTACAATCAACAGAATACCTCTCTGTTCACCCTTCTGTCTATCCTGTTGTGATCCCGTAAAATGTTCTGAATTCATATCTCTTAGATCTACAAAGTTAAATTTGGGAAAGTTCTTTTTTTTTTTTCCTCTTTTTTTGATACGCAGATCTCTGCTTATATTGATTCCTACTCTGTCGTTTATACTTTTGAATTGACAGAATAATGTAGTTTTATCTGGTTGTGGATATATGCTTACCTCTCCCACTTGCTTGAAAACCAGTGTTGATTCGTTGTCTTGCTTTTTTCTAGGCTGAACTGACTCTTCTCCACTCTTTTTGCAGCTGCGTGCATTGCAATGTTGTGTACTCTGATGTGGCGGCACTCAAGTCTCACATTCAAGGTTCTCATTGTGAAGTCTTTTACAAATGTCCTATCTGTCCCATGGCATTCAAATCTGCTCCCAGCACACATTCCCATGCCTATACACAACACCCGGGTATCAAGATAGGCGAACCAAAGTAAGCAAAATTAATCTTTTACTGTACTTGCCTGCATTTTAATAACTTGTGGAATTGCATTCTGTCTTGTGCTTACAGCATTAAGTTTGTCATTTGTTGGTAATGTGTGGTGTTCTTGTGATATTTTTATGAGTTTTTAGCTAGGAATTTGGCAGAAGTTAACTTTCCATTCACAACAGCAATACCAGTTCTTTAAGCACAGCGCTAAGGAAAGTAATACAATAAAAGAGGAGAATTAGGTCAGATGAGAGAGAGAAGTTCTTTACTCAGGGAGTGGTGCCCAGAGATGGGTAATCCATCCCTGGAGGTGCTTGAGGCCGTGGATGAGCCCTGGGCAGCCTGAGCTGGGGTTCAGCCAGCCCATGGCAGGGGTTGGAGGGCTGTAAGATCTTTTCCAACTCAGCCATGCTGTGATCCTGCTGTGAACTGCAGAAGTAATTCAGACATCTTGCTAGTGTGTTGCTGATCCTTGGTTTTATAGTCTGGTTATATGCATTTTTACTACAAGCTAAGAAAATGTGATTCCAAAGAGATCTGCTAAGGCTCATTGGCACTTTTGTAGTGGTTTTTACAGCATCTGGTTGAAAAGTTCAGATTATTTACGTTTTTTCTATCATGCTTACAGACAGCAGTCCGGTAGGTGGGTTCGGAAGGTTGGTTCCTTCAGTGCCAGCAGTGCTCAGGGGTTGGGGTGTATGCTGGTGGGGTTACCTCCAGCAGAGCTGCAGGGTTCCTCAGGGCAGGCAGAGCTGTGGATGGGCAGTGCTTTCCTTGGGCTACACAGTGCTTCGTGCAAGCTGCAAGCACTGGGTTTTAACTCTGCTATGGCTGTCGTGTGTGTCAAGCCTAAGCTGATAGGTGAAAACTGCTGGCTGTGTGCCTTGCCCAGAGTTGCCCTCCAGTTCAGAATAAAAACATGCACAGAGCTGTACTGTGTAAGCTTTTTGTGACACATGAGCTTTCTTTTCTGCATTGAGGTTGAACTGTTTCCATTCTGCAGCTGGGGAGGTTGCACATGACATCAGTGAGCACTTTACAGAAGGCAGCCAGGGGCATTATTAGGAAGTGAGAATCAGATCCCAGTTGTACAGATGTTGAATATTCAGTTGGTGGGAGCTGCAGGTGCAGCACGCCTGAAATTCAGAGTCTGTGCTGCACTGACCTCAGCCCCATGCTTGCAGTCACAGCCTGTCTTCTGCCTTCCTCTTCTGCTGGTACGAGTGCTGTGCTGAGGGTGAATGCCCTGCTATGTAACTCCATTGTGTTTCTCTGAGGGGCTTAGAGCACACTGTGAGCACTGCAGAACCTTGTCACAAACAGCAGGCTCGGGAAAATAGAAAGCAGGTGGGAGAAACAGTGCATTGTGCATTGTAATAATTGGATTTCACAGGAATCCTTCTTTTCCTCCTAGCCTATGAGGAGGAAATTTTTTTTATTTATTTGGCAAAATAGCGCAAAATTTCTGCATCTGACACTAAATTAAGACAATCACACCAGTGGCAAGTGACACCGTGTTTTAACTCAAAGGAAAATCTTCAGTGAGAGGCTCTGAAATACCAACACTTAACCTAAAACTTGTTTGGGGTTCTCTTGATTTTCATTAGAGAGCACAAAAGGACTGAAATCACCAACAGAGTGAGGTATTCCCCGGGTGAAAAGTACAGAAGATTTTCTGACCTGTGCTCAGATCTTTCGAGCTGCTTCTCATTAATCTGGTGAATTAAGTACTTTGAATTAGTTTCCTTTCCATGTGAAAGTGGTGTTGTTGTGAAATCAGCCAGTTTTATCACAATGCTGTAGCGCTTTCCCAATCCCTGCAGTATCTGGAGTTCCATGCTCCATCATTGCAGGTGTCTGTAGGAGTGCAGTCTCAGCTCTGTGCTCAGGATGCCTGTGTTGATTACTGCCTGACTTAATAAGGACTGTTTTGCCTATTGCGACCTGTGGTTTTCCTCAGGATTAACTAAAAGTATTTGTGCTGCTGACTATCAATTGAAAAGGGGAGTTATTATTAATTGGCTCCTGAGGATAGTTCTTGGCCAAGTGACATCAAGTGTTCCTAGCACAAATTCCCATTTATCTGTAGTGTTGAGTGTTGTATAAGAAGAAATACATCCACATTTGACGAATATGCCATATTTAAAAAAAAAAAAAATTATCTGCAGTAATTCTCAAATGGTTGAAATTTTAATATAGAGCATTTAATATAGAGCAAGGAATGGCTTTCAGCCCTGACAGCTCTCTTGTAGCACACCTGAGATGCTTTTATGTACGGCCAAGGATTACATGTGGTTTTATTTTTTCAGTAGACTGAGAGCAGCATTCAGGTGTTTTCCTTGGCTGATCTCTTTTTTAATCCTGGAAGAACTTACAAAGCCAGATTATGAATATATACTGTACTCCTAGTACAAAGTGCATCATCCCACAAGTACTGTTTTTTTTTTTAGTGAGGGAAAGGGACAAGTTGACAGACATGTCAGATTGCTTATCAGATGGACGTTCTCCTGTCTGCAGCAGCTGTGTCAGTGAGTGCTGTGTGGCTCAGGGCAGTGGTCATTCAGGGCTGTGCAGCAGCAGCTCGGGTGCCTCTGGTGTTTGCAGGCTGTGAGCAGTCAGCTCTGACATTGCTGGCAGAGATGCAGACAGCACTGTAAGAGACAGCTCCTAAGGGACAGAAGAAAAGCGTCTGACACCCCAGACTTAGGGAATGTGTGCAGTTGGTACCAGCCCTGTGCACGTTCACCAGATTTGCTACAGAACTGCAGTACTTCCCAGCTAGCAGTAAAAGCACTGCCTCCAGTTGCCTTGAGTTGCTGTGCTGGGGTAGAGTGTGCATGGATGCTCAGCAGCTGTGTACAGCAGCCAAGAGAGGGGATCCACTGCACAGTGAGTGCTTTGTCTCTTAGAGCTCAACAGTGCATCCTGCACAGCAGTGGTTGCAATAGCATTGTGCCTGGACAGGGTTCTCTTCCTGCATCCATGGCAGCTGAGCTGCTGGGCAGTGATCAATCCGCTTCCCAGGAGTGATCTCTTGGGTTCTCAGTTGAAACTGTTAGTAGGATATGTGGGATCTTGTTAACACCTTTCTTACAGGACTCATCTAAGCAATCAGGATTTTGAGGAGTAGACATCAGCAGTAGAGTGGCAGACTGGAATACAGATCCTGAATGATGTCTGAGGAGCATTTGTGCCCAGCAGTGCAGAGCAGGTGGAGCCAGCAGTGCAGCTCTCTGCTGCGGAAAGCAGTGCAGTACAAGAGGGGATGCAGTGCACGTAGCAGATCTCATAGCACATGGGAGAAGCAGAGGAAGAAAAACACAGCCACAAGGAAGAGATCACTTGATAGAGCGCAGAAATATTTTTTTTCACAGGTTCATGTAAATAACTGTAATGTTTTTCATTATTTCCAATATCTGGACTCACTGAACGGATGGGACTTTGAAACCATGTCCTTGTCACCTCAGAGCACAGTGCAGAGTGGTCTTTAGAGCTCTTTCAGACAGCGTGCTGTTGGAGAAAACTGCTTGGAGGGAAATGGGAAGGACTTTGGGTAATTTATGTGGGTAACAAGAAAATGTAGTGTGCTAACAAGGTTTGTGGTTGGTGTTTTTTTAATGGAAAGTCACTCTCTAGGACAGAGATCAGTGTCAGGCAGGTGGGGCTGGCAAGGCTGCAGCACTAAGCTGCTGCTCCTGGCTTTCCCTTGTTTTATCTGCAGTTTCTCAGATGTGCCACAATGGATGGTCAGTGGATTACGCTTATTTCTTATCTGACCATCTGTAGCAAATTTCTGTATTACTTTTATTTCATTTATTTTCTAAACCAAAAGCTGATATGCCTTGAGGGAGGAAGTTGCAGTTTTGCTGGTGTCTGTGCATTGCATTCATAGATAGGTTCTTAATGGCTTGTAATGGCAAACCAGGGAACTGTCACCGTGGGAGGTTCCAGTGTCAGAGCATTAACAGGTTCCAGACCTGGCACTCAGGACTCTCAAAGCCATACACATTGGTAAAAATAAGTGTATCTTAGAGTACATTACTGGTTATGGTCATATCAGTGACTCCCTGAAAACGAATTGCTTTTGCAACCTGAAAGAGGTATATTCTTTGTCCTTTAGTTATTGCATGACTTCAGGAACTGAAGAGTATCATAAGCAGAAGTTGATGTTACATATGTAACTGGCATATGCTATTGTTTTCTGGCTTAATAGTTTTTTGTGTTTTTTTTTTTTTTTTTCTATTTTTCTGCCTTTTCTCCTGCTGCTTTATTTTGGTTTTGGAGGTTGTTTTGAATTAGTTGCAATTTACCTTTGTTCAGGCAGTGTGCAATGATTGCTTAAACGTGTCAGATCTTGTCTCTGCTGAGAAAAAAGTTAACGTTATGATTCCTGTGGGTAGATCATCAACATGACTGACACTGTTTATTGTACTTCTGTTTTTAGAATAATATATAAATGCTCTATGTGTGACACTGTGTTTACTCTACAACCTTTGCTCTATCGCCACTTTGATCAGCACATTGAAAACCAGAAGGTGTCTGTTTTCAAGTGTCCAGACTGTTCTCTTCTGTATGCACAGAAACAGCTTATGATGGATCATATCAAGGTGTGTAGGCATCTCTTGTTTTATTCTTAGATACTATTTGTCATGCAGTATATCATTTGGGAAAATACTGTTGAAAGGCTCACAATTCCAAGAAGGCTTCTAGAAGAAATGTTAGTGGTTCTCAAAGAGTAATCTGTGAGTAACAATCACAAATGCTAAAATCGTACATTTTGTATAACCTTCAGCAGCTGCCCTGTACCCACTTACTGAGTTTTTCAGTATGGATGTTGATTTTGATACAGCAGGAATATCTCAGCGTATTGCATTCAGCACATCATCAAAATTATTATGGGGTCATTGAGGTAAGCTGGTCCCGTCCTAGCAATTGTTGAGCCTTGTTTAGAGTACTGAAGAATTATTCCAGTTGCTAGGAGCTGAGAAGGCTGAGTACGTGACCAAATCAAGTCTGCGATGTTCAGAACTTGCTAATGGGAGCCAGTGTGTTCCTTGAATAGATATAGAATGTGTGTGTGCATGCTTGCACACGCACTCATAGACACACATGAACACTGTCAGGAAAGGAAAAGAAACCTGAGGTGGATTTTCTCATCAGTATCCCTATAACTGCATGAATGAATTTATTCGAGAAGATTTACTGTCATCCTTCAAATCATGTTACTGAGAATCAGCAGTCCCCTGACTCTAACCTGTTAGCTGTACGTTTTAAATACTGGCTGTGCTGAAATTTCTTACAGCTTATTAACAGGATCTGGTGCCTGGTAACTGCTGAAATTTTACTATTTAAATAGTAAAAATTGTAGTAGTGAAAAGTAAAACATCTTTCTTGTCTACTGAAGCTATTCACTTTGTGTTTTAGCCTCAACTACGTTACCTTTAATCCCCAGAAACACTGAAGTTGTGAAGAAAACAAGATGAGACGTCTTGGAGAGACAGTTGTCCTTAAAGCCAGTTTTAAACTTGAGTTGGAGATAGGGAAGGGCTGAGCCAAGGTTCAGAAGCGCACTGACAGTATGTTTAATTTGATTCTGAACCAGTTTGTGTTTACTGTAAGAACTGCCTTTGACCTGTGCCCGAAAAGTACCATTACATCTGCACATACCTCCTTCTAAACCACTATGTTAGTGCATGATCTGACCATAGTTAGAGCCAGGAGCTGTTCTTATGGGCTGGGGCTGCTCAGCACCTCACTATAAAGTTACTCTTTTGCTTTGAATTTGGGTGCTTACAACCCTTCTGGCTATAGTTTTAAATGCCAGAATTTGTACTGATGAACATGTTTCACTGTAAATGATCCTGACCTTTTTGAGAACAAGTCTAGAATATTAGAACATAGGCATTTTGTGACAGTATTACTGCTTTTATTCAGAGTCGCTCGTGTTTTCACATTTAGGAGGTCTGTATAGTAGTAGGAACAGCAGGCAGGAAGGGTAAGTTGGACTTAAGGAGGAAAGAAAAAGAAAGAAACAGTACAGATAAAAGCAGAAAAGAGCACATAGGGGAAGACTACTGGAGGGGGGCAGAGCTCAGCCCAGCTGCGTTTGGTGTGGCTAGACATAAACCAGTAAGGCAGAGATCACATGCATGAAAATAGAAGGGAAAAGGACAGAAAAGGGCTCTGAAGGTGGTTGTTTAAGGCTACCAAAAAAAAAAACAAACAAACCTAGAATTATTCCTGCTAATGAGAATGTGTCTTGTTGACAAAAAGTGTATCTTGTTTTCCTCTGATGGCTCACAGGAAGAAAATGTCTAACAGCTGGTGAGAGCAGGGAGCAGAGGTCTGGACTGGAGGTGTAACATGCTCGGTTCTGCTGATGATAATCACAGAGATCACTGTGACTCAATGTTATAATTAGTTCTTTTGTTGGTGATTTTTTTTTTTTTTAATTAAGAAGTTAAATTTTCAGGTATTGTATTTAAAAGTCATAGAAAATTGAGCACCAACATCTTGCATGCATCTCGAGATGAGTCTTCAGTTGAGTGAAGTTAAATGAATATTTAATTACAAAAATCCTGAAGCTGCAGGACACCCCTGCCCACCCCATGCTCATCCTCCATGCAATAGGGTAGTCCAGGCAACCTCTTTATTGCACAGTTTGTTTTTGCTCTCAGCACCTGTCAGTCAGTTCAGTGCACTTGGCTTTTTAATAATGTTTCAGCTTTTAAAAGTGCTGGGCTTTGTTTTCCAAGCAACTACTCAGTAGAAGAATATGTTCTGCAGGTCAGGTTGACATTTGCAGTTGAACCAGCAGGCAGTCCCAAGAGCCACATTATTTACAAAAGAGCTCACTCAGTACTGAAGCATTATACTGGAGGAGCAGATGGGTATTCTTACAGTCTGAGAATCCAGAATGTATTAGTTGCTTTTTGTTTCTGAAGTTGCCTGCGTGTTTAGGGTAGCCAGACACATCACCCAAGGTAGTTATAATGCAGATGAGTATGTGAGGTGATGAGAGTGCTGCCACTGTAAATGGTAATGTAAATGTAAATGGGACGGGAAAGAGCCCTTGCTAATGGGTCCATGCTCAGCAATACATTCACTCTAGGTTGCAGTCATCTGTCTTGGCCCAGAACACTGCTGACTGCTTCCTGTTGTGTCCATGTTCATGTCTGAAATTCGGGCACAAAGCTGAATCCTAGGGCTTCCTCCAGGAGTTGTCTTCTTTGTAGGCTCAGGGATTACGCTGCCATGTGGCACCAGCTCCAGAAACTGGGAGAGGGGAAGTGGAAGAGTTCTTCCCGTTTTACAAATTAGTTATGTAATCTTAGATTCTAGAATTAATTGGTGAAGGGAGGGTCACTTCATGAGAGCTGCAAGGTGCTGAGCAGCTCCTTAGCTGTCACCTCCAGCCCTGCACACCCTCCAAGGGTTCCAAGGATTGTTAGCAGTGTGTAGCCCTGAGCCCTCAGAACCTGAGCATGGGGTGAGGCAGAGCTTAGCACACACTTAACGTAAAATAATAACATATCTTAAAGAACATCATTGCCTGATCTTTCCAGAGTTGCCTTTTCTTGTCTCATTAACCAATGCTCTAAAACGAAACTTGTCAGTAAAAACCCTGCCTTCTTGGAAATCTCTATTTAGACACACAGTTTGAAATGAGGATTTTAATTAGCTACACTAGGTAAGTAAAGCAAGAGACTGAGTATAACCTAATGCATTCACTGAGCCCTTTTTTCTCCTTGTTCAACAGCAGCTTAACCTTCACAGTCTCACTTTTTGGTGAACTGTTCTTTAGCTGTGGCTGGCATCTGTCAGTGTTGTCGGCTAGTGTCTGCTCATGCTAGACTTTACCTTCATTTAGTCATTGCTTTTTAAGGTAGGAATGTGATCTGATAAGAGTATGACAAAGCAGATAAACGCTTTTGATTCAGAGGGCATTCAGCATTTTAATACAATGGTATACACCTGCATAAATTGCTTACCTTTTTATTTTATTCTAGTCAATGCATGGAACTTTGAAAAGTGTTGAAGGGCCACCAAACCTGGGGATAAATTTACCTCTGAGTACGAAACCCACAAATCAGAACTCAGCCAGCCACAATAAAGAGGACACAAAATCCATCAACGGAACAGAAAAGTTAGAGAAGAAATCTCCTTCTCCTTTAAAGAAAGGAGAGCCTAGGAAAGTCAGCAGTCGTGGCTGGACGTGTTGGGATTGCGATAGGTTCTTCACTCAGAGAGACGTTTACATCTCCCACATGAGGAAAGAACATGGAAAGGTAAATGAATATTTAATTACAAGAATGTGACTTAAGCCTAAAATGTGAAGTTATGTTATTGTTGTTTTCTTCTTTAATGCAGTTGTGTCTTTTGCAGATAATTGAGTTCCATCATTGTTATTCTTTGTTCTTACATGTATTTCATCTGTCTCTCTTTTGCTGATTATTTTTTGTCAGTTTCTGCATAGTTCTTTTTGAGAAAACCCAGACACTCCTTTAATTGTTCATCCATTACCAAAATTTCTTCAGGATGGAAAGAATGAAAGATATTCCAGAATTTCTTCCAAGTTATCTCCTCTGATCCAGGTTCTTACTTTTTCCTTTGTGCCTTCACATCCCCCCATCTTGAAAATTCATCAGATGTTAAAATCAGAGACTGGAGTCTTGTTTTATTGGTCCAGCGAGCACCAACCTGCATTTCATTTTAAAGGCATACTCACTGCAAGGTGAAGTCATTGCTCTGCTCTTACACTTGCAGATTCGGTCAACAAGGCAGCTGAGTTAACAAGGTGAAATTTATACTGAAAGCAGCAAGATGTGAGATAACGTACTCAAAGTTGATTGAAAGTGAAACGTGGAAATGCCATGTCCTCAGGTCAGCAGAAAGACAGCAGGGTGTCTTTGCTGCATCCCAGAGCTTTTCCAGTTAAATGAAAACGACTGACAGGTGGGCAGTCGTGAAACTGAACAGTTTTCCTCTGCTCCTGCTTGCAGGGAAGCGAGCTATGAAATTGACTTTTAAAATACAGCTAAAAAGGAAAAGAATAGTGATAAATACAACACACAGCTGACTCAGATTCCTCCTTCCTTCTGTGCTTCGTAGTTCAGAAAATTATCCTGATAGGTGCCTGGCCTCCTCTCTCCATAAAGATGGAGGGAGATTGATAGAGTTAGGACATAAAATATACTAGCTCCATGTCCTTTTGAACGGTCTCTTTCAATTAGTCTCTTTAAACATCTGTCTTTCAGCGAGTGTGGCATCTTGCAAAACATCAGATGTGCCTTGAACAGTGGTAGGTCTTATAAAAACAAAACAGAATTAAAAGTATGCATAATCTGTGTATTTTCCAGAATTAGAGGGTTACTTCTCTTGAGCCAGGTAAGAAGCAAAAATAATATTTCAAGGTTGAGCAGAGGAACGTGGCCATAGAGAGGCTTCAAAAGGCAAATAATTTTTGTGGAAGTTGGTTAGAATGAAGTTGTTTAGTGTAGAAGAGTAGAGTCTTCAGATTTTGAGGTGTGCTTTTACTGTTTTCATGAGCCACTCACCTGTAGGTTCCCAAACTAGAATTTTCCCTGGACTGTTTTTTGGAAAGGGTAAGCAGGAGGCTCCTTCATAAAAGAGTCTGAAATGCTCGATTTGCAATCCTGTTCTAAACTTACACTTTCCTTGACTTCCAGCTGAGGTGTCTGATGGCAGATAAATACACAGATGATGTTCACAAACATTTTTACAGCCCGATAAAAACGGATAAAACAGTATCTGAGTATGAGTTGTGTAATACCTGAGATGAGTTGTATAGGTGGCAGGAATGCTTTGCATGAGGTTACTCAAGTGCTTGAGTATTACAGCAGCGAGAGCAAAGTGCTTATTGTCAGGCAAATGTGGCCAATTGTGGAAAGTGAATGGTGCATTCCAAGTGGCAGAAGGCATGTAAAATAAGGTTAGTACCATATTGATAATGCTTTCTGATAATAACTTCAAATATTTATCTTCCTCCTTCTCGTATTTAATGAGAATGTGCATGTAACCTCAGGAACAGCCCTTATTATGAAATACCAGACAATTACAGCACTCAAACACTGGCCAGGAGGGCCAATTCATTGCTTATATTTGTTTACTTATATTTTATCCCTATTAAATGTCTCCTTAGGAAATGGGAGGCAGATGTAGATTAAAGTGAATAGATACCACTTGCAGAGATGGGTGATAAAAGGGCAGTTGTCACTCTTCTTCTAGACCTCTTGAAACTGTCACTGTTTTTAGCTTTTAAAATGATTGTATTCAAAACATAATTTGTTACAGATGCATTTTATTTTAGAGACTAGAAAAGTGCATAAGATGAAGGAATATGTGAAGTAGGTCTGATAAATAATGGCATTAATTCGTAGTTCACTTTTCTTAGAAATGCTAGATAAGTATTATTTGCTCTAAAATTACCTGTGCAGAATGTGCATTAGAAACTTTAATTAACCAATTTGTGAGCTATTACAGAACACATTGTCATGTAAGGTACTTGAAGGTAATTAGTTTCAAACTCTTGAGTGCTGCTGCTGCAGGTTCACAGTGAAGATGTAGAGCTGTAACCCCCTTTTAGCTGATCCCAGACCAAATTATTCAGACATAGGAGAAGTACAGCCACATGTCCTCTTTGGGCAGATTCCTGACAGTGTTGGGAAGCAGTGGCAGGTATACACATGCACATTTTCTGCATCCTCTTCCTGAGCTGGCTGAAGGGTAGCCAGATACTGGAAGGTTTGTAGCCACCATGGTGTGATTCTACCTAAGTGCTGTTTCTGAAAAAGAAAAGTGATTATCCCAGACAAAGGGTAGTACTAACACAGCTGTGCAGCTCCTGCCTTGAAGCTGAATCTGGTGTATCTCAGCCCAGTACACATATGCTGAGCTTCCTAGGACTTCTCCATCAGTGCCTTTCCAAGAAAAGACAGATGTTTTGTAAGCAGGAATTGCTTTACCAATTCCAACTGGCAGTGCAACTAATTATACATCCTCTTCTTCCTGCAGCTAAGGACAAGATGCTGTGCAACAGCTCCTGCAGCACCTAATTACAGAATAATTGACCCACAGGGAAAGCTGCATCATAAAGATCATCAGTCAGGTTTCTGTATGTATCAGGGACAGGTTTTTCTAAGTTAATGGAACTGCAGTTCGGTTCCACTGAATTCCAGTGGTAGCTGATAGCATGTCTAGTTTCTTCCACTTCTTTATGCTAGCATATTAGCAAGTGTCAAGGTTCATTCACATTAACCATTTTGTTTCATGGGGTGCTGATTGGGAGCCTGATGACCTGCTTTGTACTTTGACAATGTTTCAGAGCTCTAACAGCATGCATGAGCTTGAGCAGTTGGTCTTTGTTGGTCTTGCTGTCCACCTGAAATCTGGTTTATTTCACCTGTTCAGTTTAAAATACTAAGTACTTTTTAGCTATACCCAAAAAATTAGTATGGCTGATTGCTACTTGTTGGGCTTTTTATCTGTGCTCATCTCTGCAGTATTTTTTAAGTGGGATGTTGTCACACTGTAAGAAGTTGTGGTGGTTGTTCACCATCCTAAAGGGATTTCATGAGAGAGTGGTGTAGTACCCATATCTTCACACATACAGCATTCAGATTTTTGGTTAAAAGAAAATGAAAGAAAAATATATCCTGCATATTAGCAGGACTGCATGTCATGTGTTTGTTAATAAACAAAAAATATTTATTCTTGTTGCTATCCCAGTCACAGCATTTGCTTTTCCTGCACACACCACGTGATGATTCCCCATATTCTCCTGCCTTTATTCCATGGTTATTCCTCAGCAATGGATTTGGTCTGGGCTTACCTGAGGAAGCAGCCTGTCCATCTTAAAGCATGAGAATTACTGCTATGATACTGCCTCTCCTTCATAACATGCTTTCACATTTTGTTTTAAGCTTTTATAAATTTCATCCCAGAGCACTGCAGTCATAAGCACACTGCAAAACCGTGTTGCAAAACATACTTATTAATGTGTTAGTGTTAATGACTGTGCACTGTGTGTACAAAGTTCTACAATTTCAGAGAAAAAAACGTGTTGGTTCTTCTTTTTTTGTTTTTTTTTTTTTTTTAATTGTCCTTTAAACACAGAAAGTAATCTATGTTGAGGAACATTGTGCCTCTAAGGGCATTATGTACAGGACTGTCCCTAATATGATAACCATATCTTGTTTCCTAATGGGATTCCTCCCATTTGCATCAGCTACCTTTCAGAAATCCTTTTCTTTCCGTCCCCCACATTCCTGTGATTTTGGTCTTGATAGCAAAAAGGTCTCTCATCTCCATCAGCATTTCAATGCAATTTGAGCCATATATTATTTAGGATTGAGAATTGTTTTTATTATTATTAGTTTAGATTAGGCACCAGAGAATGACTTGTATCACATTAAAATTTTCATGTGAATTGTTGCCTTTCTCCATTGTGTGGGAATCTGTCGTTTCCTCAGAAGCTGAGACCAAGTAAGCCAAACCCTCAACGTTCTTCTGCAAAGAAAACCTTTGGTATTGAATGCTTGGGAATGTGGGGACGAATCTTGTATGGATTCTCTAGAGCAGTCAGGTAGGATCCAATTCCAAGCACTGATCCAAATCATTTGTTCAGTGGCTTCAGCTGGAATGGCAGAATGACTTTACATTATTTGCTTTTTTCAGTTTGAAGAGAGCTCTGATCTCTGCTAGAGCAGGGAAAGGCAATCTGGAAATTTGTGTTTTTTTTCTTCTAGATAACTGGACTGATTGCATGAGACTGTCCATTCCTGCAGTTCTACCTGGCAGCAGGCAGAGCTCTTCCTCAGTGTAGAATGCTTGCAGTCTGGGTGCAAGTGACCAGAATTTCTTTCAGGAGATTCCAGTGAAGTCCATTTCTTCTTCAGACTCTGCACACCCTGACTCTGGCAGGAGTGGCTGCACAGAATGCTGAGTGTGGGGCTCTGGCCCCAGCTGGTTTGTTGAAAAGTAATCTGAGAAAGTCTTAAATGAGATCTGTTTGGTCCCTGTTTGGTTTTAACTTTCAAGATGTTACGCTGATTTCTTTATTACTACCAGAGCAGTAGAAAATTACAGATGGGAGCTTGAAAAATCTTAATTAATTGGGAAGGCAGGAGATTTGATAAGGAATATTTTGGTTTCCTTGCTGCAGCTACTGATAAGACAGGCCAGTTTGGACTGAGTTCTAAGATTGTGATGTGCTAATAAGACCCAAAGCATAGGTCTGTGTCATTTGCTCTTGGAGCTTTCATAGTTCACAGTTTGGAGACATTATTTCTTCAGATACTGGAGCTCCAGTGACTTGTGTTCAGCTGGAATGGCATAGAAGGAGACTGCTCCACCCTTTTTACCTTCCTTCCTTTTCTTTCTCTTTCCACGTAACAAACAGTGGTATAAAACACATAGAATTCCCCAAACACACGATCCTCAGGTTGGCATCAGGCTGTATCTCGCATTTCTTTGTGACTTTTCTGAGCCTTGTTGGCACATCAGCATTCATGATGCTTTGCTTTGGTCCTTATCACCCCTCGTCTTGTGGGTGACGGAAACCTCTTGGTCAGCAGCTTCAGAAGTTTTTCAGCAGTGGGAAAGGAAAGGTGACTTTATTGTGAAAGCACATCTCTGCTCATTCTGCCTTTACCAATCCAGAAATTGCCCCCTGATCTCCCATACCTCTTTGATGGAAGAGCTTCACTTCACTCACAGTCTGTGGTTTCTGTTCGCAGTCTTTGGTAGTGTGTGCTGGCCACACTGCTTTGAAAGAGATGTAGTTTGCTTGACCAAAGTGACAGACCCTGGTAAGTACGTTTCTTTCCTATGATTGAAGGTTGTGGCACACAGACTACTTTCACCTAGCTTTTTTTTTTTTTTTTTTTTTTAAATTAATGTGTTTTTCTTCTTCTTTTAAAGCAAATGAAGAAACACCCTTGTCGCCAGTGTGACAAATCATTCAGTTCATCCCATAGTTTATGTCGTCACAACCGTATCAAGCACAAAGGCATTAGGAAGGTTTATACATGCTCGTAAGTACTACTTCTGTTTTATTTTTCAGAGATACTAGGGACAGAGTATAACCAACAATAAACATTGTGAATTGAATTTTTCTTCTTCAGGCACTGAGGTTAGAGTAACCAAACCTGACCTCAGTCTAATGGACTAGCTCCAGGAAGATAAAGAATGTGGACTTGAGTGCAGAATTAAGACTCCTTTGGAGCTAGCATTCGTCCTTCATGGAAAGTGATTGTTTTCCTGCTCAAATTTAGTTAGGGAGAACTTAACAAAGTGTTTAATTGAATGTACAGTTTAGTTACATTAATAGAGGTACAAACTCATGTGCTCCATTTTGTCTAAGCCACGCTTTGTTGTGGGTCCCAATACTCCTGTCTTGGGTGTTGTCTTAGGAGAACTTTTCTCTCATTTGCTGTGAATACAAGCTGCTCAAACATCTGCAGTTTTGTTTTTAATTGTTCTCCCGTTCTGATAATACTTGTGCAATTGATTGGAAGAGTGCTTCTTCAGTATTATCGTTAGTAGATTGGACTTGTCTGTGTTTATTTACTAGCTCTGTTCACATTCTTCAGAGTAGTACATCTCTTTCTGAGCATGACATTTGGACCTCTGCATGCCTGCTCTGTGTTTATACAGGCACTGCCCAGACTCCAGACGTACCTTTACCAAACGGCTGATGCTGGAAAAACATATTCAGTTGATGCACGGCATTAAAGACCCTGATGTCAAAGAAATGACTGAATCAGCTAACATGGAAGAGAGGGAAGTAAAAGAAGATGCAAAGGTAATCACTTAGCAGATTCATTCAGTCACTGAGTTCTTGTGGGGATACATCCAGGATCTTTAAACAGATATTTTGATCCCATAAAATTCTGCTTTTCAAAGCTTCTGCAGCTAAGTCCTCTCACAGCTGTAGAGAAGCTGCAGGTTGCACAGAAGCACGGTGAGCTTATCCCAAATGCCCAGCCTTGAGCTTGTTTGACAAACCTCAGCAGTCACTGCTTATTTATGCTTACAAAAACAGTATTTACAACTTTTTTTTTAGGTTCCTAGTCCAAAGCGTAAATTGGAAGAACCTGTCCTGGAATTCAGGCCTCCACGAGGTGCAATCACGCAGCCATTGAAGAAGCTAAAAATCAATGTTTTCAAGGTTCACAAGTGTGCTGTCTGCGGCTTCACAACTGAAAATCTCCTCCAGTTTCACGAACATATTCCTCAACATAAATCTGATGGCTCTTCTTACCAGTGCAGGGAGTGTGGACTCTGCTACACATCTCACGTGTCTCTCTCCAGGCACCTCTTCATCGTACACAAGCTGAAGGAGCCGCAGCCAGTATCAAAGCAGAACGGGTCTGGGGAGGATAATCAGCAGGAGAACAAACCCAACCACGAGGACGAACCGACCAACAGCACGGTGTCGGACAGGAGATGCAAAGTGTGTGCAAAGACTTTTGAAACTGAAGCGGCCTTAAATACTCACATGAGAACACATGGCATGGCCTTCATCAAGTCGAAAAGGATGAGCTCAGCTGACAAGTGATCAGATCATTGGGACATGGAAATCTCTCTCCACATTGGAATACTAATGACATTTTTGTTACAGAAAGTTCAAGGTATAATAGTGTTAACAGTACTGTTCAGGCTGTTGCAATATATTCTGCATAACTATGTCCCTTTCGCCTCATTGTCTGTACCCTTGAAACCATTGAAGCAGTATTTGAGTTGAAAAGAGTTTGTATATATTTAAACTAATAACTTTTATACTCTTTGTTACGTGTTTGTATTGGTATCTAGTGGAAAGTTTTGTTTTGTTTTGTTTCTGTTTTTTGTAGTAAGTTTCTCTAAAACAGAGTTCTTAATGCTGGCTCAGTTTCCTGGGGTCTCTTAAACTGTTTCTTATGTGAATGCTTCTGACAGAAAGTTCAGCAAATGGGAGCACAGCAGAAGGCAGTGCCTGGAGGGAAAAAGCAAGGAAGCGAAGGGGATATGCCACATCCTGCAGGACTTTGGATAGTTCTGCACGTGGCAGGAAGCTTTCAGACTTTCTCTCCAAAAAAAGTACCCCTGCACATGTAAAGTGCAGTGCTGGTTGAGGTGCTGACACCAGAACAGGTGCAGACACCCCAGGGTGATCACGTACTTCTGACAAGTGTAATTGCACAAATATATATATATATATATATCATGAAGTAATTTGTAGCCATCAGGTGCTTGTGGTCAAAGCTCTGATAGTTATAAAAGGGCTGGGCTGCTCTGGATTAAATAAGTAAGATGTAATTAGAGGCATAGGTTTATCATTATAATGTTTTGGGTTTTTTTTTTGTTTGTTTGTTTGTTTTTTTTGTTTTGTCATGTAATTTATTAAACATAATAGAAACAATTACACAGCATTAAGTATTTTCCTTTATCTCTGGTTATGAAAATAGCCAACCCTTGTTGCTGGGGTTGACGTTTCCCAGCTCTGTTTGCTAATGCCAAATGTTCCAGGGCTCAGTGTTCAACCACAGCCATCGAGGAGCAAACACACACCACACCAGCCCATGTGGGTACGACTGGCACTTCACCTTTAACACGGACCTCACGGAGCTTCAAAATGCATCCAACATCCCTGGTGAGCTTTCACCAGGTACAGAAAGGTACCGCGCTGTCCCTTTCATATATGGTTCTCTGTGAGATTTATATTTTTGTTTTCTTTTTGCATTTTATACCTTGTATGTATCCCTAGAAAACCTTTTTGTACTTTTTCCTTTCTTTCTTCTAATTCTTTTTTTTTTCTTTCTTTTCTTTTTTTTTTTTTAAGAAAAAAAGAAACAAATCTTGTACATATAGATAGCTGCATGATATATGGTAGTAATTGTTCGGTTCCTTAAAAGTCTTGCTGCTGTCAGATGTTACTATACACTACGTCCATTACGACTGTATTAAACACATTTCGTATGTAAATAAATGTGGAGCATTTTGCCCCAAAATATTTGTGAGATTCTGTTATTTATCATTAAATTTTAGCAACTTTAAAGATGGAAGTGTTTGGAAAAAATACAGATCCTTCTCAGCCGCCTCCATAACCCTTCCTTAATCACAAAGTTGTACATTGGATACATGAATTCTGCTTTGTCTCTTCATCCTCATTCATACTAATTTGGTTCGTTGGTAAATGCTTCCTATCCCACTTCTATTACTCGTACATGAGTGGTTGTGAGGTTCTCCTCCCTCCCAGCATCACCCTGGCCACCACTGCCCTCCTCATTGAGTGTATACCTCCAACACTTGTTTGTTGATGTGCACTGTCAACTGTACAACAAATGAGTTATCACTATGCAGAATGGTGTTTTGTATACAGTGAACAGATAATAAAAACTAAATTTTCACAGCCGTTACAAACACTTTGGTTTATTTCACCACCTCGTGGTCACACATCTGCAAGGAATGCTGTGAGCCATAGTTGTGGGTCTCGGATGCCAGTGAGATGGAGTTACACAGGGCAGTAAGAACAGAAAATGACTGCAGAACATTGGAGAATCACAGGATCATTAAGGTTCACTAAGACCACCTAGTCCAACCATCCACCTGCCACCAATTTACCTCTAAACCACTTCCACAGGGTGCTATGAAGTATCCTGCCTGGCACTCAGTTGCCATTAAGAATGCTAACAGGTTAATAGGACAGGAATACAGAAACATATGGAAAGCATCATTGTATCCTTAAAAAGTCCACAAATGCCTGCACAGGGAATGCCTCATGGAGCTCAAATTTCCCACCAGCAGCCCAGCAGGCAGAGCAGAGCTGGGCAGACGCAAGGCTGGGTGGACAGCAGATGAACTTGACATGGGGACATCGGATGGGGCAAGGGATGGGCAAAGCAGACATAACAAGGATAAGTAAAGCCATGACGATGATAAAAAGGATGCCTGCTCCTTTCATGAGAAAGGAGGGCAAAGGGTTTCAGGGTGCTTCTCCATCTCATGTAAGGGACTCTGCAGCAGGATGCTGCAGATCCTGAACATTAGTATGAATCAAAAAGTAAGTAGAGCAATTAGTGGACCCCTCAAACACACAGACAGCTTCTCTGCCTTTGGGAGTCCCTGACCTCAAAGCCTCGCTGGTCATCCAGTGGTTTTGTCTTTCTCAGAGGCACAGCACAAGTAAGACCAAGCTTTGCTCAGCTTTGGGCAGGCTCTGTGGTCTCTTTCTATTCCACGCTGTTCATTTTTCTTGCACGCTGAGCTCCATGGGGCTCCTTCTGCTTCTTCCATGGACTGGGGCAGCTCAGGCTGAGCACAGCTGCCGACTGCTCCTGGCTTCCACCGGACACTTGCAGACGCAGAATTCAACCTTCCAAACATCCTGACTCTCTCAGTTCTCAACTACTGAGTATCCACGGGGAATTCAGTGTGCCAGGGCTATTTAGTTTTAAAAGGATTTTTATATAACTGTGACCTTTTCATTCTGTTGGTATTACCTTTCTCAGCACGCCGGCCAGGCCAATAATGAGACACAGAAAAAACCTATTTCACTGTAAAACCTTTCTCAAATATTGGGGCAGTTCAGGAGTGAATTCCTTCTGTTTGTATATCAGCTTATTGCAGAAAGGTTATCTGCCTGGGCTCCCAGGAGGACAACGGTTGGGTAACACAGCAAAAAGAGAAATCAGAGCACAGGGCAGCAAGAACAGCAAGTAGGTCCCTCCTTCCACTTGAAGAGAACTGCGCTGTCTCCTCTTTGGTGACCGTACTGAACTGCTTCATTAATGCTATCTTATCAGTATTGCAGGCTGCACATTGAACTGCCAGCTCAGCACCAGGCAGGGCAGTGCAGAGCTGTCCTGCAGCACTGCTCTGCTCCTCTGCTGCTGGGAGAGCAGACACCCGGGTCTGGCTGGAAGTGGAGGAGGCACTGCAGCTCTCCGCTCCAACACCAGAGCTTTATGGCTCGAAGGAAAAAGAATGTATTCAGGGCAGCAATGTGACCATCCGCAAAATAATCCAAACATTCTATCCCTCACAGATGCGTCCCCTAACGTGATGTGGCAGAAGCCTCCATCCCGTTTCTTTATATTCTGCAATTCTCCCATTCTGTATGCACGGACTGTCATCAGACAGCGGAGCTGTGGGCGTGCTGCCCTGTGAGCCGTGCCCTCGGAGCGCTGCAATATTTCTGCTCTAAGTGACTGCTGCCTTCTCAGTTAAAATGCAGAGCAGCTCTTGATGAGTGCCATCAGGCCACAACTGGAGGAGCTGCTTTCTCAAAACACCACTCCATCATTGCATTTACATACTGTTGCTGCGAGCAGAGCTCCTGATGTGCACAGAAGGTCTCTACATCATGCAGCTCCAGGCGGCCTCGCATGGACGAGGTGCTGCCCACACATGCTGTGTTCCCGTCCTGTAATGTCAAGCACTTCCAAACGCTCCTAAAAGTCAAGGCAGGAGTGCTCTGTGGCCAGAATTCATCTCCACTGAACTCAGTTACCACGGATCGGATCATCTCTGATTGAGGCTCTGAGTGCCATCGCAGGTTTGATTTCTTCTTTTGTTTTCTTGGAGAGTGCTTTAGGCTCAGTTCTTGAAGCAAAAAGCAAAGCAAACGGGTGCCGTTGTCAGCCTGAAATGCTGCTGATCTTCCCAGGTAAAAGCTACAGCAGGGAGAAAGGAACATGAAAGGGTTACAACTATTCCAAGACATGGTGGTGAGAATAGAATCACAGAATCATAGAATTGCTCAGGTTGGAAAAGAACTTAAAGATCATTGAGTCCAACCACACCCTAACCACGCTACCCAAACTCTAACAAGCCTCCACTCAGGGTTTGTTATGGGACACGATGTCCCTGAGCACTATGTCCAAACAAAGAGAAATAGAGAAGGCCACCGCATCCGTCACCCCAGGAACATCGGGTGCACATGGTGTCAGCAACACAGAAACATTAACCCTTATTGCTAACAACTTACTGATAATTCTTTTCAGCTCAGTGCTCTCCCTGCCTCATCAAAACACTGAAACCAATGCGAACGTCTCAGGCTGACCAAAGGACTGCTAAGCAGGATGAAATCTTTACTCTGACTTCTTGAAAACATTTTTACTGCCTCCTTATTTGCTCTTGGGAGGTTTCAGAAATTGAAAACATCTGAACATTCGTCAATTATTTCTGATTTTTTTTTTTTCCATATTCTCGGAGGAATGAGAAGGAAAAGAGGACATCAGCTGCTGAAAGCGGATCATCCAATCCACCCCTCTCCTCCTCCCTTACACCAACAACCAAGAACTAAAAACGACTGTCACAAATAAAGAATTCCCTGAAACACATCCACACAGCTACAACCACATCAGCTGTCCCAACATCAGGTGGCAGAGCAGGCTGAGGATGTTATGTCACCCACATAGAAATATAACCATGCAAAGAGACTGTGCCTGTGACAATATCCTTGCCAGCTAGAGACACACGACAGAAGGTGGACAGGAGCAGAAGCCATGTGTGCTTGGAAGCAGCAGGCATTGTGTTCAGCATGAACATGGGCCCAAGTTGCTTCCAAAGCACAGGCTCAAATGAACTGTGTTTACCCCAGGTGACTGCAAATGGAGCATCCTTTTAGCCAGCATTGTTCAGCTCAGGGACGAGGTATGAGCTCTTTGCCAATGCCCAAACTCTTTGAACACAAAGAGCCATAATTCAAATATTTTTCTATAGGTAGCACTCACGTCTGGATGTTTGCATAGGGCTGGTGAAAGAGCCAGAATGTCAAGAGCTCCATTTTTCTGCAGGAGAAAAAATTAGTGTAATTTCCTAGCGGCCGAGCTCCTGAAGAGCCGCTGTACAAATACTGAAAGCAAACAGACGGAGAACAAAAAGACTCAAAAATACATGTAACCTTTAATAGCTGAAGCTATCCCAATAGTACAGTAGCAGCCAGCAGCAGAAGTGTGGGTGAAGCGCAGCAGCACTGGAGAAGGGAGAAAAGTGCACCCCTAACACGGATCCCTCGACTCACTGATGTGGGAATGGAATGTTGTTTCTGCATTCGATATTAAAAAGAGCAATCGGTTTGAAGAAGCAGAACATCGTGCATTTGTGTTCTGTAACTTATCCTTAGAAATAGTTGCTCTAAGAAGTAAAATACTGTATATGTTAGCAGCGTGTTTTAGAAACATTATTACTGAATTATGTGACTAATTCTTTCTTGCAAAACTGTAATAGTTTGTTACACGTTCCAAACAATGCAAGTATATTGTTAGGGATTAGAAAACATGTTGTAGAGTTGTTCTGTTCAGATAAGAAACTCCCAGCAAAAGAAAAACAGATTTGGCAAACATCAAAGAAGTCAGGGCCTCTGCACAAGGCCAGATGTCTCACTCCATGAGAAAGTTGGGGTGTGAAGGCAGGCACCAAGGTACTCCCCTGTCCTTCTCCCGAGCTTATCTTTGTGGAAAGAAGGACAAGCAGATATCTGCAAAATAATGATTAGGCGTGGAATAAGTTAATTAATTAACTACAGATTTACGCTGAAGCAGCAAAAATCTATGTTTGTTCAGTGTTTCCACGTCTAGTGAAGCGTTGAGAAGATTGTGAACCTGAAGTACTCAGACAATGAGGAACCAGGGGAGTAAGAGATCAGCGTTGGGGAATAGGGAATAAAAGATGTAATGCTGTTTTCTGGGTGCTCTCCTGCTTGCAGGAGGCCCGCCATTGCAATTGTGAATAAAATCTGCATTGTCAGAGATACTGTCCTGGAAAATTACTTGGATATTTCCAACACTGAGAAGTGTTCTCTGAGCTCTGCAAGGCTGATCAGCAGCAAGTTGGTTGTCAGAGGTGCTCTGGTCTCAGAATCGAGTGTGGCTTTGTGCTTTAGACAAAAGAATGCAAGCAAGATACTACAGAGTCCTTGGTCCCACGAAGCTGCCCTCTTGCTTTTCTAAATTCCCATAGAGTGGCTCTGCCTTCTTCTGCTTGCTATCAAATTGGATTCTGCTATTTCAAGGCTTTTTTTAAATTATTTTCTCTACTAGGAATGGCTGCAAAGAGTGGTTCCAACATCATCCTTTACTTTCCCTCAGATACTGCAATTTCTGCTTATCCTTACACTCAGGAATTTGTGTTTTCCCAGTCCACAACAGGTCTGTTTTTGTGAATCAGAGCCTTACAAACAATAACAGATACCATTTTCCTATCAGCCCCTTGGCTCCGTGCTGTGTGGTGCAGCACTGCACCGGGATGTAAAGATAAACCCATCCCTTCATTTCAGCCACTCGTTTTGTGATTTGACTGCAGTGGGATTCCACAGATCTACGTCTGCAAGAAAACCTGAGAGCACAGCAGAACCCTAAGCCCTCATCTCATCTTTTCACGGTCAGAATCCTGCAGCAGCCCCAACATTCTATGAATTACTCCGGATCGCAGCGACCACAGGAGTGCAGCAAAGCACCACACGGCCCAGGGCTTTATGTCTTCACTTTCTTGCCCCCACCTGGTCCCTCCTGCACATGGCACAGCAGTGTTGGAGAGAGGCATGCGACAGGAAAGTGCCAAATATTTATAATTGCATAGATGATAGAATCAGAGCACTGAAGGTTGGAAAACACTTCCAAGATCAGCCAGTCCAGCCATCGACCTAGCAACAGTAATTTCCCACTAAGCCATGTCTCTCAGTACATCTATACATTCCTTGAACACTTCCAGGGACAGTGATGCAATCACATCTTAAACATATATATATTACATATATATATGTATACGTATGTACATAAAATTGCCTACAGAACAAGCTCTGAATTCATTATTTAATAGGAACGTGGGTGTGATACAAAAGATTTCGGGACAAAAGGTGGTGTTTTTTGTTTCGTTTTGTTTTTTTTAATTAAAGCAAACGTGATATTCTGCATTAACATCATGAATTCTTTTCATAGATAAAATGAGAAGTACCTCCGTAATCAAAATAAATAACTGCTTTATTCCAACAGCAAAGTAAATTTAGCAAAGGTTTAATTGTCAGATATTGTTCATAATTGCCTGTGATTGTTGGGGCTGAAGTCAGTTCTGCCACACCTCTGTAAATCAGGACAATAGTCAGTGATTCATTCCAGGTACAAACACTTCTGGGGCAAACAGGCACAGTTTGGTCCTCCCTTGGCTTTAGGAGAGCAATCTTCTGGGAGCAAAATGTAATTAGACAACAAGTAGCTCGTACGATGTATTTTAATTAGTGGTTTTGTGATTGGCATCTCTCAGCTGCATAAATATCAGTCAAGTGGGAAATGCCCTTACAGGAAAAGGCAGTGACTGAGAGGCAGATTTCAGCAGCACAGCCCACAAACAGCCCCTCCTGCAAACATCACAGCACGCACCTAACAGCCACCCGGAGCAGGAACTGGGACTTACTCCTCATGAAGGCACTCACTGAAAGAGGAGAAGAGACGAGACTCTGGGATGCCTTTTAAGAGAATCCATAACTATTCTTAATTACAGCAGCAAATGAAAAACCCCAACCCTGTATACAATTTTTCTTTCATAACACCCACATTTGTTTCACAGGCAGGTGACCCACAGTGCTTGGATCCCTCATTAATCTCCACCGAGCCATTAAGATATCTCTCCTTCTCTTTGTCCTGTGTGGGACAGTGCAAAAGGATTCCTCCACGCATCAGAGGTGTGTGAAAACCAATATGCAGCTCCAGATGTTGTGGACAACTGAATAACCCGCAGGAGACTTGTGGTCCCCTTGCACTGATGGCTTTTCTTTATCATGTTATCTCAATCATCACTTTCAACCCTTTGTGTTGGCACTGAAAAAAGGTGAGCAGATCTGTACATGGAAAAACCCTATTCTGCCCTTTTGGGTGTGTGTTAATGATTAGATATATAAAGTCTCTTTAGTTATATGCATTTATATATATAAAAATAATATTATATATATATATATATATAATTACAGCATATATACAGCATACAACATATATATATATACAGCACATATATATATATAAATGCATATAACTAATTATTAACTAAATAATATCTCATTAACTAAACAATATCTAATTATTAACACACACCCAAAAGGGCAGTAAAACATAAATCTAGTAGGTTGGACACACATCGCTTTAAGGCTATAGAAAGGATAAACGACACAGCGCCGCTCCGCAGCCGCGCACCCCGGCACTCAGTCCTCCCCCCCCGCCCCCCCCCACGGCCCCACGGCCGCCAATCCGCTGCGCCCACGCCACGACGGTGCCCGGCAGCCGCCTGATCCAGACGGCGCGGCCGTGGAGGAGAGCCCCGCCGCGCTGCTGTCCCGCTGCTGCCCCGCGCACCGTCTCGGCTCGCTCCGCGCCGCCTCCTGCCCGCGCTCCCGTCCCGTTCCCCGTCGTCCGAAGGAGCGTCAGGCACCTGCGGGGGCAGGCGGGGTCCTCGCGTCAGGACCCCTGATCCGCGATGCATGCTGGGAACTGTAGTCCTCGGCTTTCGCGCCACGCTGGGCGCGAGTGGGGCGGGGTGAAAAAAAGAACTACAAGTCCCGAGGAGCCGGGCGCTCCGGCGGTGGGAGCGGTAGTGCTGCGGGGCCGCGACGAGCGCTCTGAGCCGGGGATCGGCGCTTGTCCGCGGGCCGCCATGGATCTCTTCGGGGATCTGCGGCGCATGAACAAGCGGCAGGTAGCGGCCGGGCCGGGGCGGGGGGTCGGAGGCGGCTGTCCCCGGGCTGACGGCATCTCGGGGCGTTGGAGTGCCGCCGGGTCCCAGAGCGGCCGGTGCGTGAGCGCTGCTGGCGTACGGCTGCGGCCGGAACGGCGCTGCGGCTCGTTGTTGTGGGCCGGAGATCCGCCTCTTGCTTAATGTGACGCCGTCACTTGTGAAAACGTGCTGAAAATATTCTCTCGTCCCGTGTAGCTGTATTACCAGGTCCTAAATTTTGCGATGATCGTCTCCTCTGCCCTTATGATATGGAAAGGGCTCATCGTCATCACTGGCAGCGAGAGCCCCATCGTTGTGGTGCTCAGGTGAGTGACGGCGCTGCCCTGCTGAAGGCCTCGGGCTCCTTCCCTGCTCCGCAGGCAGCTGTGCGGGTCTGAATTGCACCCACACGGAGCAGAGCTCCATCCGTGCTTAGAATGCAGGCTGTCAGTGATGTGTGTGGAGCCACAGTTGTGTGAGACCTCGGTCTGTTTCCTTAAGGAACAGAGCGGCTACCCAAGATCACTCATGTTGCCCAAGGAGGCTGTGGATGCCCCATCCCTGCAGGCATTCAAGGCCAGGCTGGATGTGGCTCTGGGCAGCCTGGTCTGCTGGTTGGCGACCCTGCACACAGCAGGGGGTTGAAACTGGATGAGCATTGTGCTCCTTTTCAACCCAGGACATTCTGTGATTCTGTGCCTGAGAAATTGCGTTTTCTAAAGGCATTGAACAGTGTTAGGTCTATTTGTTAATTTCTTTTTTATCACACGGACATTTATTTTAAAGCTATATTATGGTAACACTCCTTTTATTAGTTTCAGTGGAACATTGCTTCTCTCTCAGTGGTAATTTATGGTATGTCAAGACCCAGTCCTGCGGGCCTCTGAGTGCTGATCAAATGAAAGAAGTTAAATGCATGTTCATGGAAGGTTCAGCCTTAGAGAAACAGAATGGACATCCGTAAGGAATCATGCAGAAAGTAACAGCATTTTAATGGGAAAAGTCCATTAATCTGACTGGTGAAAGCTATTGCCAAAATAACAAAAAATGTCTGACTGGAAAAAAGGCATCAGTTTTCCTGATCATTACAGAATCACAGAATGGCTCGAGTTGGAAGGGACCTCAAGGATCATGAATCTCCAACCCCCTGCCACATGCAGGGCCACCAACCTCCACATTTCATACCAGCCCAGGCTGCCCAGGGCCCTGTCCAACCTGGCCTTGAACACCTCCAGGGATGGACGGGGCATCCACAGCCTCTTTGGGCAGCTGTTCCAGCACCTCACCACTCTCTGTAAAGAATTTCCCCCTGACATCCAATCTAAGCCTCCCCTCCCTCAGCTTCAAACCATTTCCCCTTGTCCTGCAGTTAATCTACCTTTTCAAAGAGTTGATTCCCCTCCTGATTGCAGGCTCTCTTTAGGTACTGAAAGGCTGCAATGAGCTCACCCTGCAGCCTTCTTTTCTTCAAGTAGAACAAGCCCTGCTCCCTCAGCCTGTCTTCATAGGGGAGGTGCTCCAGCCCTCATTATCATGATCATTATTAGCAGTCACTGATGTAAGAACAAGCCTTGCTCCTGTCACTTAAACTTTACCCAGAAAAGTATTTCGTATGCTTCTGTGAAACACTTCTTGGCTTTTGCCTGTCAGATTGTCTTAACCTGAATGGCTCATTTTGTTCCTTTGTTGGTACTGTATGGTACTGTCACTTTTCTGTAGAGCTTATTTATTACTTTCATTGAGGCAGTGAGAATGTCTTCTATGGGCTGGCCCAGGCTGGGGCTCACTGGGCTTTGGGTCGTGTGTTAGTTATCTGCATGGTATTCCTGAATGGGTGAAGCTATAGATTGTAGTTAGAATTGTGGGTTTATCTGTACGAATGAAATGCTTGTTGTTTTCATGGTTGTTCTCCTGCTTGCCATGGTGCTAACAAACTCTTTCCTTCTCTTTTTGTTTGTAGTGGCAGCATGGAGCCAGCTTTTCACAGGGGAGACCTCTTGTTCTTAACAAATTTCCACGATGACCCAATCAGAGCTGGTGAAATAGTTGTGTTTAAGGTTGAAGGCCGAGACATTCCGATCGTTCACAGAGTAATCAAAATTCATGAAAAGTAATGCAATTTGATGTTTTCCTTCTTTCTAAATACAGTTTCACTCACTATGACTTTCAGTTACTTTTCAGTTTGTAATATCTCATGAAAAAAAGCAATTGAGGGTTTGCTTTAATGTACAGCTGGTCTCTAGGATGTGATCTGTTCCCAGTTCTGGGGCATGCTTCCTGTGATCCTGCCTCCCATCCCTCAGCAGAATTGCTCAGGTTCAAAGTAGGTCAATATATGCCACAGGGAATTCTGTTGTCTTTACCCTTCTGGCAGAGGCCTCACATAATGAACAGTTCTTCCCAAGTGTAAGAGGCAGTTCTACTTTTGCACAGTGAAAAGGTAGCGTGCATATTGGAAGCAGTGGAGTATTTGCTCCTTAAGAGCTCTGAGCGAGTGTTGAACCAAAATCCTGCATGTATTATCCTCACATACGTAGTGCTAGAAAGGAAGCAAAACTTTACAGGTTTTCTACAGGTTTTAAATTATATCAAACAAAGTACAAAACACTATTTCCATTTGAAGTAGTAAGGAAAGCTTATTATTTGGGTATGTTTAGGATTTAAAATCTCTGTTCCTGCAAAAGGAATGAACCTTCTTAATGGCCAGAAGTTGGGATATCAGCACTACTGGGCCCATAGCACTGCATGCAGGGTTTCCCATGGAGTTGTTACAGAACAAAATGTTTTGTCCACTTGATGATATTTCAAGACTGATTACCTGTATTATTTTTTTATTTTCCCTTTTACAAATATCAAATACAACTGAGGTTTTGCTGTATTGTTTAACTGAAGAGTAAGTGGCCTGAAAGTGTGTTGCAGTGACAAAATATTAAGTTGTATGCAGATTTGCAACTATGCTAAAGTGTCTTTGTTTTTTATTAACACCAAAGGAGTACTAAGCTAAATTTCAATTTGAGATCTTCCATTAAAAAGATACTGTCTCTTAGGGAGAGGGGTTGGTTTTATGGTTGGGTGCTGTTTTTTGTTTTTTTAAATTAAAGTCTATGTTCTCTTGAAAATATAGAGAACAGTATGTTTGGGGGTTTGTTTTGTTTTGTTTTTCCCAGATCAGCAAATACTGTTTTAGTTTTAAAAAATTAAAATGAGTGCCTTTCATATTCATCATGTAATTACTGACATCAGGTGATGGTCTGGGAGCATTTTATACCACCTCTCCTGCTGAAATTTATTGTCTGTCAATAAAGGCTTTAATGTTAATGACTTAATGGTGCCTGTTAATAAGCAAGACTGGAAGTAAACGTTGTTATCTAATCTTGTAGTACTTCCGTCTTCATTGTGTGCTTTCAGGATGTTGATTGAAGTTTTTAAATTAAGTGGTTCAGTTTATCACCTCGTTGCCTTTTAGAGAAAATGGGAACATCAAATTTCTGACCAAAGGTGATAACAATGAAGTCGATGATAGAGGCTTGTACAAAGAAGGGCAGAACTGGTTAGAGAAGAAAGACGTTGTTGGAAGAGCAAGGGGGTAAGTAATGCTGTGTTCTTTTTAGCTGAAAAAGAGAACAAGTGATCAACTTAAATCGATTCTACTGGGTACAAAGTGGATAGCATGGTGTTTTTGAACTTCTTAAATAGACTGGTAATTAAGCTAATTTCCGTGGGAAAGTACTTTCTGCAGTCTATTCACTGTTGTGGAGTGGCAATTAATTTCTTGAAGAAGTAGCATGTAATAAAAATAGTTCACCAGTGAGTAACAATCAACCAACCTTTTCTTGTAACTTCTAGAAACTGCCAGGAAATGTTTTCCACATCCCACAGTAATTTTGTGCAAGGTTCCAGCTTTTGTCCACTTTCCTGCTTGCAAAGAGGATTTTCTCAAATTATCCATAGTTTTGTGTAAGAAATATGTGTTTGGAACATTCTTGCTTGGAGCCTTGTACCGTTAAGGCACATGTACTTTTAATGCCGTGAATAGTATTTAGCAAGATGAAGCATTTGTGTGATGGAAGGAGTGGGGTCTGTGAGAGTTTGCTCCTGAATTTGTGTTGTCAGATGCACGTCATCTGTAAAGCCCTTGTTGTCTGCTTGAGTGTTTGTTTTCTCTGAAATCCATTATCAGACATTTCTGAGGGTTAATTTTGCACTCATCTGTTCTGTCCATTACAGATTTTTGCCTTATGTTGGTATGGTAACTATAATAATGAATGACTATCCGAAATTTAAGGTATGTATACAGACAGTTTGAATCTAAAGCTATAAAATACCACGTAAGGTAATGAGGAAAGAGTCTGGCTTGTAAAAGTACTTGTTAACCAATTTGTTTCGTAATGTAAAATGAGCATTGTTTTCTTGTTAGCTTGTCTGCAGTCTGGCAGAACATGGTGCTTTTATTGATTTGAAAGCAATTTATAGCTACCTCATGAGTTAAAATGTATACAGTTGTAATGCTTATTTATAAAGAATATGGTCACAATAAAATATTGCTGTAATTCTACAGGAACTGTAACTGCTCATCTACAACGTGTAATGTTGTGGAGGGCACATTTTGAGCAGTTTATAATGTCAGAACTTGTCTGAAAAATTGTCATCAGTCTCCGTTTTGTATTTTCTTTTGCAGTATGCTCTTCTGGCAGTAATGGGAGCTTATGTACTTCTGAAACGGGAATCCTGAGGCACAAAAAAAAGTCAGCTTTCCAAGAACAACGTATAAAGCTAAATATATGGGGATAAAAAAAGCGTAATATATTTCAGATGTTTTAACTTCTGTCTACAGTTCCAAAGCTGTGCAAACTTTTGTCTTGTCTAAATAAAGGGTGTTATTGATGACTGAAGCTTTTGGCTCTTGCTTCATTCCTTAATGGCGTATTTAACATCTGAAATAAGTAGTGTTCTAGTTGGCGTTTTGCAAAAGTAAGATACTGATCATCCAGTGCTAGAGCAGCTCATGCACTCATTAATGTGCTGTGGATGCATTGCTCCCAGACTGCAGTGTGATGGAGGCTCTCCTCGCTTTCTCCTGCCTGCCTGTTGAGGTATTTTGCTGTTTCTGTTCACAACCTTATGAGCTGTTCTGTCAGCACTTAGAAAGACACACAGCACACATGTAGGAACAGGGTGAGCTATAGGAGTTTGGCCACACTTTTACCTAAAGAAAACTGTCTGGGTATGGTCTGGAGGAAGGAAAAAATGACAACAAAAACAATAAAACAGAAAGGAACTTTCACTCTGCGTTGAGAAATGGAAACTTCTTTTCTCTAAACGTGAAACTTGTTCCTTGATGTTCTAGAGATGAAGAAGGGAAGGACCTGATTTTTTGGGCCACGACATGATTCTAGAATTCAGGCTGTTGATGTTTTTACCTTTGTGTTCCTAGCTGTGAAATAAAGCCAACAATTTTTTCCTGGGGCTTTATAGAAACCCAAATTACTAGATGAAAAGCACAGTTGTGTGCTCAGTAATATTACCATAAGGAAAAAGCATAACCCAGATTCCTGTTTTGAGGATGTGTTGTTCTGTCTATGACACCTGAAGAGTGTCAAACATAAAACTGATCTTTCATTTTAAGCTAAAAACAGTCTTATGTGAAGTTCTGGGTCTTCTTGGCTTCCAGTGTCAGTGTTGTACCCTCAACAAAGCAGAACTGGTTTTCTCTTTGTACTTCGTTTTTGTAGCTCTGATGAGGAACAGCATGATGCTTTTTTTCCTACAGAGTTTTGTTTCTTCTGTAATCCCTCACCTCTGCAGAAATACACCGTTATACAACAATGGCACCCCTTCTGCTCTAACTGAAAGGCAGGCAGCTGCTGGATTCTTCCAAGTACTATGCTTCTTTTGTGTCCCACTAAGCAGTTTTCACAACAAACCCTAATATAAAAACGAGTTATTCCGTATCAATTTTGTGTAGAATTAAAATTGAGTATAATAAAGAGCCTGTCAGAGTAATGCAGTTATTCTTAATGCAGTCTTTCTGGAAGTGTGTCATCGCAGTTAAGTAAAAACACAGTAATTTTTGGGGCAGTGTATGGGTGGTGTTACTTAAATTAGAATTGCTTCCAGCTGCCATACAATCACAGTTCTAACTTTGAGAATGGGACTTTGCACATAGCTCTGATGATAAATCCAGCCCATTTTGATGGGAATTTTGTGTTGAGGAAATGTGTGTTGGTAAAAAGAAGCCAGGATTAACTTAGCTGTGCTCAGAAGATTGTAATTCTTGAGAGTGATACGCTGTGTCTCGTTTTGACTCCCTGATAACCCCATCCTGTGGAACTGATTAATGGTAGAGTGAAATGCAGTTGTACCTACATTACCTGCTCTTACTGTTTGGCATTATATGTATCTGCTGTACCTGCTCTTCAGGGGTGTGCATGACAGCACAGCTTCACTTACCTTCCTGATTTCAGCTGGATACATCGAGATCTGCTAACTGCATCCGACTAAGCAGCTTTTGTGAACCATGTGCAACTTGTTCAACCCTGCAGGCAATCCACCTCTTGGCCTTTGGAATCTGCTGGGACTGAGGTGGAGGTGTTGTGCTGAGACCAGTCTGAGAACACGTCTTTTCCCAGTGCCTGCCTCCTGAGGACTTCGTGTTGGTGTAGGAATGAGATGTCTGATGCTGATGGCTTCTCGCTGCATCAATCTGTGGGGAGATCTGAGAACTGAAGACCAGGCTGTTACAAAATGAAGTGAGGGCCTGTGGTGCACCACTTAAACGCTGATGTTCAGAGGAGCCAGTGCAACTTGGTTGGTTGTTCTCTGCTGGGTCTGTGAGTGGAGCAGGCTCATCAAAGCCTCTGGGAAAAAGAAAAGCAAATGCCGGCTAGCCTGAGAGGTCCTCACATTTGGTGTGGTGCTGGAGGAGCAAAGAAACACCATGAGATACATAGCATCCAAAGCCATAAGGCACAGAGCTCTGTGGGCACCACCTGAACCCTTCCTTGCACTGATGTTCTAGCTCAAGGCACTGAGGAGATATGAAATAAAACCACCTGGGGGTTTAGGATGCCTTACAGTGCCAAGGCCCTGCACAGCTCAGTGAGAGCATTTGTGCTGTAATCATAATTCTTCTGTCAATGCAGAATATGAAGCTTCTTTCTCAGCAGAGAGGAAGCGATGCTGTGTATTAATCCTGGTTAATCACGTCTCTTTTTCTCAGAGAAAAAAAATGCAAATGATGCAGCACATGCTTTTTGCAGAAGGAATGCTTTGCACAATGCCAACAGCCTCGCTTTTCTGACTTGGAACACCAGTGCTGCTGACAGGGTTCACACCCAGGGAGAAACGCTTTCAGCACTCACCTCTTCACAGCGCAGAGAAGACGGTTCAGACTTCTCTCTGCCTTTCTGTTAATCATTGCTCTCACTGTCTTTTCTTACTCACTCAAGAGCCCCAAGCCTGCTGCTGGGGGTGCTTTGAAAGGCAAAAGGGAGAGGAAGCAGAAGCACCCACAGGACAGCTGTACGTCTGTCCTGCGATGCCTGTCAGTCCCACCAGGAGGAGACGGGGTGCCCACAGGACCAGCCCAGCCCTTTCTCTCTGTGTTTAATCAAGATAGTGAGCAACAGTGATGAAAACGACGATTTCCTCTGCCTGCCTGCGTGGGCTTTATCAGTGTTTCTTTGAACACCTCGTGGGCCTAAAGCAAACAAAATGTAAAGGATAAAAAGCTAAATGTTTCCCTGCTCTATAGCTTGGTTTAATTCAGTCTGTTCCTCCTCTTCTGTCACTGTTTTCATGCTCTAGCACCTTGCTTTTAGTACAGAACCAACTCTGCTTCTCTACCATCCATGTGTAGCAATGCTATCAGCAAAATCTGAAAGCCTTTATGGGGTGCGTGTGTCTGCAGGTATATGAGAACCTGATGTGGATGTGGGCAGCATCCCCGTTCTGAAGCGGTTTGAAAACTAAACATAATCTGGATCCAAATTTGACAAACAAAGCTGCTACGGACAAAGCTCCATTCCGTTTGTGATGATGTTAGGACAGCAGCTCTCAGGACAGTGAAGGTCACATTGGCTGAACTGAAAAGTGTGTTTGGAAAGTGGGATGCCTGCATGCCAGCTCCAGCAACTGCAGCATGGCCATGGCTGTGTGTGCCCCAAAGCCCAAGGAGCTGCACTGGCTCCTGCTTCCAGGGAACATCTCCTTTTTGCAGCTGCTTCACTGCTGTGCATTGTGGCTGAAGCCACAGTGACAGCCCTGGGTCTTCCTGGCTCTGCTCCTCCTGTCACCTCTGCTCACTCGGGGCTCTGCCTAGCAGCAATCCAGCCTTTTGCAATGAAGTTTCCTCCGTTTTAGTTTCTCAGACATAAATTCAGCACCAGCAGCTATACGTGGAAGGAAGTTGGCACTTGGGAAACAAAACGCATAGTTTTCTATTTCCTCTGAGCTTGTTTCCCATAGGTTTAGCTGCAAACTACCAAGCATGCAAGATGAGTCACCTGCTGGGTGCTCTGCTAACTCAGCCACAGCTGAGGAAGTTCTATAGAAGCAGCTCGGACTGTGATGTCAGCCTCATCCCCAAGACACCAAGTTAACACAGTGAGTTCATCTTCACTTGCATTTAAAGAAAGGAGGTCATAAGTGAAATGACAGAGCAAGAATAAAACAGAACAAGGCAATGCCTCTAACCTTACTACTTAGGATTAACTCCAGTGATTAGGAAAGACTCATCACCAGTTGCCCCAGTATTTTACCATCATCCAGACCTGCATCCACTGGATGCCCCAGTTGCAGTGAGGGTTTGTTGCCTGGCAGCTGGGAGGTCCTGGCAGGTGAGATCTCCAGCTTCACTACTAGGAAGTCCAGCTTTTCTACTTTTGAATAAACATTTACATACCTTCAAGCATGGAAACATCTGGTTTAATTCTCCCTTTTTGGATTCCACCTCCAGCCTGGCCGAGGCTCAAGGAGGAACCAAGGAGTCTGTGTATTAGTGAGCCTTGACATCAAACTTCTAAACAAGGAAAGGCCAACACATGTTCATAATGCTTTATCTAAGCTACATCTCCTGCTAATGAGGCACCTTATCCAAGACATGTATGTTGCTAATGGTCATATATATTTGGTTAATGATTGGATGCTGATGATGTATAATGGGTTGTGAGATTCATCCTGAGGTCCACACTGGTTCAAGGCCTACAGTTCAAGCCTTATAACTTCAGCAGCACAAACACTGCTGAATTTCTTAAACTTTGCCTTATTAAATAAATGCGCATCACTTCGTATCGTTCACCTCTGCAAAGCTGTGGGGCTCCTTTCACAAGAACATCAACAGGATGAAGCTCTTTACAATAAGGTCAGAGAGGTGGTGATGCCCCATCCCTGCAGACAGCCAAGGTCAGGCTGGATGGCTCTGAGCACTGCTGGAGCTGTGGGTGTCCCTGTGCACTGCAGGGAGTGGGACCTGATGGCCTTTAAGTGTCCCTTCCCATGAAGATTCTATGGCTTTATGGTCTGGCTGTTTGCAGAGCGCTGCCCCCCGCCCCGCTCTGCACCATTCAGCATCTCCAACATTTGCAGAGCACTCCCCGGTGATCGCTCCGTTATTGCACTGCTGATACACTTAAACCCCTGTTTGCTCTGTGCATACATCAGAGCTATCTGTAACGTCAGAACTGCTACAAAAGGCGGTGAGAGGCACAGCGTTTTCCTTTCACCCCCTTTTATTTCCATAAAATCCGACTCGCTGATGGACCACGTTTGCCTGAAATGCGAAGGAAGCAAAATAAACAGCGGTGCTGTGAGAGCAGCATCATTAAAACCCAATGATGCTTTCCACACGGTCACTTACTTTGACATGTGGACAGATAAGCAAAAAGGTGTCTTCAAACAAGGAGAGCTGTTCCTTGAAACTCGCATACAAGTTGATGTTACTGAGCTCCTTCTTTAGGGCAGAAGGTGTCCCATAGGATTCAGTCCCCCTTGCCTGAGTATGTGTTCTCATTGACTTTCAGGATGACTGTCAGCATAAAAGCAAAGGTAAATCTAAGAAAAGGCAGACAGGCCTTCAGAGTTGCTTCCATTTAGGATAATCATTGGTTTTCTCTTTCAAAAAGAGCCAAAGCCCTCAAATGGAGTTTCTATTGGTGGCTTGCTTCAAATGACTCAGCTGAACGCCTGAGGGGCTTCAACAGATTTCTGTATTAGCTTCATGACAATGCTCTGAAAATGCGTTTCTCCCACCTCCAAAAAAGGGATTCAAAAGACAATGCTAATTAAAACAAAACAAAACAAACAAACAAACAAAAAACAGCTCAAGCCCTACTTTGATCCCCCCTGCAGATCGTTACTTTTCACCATAATCATAATGACCTGCAGGGAAACAATTTAAGATGAAAAGACAAGATATAAAAATGGAAGTCCAGGAGCAGCCTCAAAGCAGAGTAACCCAAGGCAGTGTGACATGAGATCCAACATGAGAGCACATCCTTTAACAGGTGGGATGTACGCAGACATGTCACGCACATGCAAAATCTGAGAAAGGTGCAGCCACTATGGCTGAGGAAAGCCAAACATTCTGCTTTGGTGTTGTTGTTTTTTTGAAAATAAACTTTTTTTTTTTTCCTGAATTTTCCATTTCCTGGCTTGAATTGTGATGAGCAATTGGGATGTCCCACGGATGGCAATGCTGTCTCTCAGCACATTGCATGTGCCTTCCATAGCTATGCTGTACAGTGAAACTCCTGACAGAGGCATGAAAATGCCATTGTAAATTAAACAAGAATGCATAATGAATAACCAAAATGAAAGAGTGAATCACATGGAGCAATAAAAGGAGATGCAATAAACTGAGACGAAACAAGGGAACAATTTAGCTCATACAGTAGGGTACACAACTGACTTCAGAAGTGCTTGAGCTGGATAATCTGCCCAGTAATTACGTTACTTTACATCTTTGGTAGCTTCCAGCAGGAAACACTGCGGGTACAGCTGGGTGCAGCTCTGTGTGGTCAGCTGAAGGACCTGGCTATCCCTCGCAGCCAGCTCTGTTAGCAGCATCTCTGACATCATGTCCTGTCTCTCCAGACACGAAACTGTCACATCAACCAATTCCATATGACTTCACCCCTGTGCCTGTTCCCCTTAGGGACAAGCAGCACATCAGGGCTGCACATCCTTCTGCCACGCATCCACCTTCACTCCACTGAGGCCACTTTGAGGAGTACACGTTTGTGTTCCGCCTCTTGGTGGCCTTTACAGCCCTCTGTCATCCACTTCAGGGACTCACCCACCCTCTCCTCCTCGCTCTCAGCAGGGTGGAAATCATAGAATCATAGAATCATAGAAAGGTCTGGGTTGAAAAGCACCACAATGCTCATCTCATTCCAACCCCCCGCTAGTTGCCAACCAGCAGACCAGGCTGCCCAGAGCCAAATCCAAGCCTGGCCTTGAATGCCTCCAGGGATAGGGCATCCACAACCTCCTTGGGCAACCTGTTCCAGTGAGGAACAGCTTTCCATTCATTAACACAGCTGGCCAGCTCTGGGTGCCCTGGAGTGCTGGAACACGCAAGAAGAAAAGTGCTGCAAACCCGAGTTGTATTCGTGAATACCTGCAACAGTAACTTCAGGTGATAACAGGAAATTAAAAGAAACTCTGCCTCAGAGCTTAAAATCATGTTGTCCTTTGAGTTTGCTCATTTTTCAGTGATCTTTCCACCTCAGAAGTGCTGGAGCAACTTTTTTCCCCCTTCAGCTCTTGCAAAAAACTTCTCAGTCCGTTCAGGCATTTCCATTCAGAGAGGCAAATTGCTTCTGTGAACACTCTTCGTGCTTTCTGTAAAGAAGATAAGACTCATTTTGACTTTTAACTTCTTCCAAAAAGGAGTTCCTGCAACGGAGATGTCACCCGGCTCCCTGCCCCAAGTCGTGATGACGGCACTTTGCTTCAGCACGCAAATTAGCACATAGTCATGAGAACCAGCACGGCCGACGGTAAAACCGCACCGTGTCACGGCCATCCCCTCGCCCATCTCCTCTGACCCCCGTGTCCCATTCCGGGTCCCTGCGGCAAAGCCCCCCGCCGCTGCCTGCCCCGCGCTGACCCGACCCGAGCCCGCCGAATGTACCCGAGGGCAAAACCCACTCCTCGGAAGTTTCTGATTTGCAAAACGTAACTAATGGTGAAAACGGCCCCGAGCGCCGTTTAGGGCGGTGTCTCCATCAGAACGAGAGCTGCTACGGGGACAACACGGAGCGCCGACGGCACCGGGACAACGCGCCCAGGGCCCGGCGGGGCGGGACGAGCGGCACCGGGATGGCCGTCGGGGAGCACGTGCGGCGGATAGGGGCAGCGCCGGGGCTGAGCTCCGGGATGGAACCAACCCCGCCTCCCCCCTCCCGGGAGCGCTCCGGGGCGGGGAGGAGGGCGGGGGGGTCCGGACTGCCCGCGGCGGCACCCGCCCCCGCCGGAGGCAGGATGGAGGCACGGGGGGCCGGGGGCGGCCGCAGCCCCGGCCCCGTGAGGAGGCGTCAGGAGCGGGAGCTCAGCTCGCGCCCGGTCCCGGCTCCGTATAAATGGGGGTCGTCGGCGGCGGCGTGTCAGCAGTGCTCGGCCCAGCCGCAGCCGGAGCCGGAGCGCGAAGCCGGGCGGGGGCCGGCCCGCAGCGGAGTGCGGCTCGACGGCGGCGCGGGCAGGGAAGAGGCACCGGCACGATGGGCGGCGGCGGCCCCCGGCGGCCCGGCGCGCTGCCGCTGCTGGCTCTGCTGGCTCTGCTGGCTGCGCAGGGCGGAGCGGCCCCGCTGCAGCCCGGCGGCTCCCCCGCGCTCACCAAGATCTACCCCCGCGGCAGCCACTGGGCTGTGGGTAAGTCTCCGTGCCGCCCCCCGCGCTCCGCTGGCCGCTCCGGGGGCTCCGTGCTGCCCTCGGGCCGCCTGCCGCCGCCGTCGGGTCTCCTATCTCGCTCCATCGCGGGAGCGCCGGGCGGGCTGTGGCTGCACGGGGAGAGTTCACACATCCGACATCAAAGGATGGGAAGTCTAAACTTTCAGCTTCTCCACCCACAACTTATTTCACCAGTTCTAACCAGGTGCTTCTCCCCAGTTCCCGGCAAAACGCTTGGTTATCTCTCTCTCCGGTTTGGTAGCAGCATTCCCGCTGCCAGTGTAGGAAATCAGTTGCATGTAACACTGACAGCACCTTGAATCCCTGCTGTGCTTCAGTTTGGAAATCTTTCTTCCCTTCCCCTTCTCTTTCTCCTTCCCTTTCCTTTTCCCTCCCTTTTCCCTTTCCCTCCACTCCCCTCTCGTCCCTTCATACCATCACTACTCCTAGCTGATGTTTGAACTCTTAAAGCCACGTTTTGCCTGTTTGGATGAATTTCATGCCACAGTCCTTGTTTTTACAGGACACTTAATGGGGAAAAAGAGCACTGGGGATTTTCCTTATGCTTATGAAGAAGAAAACAAGATCCCATTTTCAGCCTCACCTGAAAATATTAAGCAGCTGGATGACTATCTGCAGCGGGAAGAAATGTCCAAACATCTGCTACAGCTGCTGGAAGGGAATGAAAATAAAAGTGCTCACTTCTCAAAAGGAGGGCTTCCCTGGCACACCAGGAACTCCTGGGAGACAGATGACAGCAGCAGCTGGAAAGATGTAAGTAAGACAAGATGTGTGAACGCATTCCTTACAGTCACCTTTTGTTTTTAAGCGGCATACCATCTCCTTCTGACTTCTGCATTGTCCTGAATGTTATCAGAAGCGTGTCTAATGCAGCAGTCATTCAGCAAAGCAGGATTTTACTCCTGATTAAGAATTGTTAGTCACAATACAGCGTGCTTTGTGAACAATTCAACAAGTGTTCCACAGGTGTCAGTGTCCAGATTCCCTTCCAGCTCCCTGGTTGTTAACATTCTTGGCTTTTCTGGCACTTCTTCATGCTGAGATGACCACATCAGCAGCAAGATTCTGTGTCGAATCAGCAGGGGTGCGTGCAGGGAAGAAGCAAAGAGCATCCTGTATAAAGCTGCCCCACATGGGCTGTGTGTTCTGGTTGCTGTTGCCTGCTCTGGCTTGCAAAGCACCTCATCCTGCAGCAGAGCTGCTCCCAGCTCTGCCTTCAGCACACCCAAATCCCTTCCCCAGGCATCAGTGTGTCTGTCTGATGATGCTGACCGCTGCTGTGGTCATGTTTGGTCCCGCAGAATCAATCTCAGCCTACAGGTGAGCTTTAACACGTGCCATCATTAATCCAACCTCTTCTTCCCTTGAGCAATGGTACGTACAAGCACCAGTTGATGAGATGTGGCTTTGGTACTGATTCACCGCTATTCCTTTGGGAAATCCTGTGAAATGTACTTGGAAGGATGTTGGGGAGGTTTAACAGAAGGTAATCGAGGTCCAAAAGAAGGCTTGCTGTGTACATTGCAGAACTTACAACACGACTCCTTTCTCTGTAAAGCATCAGGTTCCAGGATGGTGATGGAGCTGCACAATTCTTTTGGGCAGCACTGAAATGGTATAGAAAGAGTGACACATGCTTTTAAAGGCATTCATGAGAAGGGTTTTTCTTCCCATCTTCTCCAGCAGTGTATATTCCTGAGGTAACTGCTCTCCCTCCTAAATTCCCAGTGCAATGAAATCATTGCTGCTGACTTGAATAAGGATTTACTCATTAAATTAAGCTGTGATTTAGAGCACTGATGTGAATGCTGCCTGTGTGTTTGTTTCTGGCTGTGGCTTTATGATGGTGATGTTTAAAATGACTGTGATTGATATGGTCTATAAAGGAAAAGCTGTTTGTCTCCTCCTCAGTTCTGCAGTGTGCAGCTCTGTAATCCAGTTAGACAAACTCCATTATGTTATATGGAGAGGGAAATATTTTTACTTCTAAAAGCATTTGGTAATAAATCGTATTTGAATGGCCAGATGTTGCCCTTATTGAATTCTATTCACATCTGTGTGCTTTTGCTCTAAATTAATATCCACTTTTCTTTTTTTTTTGGTCAGACATTGAACGTATTTGTGGAATAATAATGGAGTAATAGCAAATACGTGGAATAACATTGCCTTAAATCTCCAGAATTATCAAATGAGGGGGAAAATAAATCACGTCTCCCATGCAACCATGATATGTGACAGGCAGCAGAGCCTCATTTTGCCATAGAAACTTTAATTTCCAGTGTGCAAAGTTATTTTGTCTCTCTTCTGCATCATGAAAGAGATGCCTACCCCCCTGCTCTCCTCTTGCTGAACACAAACACCTGATTGCATGCAGCCTAGGGAGGACAGAATACACTGTTTTTCCATTAGCTTCCAAAAGCAAAACCCCAGCACTCAACAATTAAACCATCTTTCTGCTGAGGTCTGCCTTCCAGGTGCAGAAGGTCTGAAGACCAAATGTGCTTTGATGTAGGAGGGCTGTGTGCTCAGATGCTGTGCTGGGGGATGTGGTGTAGTGGGAAATGTTGGCAGTAGGTGGGTGCTGGACTGGATGGTCTCAAAGGTCTTTTGCAGGCTTGGTGAGTTTGTGATCCTTTCCTAAATGTTTAAATGATGATTGCTGTTATTTTTCTTTTCTGACGAGGCAATGCTTATTTGTAGAGGTGAATTCTGGTGTATAGGAAATTCAGCCATATGTGTACACAGTGACATGAGAGCATACATGATTTCCGGATTTCTATTCTGTAGATGTTGTGTTGATACCTAAATACGTGTATTCTTGTATACCCTCTGGGTATGAGGGGTTCCATTTTGCACACACTTGGCCCACACACTTGCTGTTAATGTTCAGTGGAGGTGCCTGTGTATGGGGATGGTGGCTGGGAATCAGGTGGCTGAGTAAACTGATGGTGATGGGGTAGTGGCTATGGCATGTTTGCAATTGGCCCTCAGTGGTTTTGTGCTTTTCCAGCCATAATGTGTTTGAAACAGAAACTGACTGTGAGAGGAAGCAGACCCCGTGTTGGGTTCACTGTCCATTGGGTGGAGGTATTGAAGTGTGAGCAAGAGTGATTTGTGAGCTCTGCTGTGCAGCGATGAAATACCTTCCCTGGGACCAAATAGTGACCTGGGCAGCTGCAGGCAGGGAGAACTGCTGTGGTGCTGAGCACAGGGAGCTGCTGCATCCGTCCACCGAGCATCACTGAAGGCAGGCACTGTTGGGAAGGGCTCTGTTCCATGGAATCTGTCAAATTTTACCAGTTTTGCAGTTTTTGAATTTAAAATCATAGATTGGAAGTTACTGCCCCTGAAGTCAAAAGCTGCAGCAGGAAATTCAGGTCTGCCCTTCAGGTAACTCGACTCAGAGCCTTGGGTACAAGCTCCAATTTGCTCTGAGCATTATTCACCATCAGTGCTCATGCTGTGCCGTTCAGTTCTCAAGAACAATAATAATAATAATAAAAATCATTTCTGAAAGACCAAAACACATTGGGATGAGTATCAAAACAGACAGTCAAAATGAGAGAGAACTGAACATCACAGTGCTGGGAATTCAGCTGTGGGTGGAGTGCCCGAGTTCCGTCCTTCTGTCTTAAGGCAGCAATGGGCTAAAGGAAGACTTTGCCTGCTCTTTATTCCATGAGTAAATTGCAGATGAAGTGTTTAAAGATCAGAAAGGAAATCTGTCCTGCAAGCGGGCCTTGGTGTAAGTCGGAAGATAAGCTCTAAACTGTTCCTGTGTCTTGGCTTTTTAACAGTAATGAGGCATTATATCAACGAGATGGCAGACAATTCTCTGGGAAATGACTTTCCTCTTACTTTGCTGATTGGTTATTAAGCTGATCAAGACAAATGATGTCTTTTCGTGTTTGTTATGTGAGCACACAAGGCAGCTGTGTATGAGGCTGATGAGCTTAGGGAGTGACTTCTGCCAGGCTGCACTATAAATGCTATTTTTTCTCTTTTTATTAGATGATGGAGAATCTGCTTCAAGCTGTGAACATGAAGGAGAGCACTCCGAGCTGAAAGAAAGTCTCTAAACCCGAAGAACTGGAACACTTTCCATAAGAGACTATGTTTCACAAGCACTTGATTGTAATCAGCTAATCAGCAAGGTTTCTTTTCTGTAAACAAGATTTCCGTTGTGTAAGATACCTAAATACACGTATTCTCGTATGTTTCGGCAATGACCACGCTCCCTACTTCATTTCCGAGGCTGCCCTTTCTCCCTCGAGCGGCTGTGACAGGCGCAATGCTCACGGAAGGGTCTTGCAATGAGTGACACCTGCCCGGTCCGCTCGGACACCGCGCGGCGTCCCGGCGCTGCAGCAGATGGCGCTGATGGAAAGAGCCGCGGCTGCTCTCCCGCTGTGCCCGGTGCGGCCGCCAGGGGGCGCCGCAGCACCGCGGATACGGGGCGGAGCGGAGCGGGGCTGTGCGGGGCGGTGGGAGACGCGGGGCGGTGCGGAGAATCCGCCTGTTTTCCCAGCCCTGCCTACACTCTGCCCACTGGCAGTGCCGGCAGAAGGGGTTAGTACTTAAGTGACTTGAGTTCCTCTGCCCCGGTGGTGCGCTGGTTAGTCCTTCCCGCCCTCCCCCTCCCAGCTTTTCCCTCCTGGAGGACGGGGTTCTCTGCCCCTTTTAGGATCGTGGGATTCTAACAGTTGGAAGGGACCATCAGGTCCCACTGCCTGCAGTTCACAGGGGCACCCACAGCTCTATCAGGTGCTCAGTGACCCATCCAGCATGATCTTGGCACGGGGCACCACCACCTCTCTGGGCACTCAGGTTCCTCCCCACCCTCAGTGTGAAAGACTTTCTGTATTCCAACCTAAATCTCCCCTCTTTAAGCCTGAAGCCACTTCCCCTTGTTCTATCACCACAGACCCTGCTAAAGTGTCTGTCCCCTTCTTTCCTGCAGCTCCTCTTTAGATACTGACAGGCTGCTCTCAGTTCTCCCTGGAGCCTTCTCTTCTCCATGCTACACAGCCCCAGCCCTCAGCCTGTCCTCATATGAGAGGTGTTTTCCATCCCTGGGACCATTTTTGTGGCCCTCCTCTGGATGTGCTCTGTCAGGTCCACGTCTCTCCTGCACTGAGCACTCCCCATCTGGATGCAGCACTCCAGGTGAGGTCTCACAGCTCAGAGCAGAGGGGCAGATCTCCCCCTTGCCCTGCTGGCCACGCTGCTTTGGATGCAGCCCGGGATATGGTTGGCTTTCTAGGCTGCGATGGGACACTGCTGGCTCATGTCCAGCTGCCATCCAGCAGTGCCTCACGTCCTTTTTGGCAGGGCTGTGCTCCATCCTTACATCCCCCAGCTTGTACTGATGGTGCACTCCTTGCATTTGGCTTTGTAGAACCTCATGCAGTTCTCATGGGCGCGCTGCTCAGCCTGTCCCAGGTCTTTCTGGATGGCATCCTGTCCCTTGGGATCGTTGGCACCATGCAGCTCGGTGCCATCCACAAACTGCAAACATCCACAAAGAGAGTGCACTCCGTTTCTCTGCCTGTAGGGTGGCACTGGTGTGATGTGACAGGGAGGGAAAAAGCAGAGGTGTGCCCATGGCAGCTGTGTGGCTGCAGGACCACAAAGCCCCAAAGAGCTGGGGCTGCCCACCATGCAGGCCACGCTGGGACTGCATCCTCTGCGCTCACTGCAGTGCTCCCTCCCATACCAGCAGCCTGAGCTGCAGCTCTGCCTCCTCCTAACACCATCCAAATCCCTGCTGCCCGTTGCTGCTCTCCCCTAACTTCCCTAACCTGATGATTTTAACCTCTTTTCTACACAGGACCAAACATTTCAGGGCTTATGTCACAGTTCTTAGCGGGGCAGGAACTTTGTATGCCAAAGGGCTGACGTGTCAGCCAACATTCACATCACACTTTAGCAAAATCGAGAAGACACAATATTTGTTCTACCAGAAAGCCCAGCAGTGCTGTCAGGATGGCAGCAGCCCCACTCTAATCCTCCCCAACTTCTGGTTCTGTCCCCCCACAGTTGCAGGCAGGTGACACCAGCTGTCCCTCGACATAGCCCAAAACCTTTATTGTGGGGATGAAACAAACGCAGAGATGGGTTTGATCCCCAGGTCCTCTGCCCACCCCCCACAGGTGGAATGGCACAGCTCAGCCAGGATCCCAGCACAGCCAGCACCCCAGCGCACCCTCCTGCCTGAATCCAGCTCCATCACAAGGGGCTGCGTCTTTTAATAGCTCCATTCGCAGCTGCTTTATTGGTGTGACTTTTCCTTGGAGCTCCGGTGCCGCAGAGGTCGGGAGCAGGCGCTGGCAGCGCGGTCCTGCTGATGGAACTGAAGCAAAAGGAGAAAGAGCTCCGGCAGAAATGGCCGCGCTAAGAGCCTTAGCGCAGTTAGAGCAAAGAAGTGGTTAAGGATCTAGATGATTTAATCCAGTTTTAAGAAAAGGTTTTACAGTGAGCAATTAGATGCTGGTTAAGGAATTAATCACTAATGGGTCATTAACTCTGACTGCTATTGTACAGTTAACAAGCCGAGGCAGGATTATTAGACTCAGCACCCAATTAAGGAGGAGAAGATATTTACAACAAACGGAACAAATGGGATTTTAAAATGGAACGGGACAATCTGAAAGTGCAGGAAGACAGAAAACCAGACGGGGTGCGGGTGTGTTTGTGCTCAGCCCTTTATTGGCTCCGAAAACATTTACCTTTCCACGTTCAGGGGGCTAAAACCGTCACTTTCCTCGGAGGACGCGGCTGCACACAGGGGCCGATAATCCAGTGCAGGCTTCAGGCGGACCGCAGGCAACAAAGGAACTGCTCCGAACGTCCGTGGAAGAGTCCCGTCCACACAGCCGGGCGCAGCACGCCGTCTTTCGCCTGCAGGTTTTGGATAAAGAGCTTGAAGAGAGCGAACGGGCGTCCGCAATGCTCCGCCGTGCCGAGCAGAACTCAGCGGGTCCTCCTGGCGGCCGTGCGGGATGCGGGAGGCAGCGGGCAGGGCGGGCAGGGGGATGGTGGCGAAAGGTGGGCGAGCATCCCCGAACCCCAGGGAGCACCCCCAGACCTCGGGAGCACCCCCGGACCTCGGGGTGCTGCTTGCTGACCGCGAGCAATGAGCGCTGCAGGAGCTGTTCCGGCCAGGTGATGCACGTGGGATTGCGGAGCAGGAGCTTCCGAAAGAGAGGGATCACAGTGATTAGCTGCACCCGCTCTATGGACACCAAGGGACGTTGGGGGGGTGAAGGGGGGGGGTCTGCTGCGAAGGAGGCTGCGGAGGGATGCTTAGAAACTGCGGTCTGAGGTTAAAGAGCTCCCCGAAGTGAAGCTGAGCGGAGCTGACATGCTTGCTCCTGACAAGGCTCTTAAAGATATGCACAGATTGTGAAAATATAATTAGAAGCCAGCCTTTGTCTGGCCACAACGAGTGGGAAATGGTGAAAGGAAAGGCCTCCCGGCCGGCATTGAATCGTCCCTGGGACACAATAAGGGCGCTTGTGCATCCTTCTCCTTTCCCTAATGAGAAACGTTAATTGCCACAACCTCCAGAGTGTGCAGAGTGCCCCGTGCCCAGCGGAGGAGAAGGGCAGTTTCATTACAGCTTCTCAGCCCCATTAGGGGCAGTAACGGAGATAATGGAAAAAAAAGGGATGCTGCAGTTATAGCTGAGGAAGGGTGCTGTGCTGCAGGGGGTGATCACAGCCCTGCACCCTGACAGCACTCGGCACCACAGCACTCAGCCCCGCAGTGCTCAGCCCTACACTGCTTGGTCCTACAGTTCTCAGCTCCACAGCCCTCAGCCCGACAGCACTCAGCCCCACAGTGCTCGACCTCACAGTGCTCACCCCACAGTGTTTAGCCCCACAACATTCACCCCACAGCACTCAGCCCCACAGCACTTGATCTCACATCTCTTAGACCCTCAGTATTTGAGCCCACAACACAGCCCCGCTGTGCTCAGCCCCTCAGCATTCAGCCCCTCAAAGCTAAACCCCACAGTGCTCAGCCCTGCAACATTCAGCCTTGCAGCACTCAGCCCCACAGCCCTCAGCTCCACAGTTCTTGAACCTGCAGCCCTCAGCCCCATAGCACTTTCTCAGCCTCTCAGCACTTAGCCCCGCAGCACTCAGCCCTGCAGCGCTCAGCCACACAGTTTTCATCCCCACAGCTTTCAGCCCCACAGCTCTCAGTCCTGCAGCTCTCAGCCCCGCAGCACTCAGCCCTGCAGCACTCAGTCCCAGTTCTCAGCCCCTCACCATTCAGCCCCACAGCTCTCAGCCCCGCAGTTCTCAGCCCCTCATCATTCAGCCCCACAGCTCTCAGCCACACAGCTCTCAGCCCCGCAGTTCTCAGCCCCGCAGCACTCAGTCCCAGTTCTCAGCCCCTCATCATTCAGCCCCACAACTCTCAGCCGCACAGCGCTCAGCCCTACTTCATGCAGCCCCACAGTTCTCAGCCCCACATCATTCAGCCCTACAGCTTTCAGCCCCACAGCTTTCAGCCGCTCAGCACTCAGCCCTGCAGTTCTCAGCCCCACAGCTTTCAGCCCCACAGCTTTCAGCCCCGCAGCACTCAGCCCCACATCACTCAGCCCCACAGCTCTCAACCCTGCAGATCTGAGCCCCACAGCCTTCCCCGTCCCTGCGCAGTCACCAGGGAGCACAGGGCTTGCAGGACCTGCCAGCTCCCTTCTCTGGGGGCAGTGCAGGCCAGAAGCATAGGGTCGGGTGGCAAAGACCGTTTGGACCTCAGGCCATCCTGCAAAACCGTGCGAGGATGGCAACCACCACTGGGCCACAACGCTGGCAGAGCTCCGTGACGGCTGAGGGAGCACCACGGCTACACTGTGGGACAGGAGGACCCCAGGGGCTGGTAGCCCTGGCAGCCCCTCAGTGCACACAGCCTGCAAGCCAGCGGTGCCGCTGAATGGCACAAAGCAGAGGACCCTTCCCGCACCCTGCGGGTCACAGTTCCCAGGCACTCCATGCATTTCTGCGCCCTACTGCAGCTTTTATTGCGACTAAAGCATCCAGGCAACGAGGGAGAGTGGGAGAGCTTTTCCTAAGCTACAGCCCGGCCCCAGCTCCGCGGGGCATAAGGCAAAGGGGGTTCAGAGGACCACGAAATACAGAGTCGGGACGCGGGCAATGTCAGCAGCGGAGCGGGTCGGGGGCGTCCCACGGCCTCCCGGCATCGGTGCTCTCAGCGGCCACATCCCAGCGCAGGGAGGGAGCTCAGATGGTCTGCCAAGGCTTGCCGATGGACTGGATGTGCTCCTTGGCCTTCATGCGCAAGGCGGCAATGCTGGTGTTGCGCGGGTCCCCTTCATCCAGGGGGAACTTGTCCACAAAGGCGGCCCCGCACTGGTAGGGCGGCGGCGGCCCCATGGCTCCCAGGGGCTGCAGCGCGTGGGTCACGGCCGGAGAGTTCAGGAAGGGCGGTGGTGTGTAGCTGGCAGGCAGCCCCTGAGGAGGGGCCGCGAAGCCGGGCAGGCTCTGCAGGGCCGCGCCGCCGGGCACGGGCGGACCGAGCCACGTCTCCAGCGGCAGGCTGCCGCCCAGCGCACCCACCGGGGCCGCCTGCGGGGAGCGGCTGAAGGAGAGGATGGGCGAGTCCTGCAGCTTCATGGAGCTCACCTCCAGCTTCTCCTGCCGCCGCCACTTGGCCCGACGGTTCTGAAACCACACCTGCAAGCACAGCCGCGTTACTCGGAGCGGCACGGCATCGGGGACCGCAGAGCAGTGCGAGCCCCGCGGCAGAGCCGTCCTGCTTTTCCCGGCCGTCCGCCATCCCGGCACGCAGCGCCCGGTAGGGACAAGGCGGAGAAACGGCGGCGGCCGAGCCCGGGAGCCCTCACCCGAGGACGCTCGGACGGAAAGCGGCCCGGTGCGTCTCCGCGTCTTCCCCCGGCCGGGGACAGCCGGGACAGCGGCACCGACAGCCGCCGCCGCGAGTGCGGGTCTGCGCAGCGCCGGGCCAGGGCTCCCGGGGGACGGAACGCGGGGCCGAGCCGAGCCGAGCCGAGCCGAACCATGCGGGACCGCCGGCAGCCGGAGCGCGGGTGTTACCTGCACGCGGACCTCAGGCAAGTTGACCTTCATGGCCAGCTCTTCGCGGCTGTACACGTCGGGGTAGTGCGACTTTTCGAAGGCGCGCTCCAGCTCGTGGAGCTGGTAGGTGGTGAAGGTGGTGCGGTTCCGTCGGTGCTTCTTCTTGGGCTGCTCCTCGTCCGACGGTTTCCCGTCGCCGCCGTCGCCGCCGGGCAGCTCGGGGCTAGCGCTCCCCGGGCAGTACGGCTCTGCGGGGAGAGACAGACGGGTGAGCGGCGGGGCGGCCGCCTCCGGGCCCTCCCCGGGGCGTGGGACACGCGTCCGCCGCCCGCCGCGCTCACCTTGGAAGCGGCCCTGGTGCTCGGCCGGCGGCGGCTCCGCGGGTCCCTTCGGGAGGCAGTGCCGCGGCCCCCGCTTGTCCGCCGCCTCCTTGGCGCTGCCGGCGCCGCCGTCGGGCTGGAAGGGGCCCAGGAGGCCGTCATCCTTGGTGAACCCCAGGATGGCCTCGATGCTGTGCAGCCTCGACGGGTTCCCTCCGGGGCTGCGCGCCGACGGAGCCGACAGCGAGAAAGCACCTTCGGCCATGGCGAGCGGGGCGCCGGGAGGGTGCATGGGGCGGCCGGCCCGGGGCGGCGCGGGCGGCACTGGCACGGCACGGCGCGGCGCGGCGGGCTGCCCTCCTCGGGGCGGGGGAGGAGTGCCGAGGGGCGGTGGGCGACGGCGAAGGCGAGGCCCCGCGCCGCTTACGGACCGGCGGGGGGAGGCAGGGCATCCCCAGAGCCCCGCCGGCGGAGCCCGTCGCCACCCCCCCTCCCCCCGCCGCCACGCCCCGCCGGCTCCGGACGGCCCCGGGCGATGCCATCCGGGGCCCGCGGGGCGGGGCGGGGCGGCCCCCGGCTGCCGATGGGGCTGGCCGCGGTACGGCAGCCCGACGCGATCCGCAGCTGCGGACCCAGAGGCGGCCGAGCGCCGTCGGAAACCGTCGTGGTACGGCAGACGGCGGGGACCGGCCCGGGAAGGGCGCTCCGCGACGGGGCTGCGCTGGAACGGGAGCACCGGGCTGTGTGGGCAGTCGGCTCCGATCCCTGCGCGGGGTTTCCGAATTCCTCTCCCCGACAGCCCCAGCCTGCGCCTGTCCCGTGAGTTTGGAAGGCACGTCGGCCTCGGGGCGGTTTCTCCGTGGCACTGCCCGGTGTTTAAGCGCACAGAGTAAAACGTACTGCGGGAAAAAGCTGCTGCTGGCAGGGTGCTCCTTCTGAGTCTGACTGCCCTCGAAGACGTGTTTACAGACCGAGTGAAAACGGGCTCTGGAGGAGCTGCCCTCAACCTTTCAGCTCTCTTCCTGAGGAAGGCTCGAGGGGACAGTTATGGGAGCAATTTCCAAGTTGTTGGTATTGCTTCCGATAGGAGAAGAGTTGGTTCCACATCCCCATACCATGCGGAGGACATGGGACTGGGGGTTAAGAGGGCAGGGCTGTCCCTTCAGGTCTGTGTCGTCCTCCCAATTTGCAGGGTTTCTTTCTGCCCTCGCCCACACCTTTTTAAGGTTTATGGGCTGATGTCCCAGAGTTAATTCCTTCCAGGACTGCTCAGCTTCTCCTAATAGTTGCAGGTGAGAGGTTGGCCGTTGCCAACTGCTGCTTGGAAGAGACGGGGAGAGGGGGGAGGTGTACAGAAACAGCTCAGCCATCCATTGGCAAAGAGGGAAGAGGCCAACAGAAGAGACAAGAAAAGGTTAGTGTGGCTTTTGTGCACAATATAAAAAGCAAGTCAATACCATTGGAGGGGCATTGGAGGGTACTCAAAGCAATCAGCCAGGGGCCATTGTGTTCCTTTAATCTACATGTGTATTTCCCAAGAACTCTATTAATGAAGATGAATGAACTGTGCAATGTCCCTAATTTCTTCTAATTTGAAGCTGGGTTTTTATGGCACTCACAACCAGCGCAAAACATGTCTGGCTCTCTAGAAGCTCTGGGCATGCTCGGGAGTTTTTTTTTTTTTTTTTTTTTTCGCCTGTCGTAGTGGGAAAGGAGACAGACAGCAAGGTGAGGTGAAGCGGCGTAGCCCTGTGGACAGACTCTGGGCTGGCAGTAAGAGCCATGAAGGCAAGTGGGTCCTGGTGCAATTGCTGCCTCTTGAGCACCTGTCAAAACTGGCAAACACAGGAACAAGACCATTTTTGCTATTAATCACAACGTGACATACAGCAAAATACTTACACTCCCAAAGCGGTGTAGATATCCCCATACCTGTCCCCCGTACCTCCTTCCTGTGGATGCAGAATGAAATCTAAACGGGAATAATTTGGGTCCTGTTGATGTTTTTGAGAGAAATGTATGGCATGGAGCTTCAAGCCGTGAAACCAGCACATAAAATGCCGTGGGTTTTGCTTCCTCTCCTCTGGTCTTTATGTTGAATGGGAGTAATGAGGTCAGCCTGCAGGTGGGACGTCGCTCTGCAGCCCAGTGACGTGCAGCAAGGATCACTGCCCTGAGCGATGGACGGCGCAGCAAATCATGGAGGGGAAGGTGGGAGCAAGGTGAAAAGGGGAGTGTTCATTATCAGGAGCCTGTGCCTTGTTTGCTGATTGCTCTGAATCACCCAATGAGCTCGGGCGTTGGGCTTACCTTGCTGATGTGCCCCTCCGGAGCAGGGGAGTGGAGGTTCATGCTGTAAGGCTATATTAATGCAATCCTTCTTTACTTGTTTTCCAATTAGCCTAATTGAATTCGGATTGCTTAAAAGTGGGCACCAGAGACATTTATCTTGATGGGATGACGGCCTTGAGCTCTAGCGATCCTATTAACTGTAAGAACACAAATCCCAGGTAGGGCCCGACCAGCAGTAGCTCCCATGTGACCTAATGCCTTTAATCTGCTCCTCTTCCATGCTGTGCACACACACACACAGACAGGCATGCACACACGTGCACACATGCGCACAGGTGCGTGTGCATGCATACATGTGAGTTGGTGCACACATGTGCACACAACACACAGATGCAGCGCCTGCCTGTCAGGAGAGGAAGTATTCTATGCAAGGATTTGGAGAAAGGCCTTTTATTATCCTTAGAATTTCACAGAATTGGAATCAGAGACTCATTAACTGGTTGGGATGGGCAAAGCCCTCCATCTCTCTGGTGCCTCACTGCCCCAGCACTGTGCCCAGCCCCATGTTGGGGGTTTTGCAGGTCCCCATGGAGCAGCCTCCAGCTCCCATTCCCAGCACAGCTCCAGCACTGCCCAGCACAGCAGTGCTGCTGGGGGCAGGGGTTCCTCCTGGGCTCCAGGCTGTGGCCAGCACACTGGGCAACACTGGAAAGACCTGGCTGCATCTTCACTGCATCATCCCTTCAGGTGTTTATATGCATTAGTTGAGACATTCATAAACGTGGTGGTGTATCTATATACACTGAGTTGGAGCAGTCGGTGTGCTGCCTGTCTGCTTTGCTACCCCACTGTCTGACCCCAGGGCTCGGCACCCATTGAGCTGTGCAAGGCTCAGTGCTGAGCTCTGTGAATGCCTCCCCTGGGGAAATGCCGTACTGGTGCAGCTGATGGCTCTGCCCAGCTTGGGGAGCTGTGTGCCCCCAGCTCCATGCTGGCTGCTGAGGGCTGCAGGATGTGGGCATGCTGCTGGCCCTGCTGTTTCTGGGGTCCCCTGTCTTCACCCCAAACCAGCTGCTGCTACCTGCAGGTCACTGGTGATGTTAGGGTTATGTTTGCACTGCGTTGCATTGCACTGAATTGCATTGCATCTTGTTTCATTGCATTGCATTGCGTTTGTGTTAGGGTTAGGATTGCATTGCATTGCACTGGTTTTGGGTTAGGGTTGGGTTAGGGTTAGTAGCACCTGGCAGTGCTGGTCTTGTAAGCTCCCACCACCCAGGGACACTACAGGCAGGATGCCATCCAGCACCTTGTGTGACCTGACCCTGCCGTGCAAGGCTGAAGCTTTTTATGTCTCTGGCTCTAAAAATGGTGCCTAAGGCACTGTGGGCCCTGCCAGCAGCAGATCAGCTCAGCTGTGCCCAGTGCCAGGCCAGGCAGTGTCCCTCACAGTGGGCAGGGGGCTCTCATCCCACCCATCCCATCCCCCAGTTGCCTCCAGCCCCGCTGACCCGGACTGCATTTTGGAATCTCGTTAATCACTCGTTTGGTGTTTCTGACTGTACTTTCTTCTCTGACCCTTTAAACCACAAAAACGCTGATCCTGTATGTGCTTACGAACTTAATTAGCTCCTTTAAACCACCAGATGCTTTCAATAAGATTTTCAGGATGTCCCAGGCACATTTTAATTCAAAGGTCAAAAGTCTTAGGCCTGTTTACCGCGGTGTTTTATAGATGGGATAACTCAGCCTGAAAAGCAGCAGAACAGCACAGAGACACTTAATAACTTTATACAAATGCAGAGGGAGGTGGATGGATCCTCGCTAATCAGAGGCCAATGGAGCTGGGCTGCAAGGGGAGAGGAGAGGAGAGGAGAGGAGAGGAGAGGAGAGGAGAGGAGAGGAGAGGAGAGGAGAGGAGAGGAGAGGAGAGGAGAGGAGAGGAGAGGAGAGGAGAGGAGAGGAGAGGAGAGGAGAGGAGAGGAGAGGAGAGGAGAGGAGAGGAGAGGAGAGGAGAGGAGAGGAGACAAACCATATTTAGTGCATTTATTCATTTTGAATGAATATTTTTATTTGACAGGGTGGAGGCTGAGAGAGAAGAGACTTACAAACCTGTAGGAAGGTGCTACATATCCCCATTTGCATATTTAATTCACAAAACACTCTTGAAGAATTTACAAAGTGCTTCATTTTACATGATATCAGGGCCCTGTTTGAGTGCTATTATATGTATCAGCCATGCAGGAGGGCAGTGCAGGTCCTGTGTGGGATATTGTGCACAATATCTCATTGCTATGAGTGTCCTGCAGGTCCCTATCACATCCACACGCAGTGACATGATTGTCTCAGGTGGTAGGTAGCATTTTATGCTTCACTTTTTGCCCTTACATTTACAACACCCGTGGTCAAAACCAATGTATTTTTAAAAGAATTCTTGCAAAACATTCGACATTTGAATATTGGTTTTGCTTTAAAATGTTTGAAATGAGGTGTTTTAATTACATACGTATATTTCTGAGAGCAGTATTAAATGAGTGATTACCTGTAGGTTATGCAGTGGAAGCACAACTGTAATTGACAGTGACACATTTAAAAGCATTCTGAACACTTTGGAAAGGCACGCTTTTCCCTCAGCATTTGCTTTTTTTTTTTTCATTTTTTTTTTTTTAAAGCCATCTTTTCCTTGAGGAAAAATGTTATGTTAATAAAAAACAAAACAAAACCAGAATCATTTCTGCCTTTACACTAAGCAACTACAGCACCTAAATATACCCCCCTGGAGGTTTTGAGCTCTGTCTCTCTCTCATATTGACATGTGTTGCTATGGAGGCTAGGTGTACCCCTCTGCCCTCCCTCACCCTCACCCCTGTGAGGTGGGGTTGGATTGACAGCCCTGGGGTCTCCCCTACATCACAGAACATTTCTGCTCAGCAGCCTGTTTGATTTCGGTGAAGGTGGCTTGTGCCTTTTCCTTGATCGCGTCCATGTCCATATTCTGAATGTTCTGCAACTGTCCCAGGATTGAGTCCTTGTCCTCTTCCTCTATCTGATCCTCTGCCACCATTTTCTGGAGGTCTTCTGGCAAACCCACGTCATCTCCAGCCATCTGTATTTGGTTCTCATCCAGTTCGCTCTGACAAAGAACAGAAGACAAAAAAATCTATGGGATTTCAGGACCTAACAACTTTTGGTTTGTTTGTTTTCACAGAGCCAATCACCAAGGTTGGAAAAGACCTCCAAGATCAGCCAGTCCAACTACCATCCATCTACCAACCAGTATTTCCCACTAGACCATGTCCCTCACTACGACATCTGAACGTTCCTTGCACACCTCCAGGGATGGTGACCCCATCACCTCCCTGTGCAGCCTGTCCCAGTGCCTGACCACTCTTTCAGAGAAGAAATTTCTCCTAATGTCCAACCTGAGCCTCCCCTGGATCCTGTACCTTTTGTGTTTGAGGGCAGGTCAACAAGTTGAGTTCACTGTACAGATATTTGCATTGAAATATGTTATGCCAGCAGATCTGTAATTACAAATAGGTTCTGCTCCAGAACGGAATCATCCACCACTGCTTTGTGATGTTTGCCCACAGTTACAAAACTGACAGCAAATCAAAGTAAATCAAAAAAGTTGAGTGCTTTGTACGTATCTATGCAAAGAGATCTGCAAAAACAATTACAGGGATGGGGTCTACCACAAACCCACAAGCACAACCACAGCACTTGGTTCTGTATTCCAGTGTCATTCAAGACACGCTGGTTTTGTCATCTGTTTTCTGGTCCTGTTTTGGAGTTTTCATCCTGGAAGGTTGCTCTTATTCTTGCGTTTCGTATACTTTCTATTGGGAAGAAATAAGTAGAAGGTAATGATCCAACTGCACATTGAAACAGAGAGGTGATGGGCAGCGGTCTGAGCAGCTAGACATTCAGAAGAGAACAGACCAAAAATGGTCTGCAAAGAAAATAATTGAAATTAAAAAACAAAGAAGGGTACAAATAGGGTTTCTGACACTGAGGCTCTAGGCTCGCTTCCTGCCTATCGCTGCTGCTGTGTCAGTTTCAGACAATGGTGATTCTGTTCACATTTCGTGGTGGATTCCCGATGCATCCAGAGCTCCGAAGAACAGGATATTTTGACACAGTTCACACATCAAAGATAAGCATTAATGCCTCATTACGTCTCCAAAATGAAGCATGACAGCAGCAAAGGGCTGATATGAATAAGCGGCAATGCTGTCAGCAGGAGGTGTTCTTGAGAGTGAGGGGTCTGCATGAATGAATGAATGTATGAGTGAATGGAAGGATGTATATGAGCAATGGCTGTGTAGTCTCAGGGCTTTGCAAGGACAAGGCAGGTTGGTATGCTTGAGTGCACGGACATTATTTTAATGTTACGTTTATTTGCACTGTGTTCTGTTCGCAGCATCTATGCTGCTCTTAAATCTCATTTCTCCCTGTATTCCTTGTGAAAAAGAGAGGTTTTTCATGATGGATACTACTATGTGGCTAAAATGGATGGGGGTGCTGCCAACAGTTCTGTGGGAGATAGAAACCACATCCCAGTCAGTGTAAGTGTTCTTTAGTGGTACAGCAGGAGCAATGTTTTACACTTTCCATCCACAAGCACTGGCTATAGGACGAGTTACCCTTCTGAAATGCTCAACACAGGGAGATAAAAAGATATGGAGTTAGTTATTGCAGTCCCTCTAAGCAGCCCAACACTCAATTTCTTTCTTTTAGGGAGAATTATTGAAGATATCATCACTGCATGCTAGTAGATATTATGTGTAAAAATGACCATACAACACACAGAGTCCACTTTGGCAGTGCCAAGTACTGCTTGGCATGGATCTGCAGCAAAGCCCTGCCCTGCTGAAGCCTGAGATGTGACGCACAACACTGTTTGGGGTTTCAGATAGATCTCTGACCCCAGTTGGATGTGCTCAGATTTGGATGAAGGTAGCACAGTTCTGCCAGAATCAACGAAGCTACACCTGCTTCTGCATTCAGCCTGGCCCTCAGCAGCCCTAACACGAGCTTCAGCAGTGGGGGGTTGCACTCCAGCGAATGAAAAAGCCCACAAAATGTGCATGGCCTCTTCTTTTTCTTCTGAAGTTTGCCAGATCTGGCTCTGTCACTTGAGTACTTAAAATGAAACATTGCATTAAGCGTCCGATTAAGCATCTGAATTCTGTGTTTGTTTGTTTTCATGTGCCTGGCTTTTAAAGCCTGGTGGAAATGAGGTTTGTTTTCTCACGAGGAGAGGTGAGGTTTTCCCACAGGGTGTTCTGACAGTCAGTCTAACACCACAGGCGTGCGCACACAGCGAGCATGCAGCTCCAAGCACTGTGCATGCAGTGCTGGTGATGCACCGCCGCGCTGTCCTTTGGGACAGCAGTGCAGGTCAGAATGCAGCTGGGGCTGCAGCTCCCTGCTGTGCCAGCACACACGTGGGACAGGACTGCCCCTCTCCCAAAGCCAGGTTCAGCCCCGTGTACAGGATACACCCATCTCCGCAAGGCTTCAATCACCCTTTTAGGATCTCTGCCAGCACAGGAGAACATCTATTGCTAGTCCATTAAACATGCCTGGCACTGGCCTCTTGCCCCAGGGCCAGCTGGCCTGCAATGAGCCACAGCCATGCTATTGAGCTCTCTTGCCCTACAAAACAGGTTGCTCCCATCCAGCTGCCCATTGGGAATGCCTGTCCTCGCTCCCAAACCAGCCCTGTGAGCTGCTTGGGAGGCTGCCCAGGCCAGAACTGGGGCAGACACCGCTCTGACAATTCAGACGATGGAGCCCAGCCTGGGAATGTTCTTTGGTCCTGACTGTGCTACTGAGGCAGTCAGACTTGGCCAGGTCTGTTCTGTTACAGGAATGATCCAGCAGAGTTCTTGATACAAGCATGGCACACAGGTATAAGTAGAAGAGTCTAACTATATGTCTACATCAAGTCTATAAATAGAGGCAATAAAAGCTTGCAGACTGCTGTAACCACAGTGCATCCAGAGCTGTTTCACTTCTGGCTGTTAAGGAAAGATTCAGATAATCAAGAAGAATCTTCAAATTCAGCTTTTTGTTTGTTTGTTTGTTTGTTTGTTTGTTTTCAGGTACTTATCTGAATCCTGCATGTATTGAAGAACTCCTGAGATAAGTTCCTCTTCCTGCCTGGCTGATATGCATCTCCTGTGGCACAGCTAGAGAGCAACATTCATTGAACTGGGGCTTCACAATATTCCCATCCCAGTGCAATAGAGCAAAAGCTGCTTGAGATGGCATGTCTGCATGTTCTGCTCACGGCGAGATGCTTTCCTTTCAGATGTCTTTATCAGCACTTGCTATTGAAACAGCACCTGATGGCATCTGAATACTCACTCCTTCTAAATACCAGTGAATGACAAACTGTTCAGCAGCAAGGAACTGGGGGAGCAGTGCCCACATCAGCACTTTGGGCAGGGATCCACCTGCCTGGAGTGTATGGCACAGCCTCTTCCCAAGGTATGCAAAGTTCAGTTGTCAGCACAGACCCCCATCCCTGGGGCAGAAGGCTGCTGTAACCATACTGTGACAGAGTGATGGTGTTTGAGCAGACACGGTGGGTTTATGTGCAGATTGATGGCTTGAAAGGGATGGTGGGGAGGAGTTGCTGTGCTGCAGAT